>NW_011948432.1:1059815-1215598 GCF_000503995.2 Ceratosolen solmsi marchali
TCAAATTCATTAGTATTACTTTAACTTTAAAGAGGACAGTCATAAAATTTACTATTATCAGTTTTTTATTTTATATAATTTTTAATTGCTCTTAACGTACTCAGTAATATTAAAATTACTTTTATGAAAAGTCATGATGTATTAATATAATTTTTGTTCATCAATTGAATAATATCCTAACAAATATTAAATATTTTCATTTCACACTAGTCACGTATTAAAGATATACAATATTGTAAATTGTTCCAGTATTAAATTATAATTTTATTATGAGTATTTAACGCCTATTTTAATTAGACATTATTTTTTTAGTTACAACATGTCATAACTGATGAAAAATAACAAGTTTTATTTTATATAAAATGTTAGATTATATCTAATTGTAAAGCTTATTAATACATGTGTATTAATTAGACATAATCATAAAAAAAACAACAACTACAAAGAATTGTTTCAGTGAAATATGATGTATATTTTCGTATATTCAATATAAGATTTTCGATAATGTTGATTATCTGAAAAAATTTGATGAAAGCTTAATTAATCTTTTTAATTCGCATAACAATTTTATGGTTTTCGATTATTTTAAATTTAAGGTAAAATATAAATTCTAGCATTTTTCAACAATTATTTAATATAGCAAAAAATAGTCAGTTTAATAGATTGCTTTTCAATTTAAAAGAAAATTATTTACTAACAAAAAGTGATATTAAATTTTTTTATCATATTAAAACTTTATTTTTTGTGATATATAAGTTTTAAATGAGTATCATTAATTTTTAATAAATTTGTATATGTTTCTTCTAATACAAAAAAATCTTTACAAATATACAAATTGTTTTTGTTATATTAAATTTTTCATTTGCTTATATAATTTTTTTACATTACCACTTTTGTTATAATAGTAACATAAAAGTATCTGAAGGAGTACAGTTTTTAGTCGATCTTTATGAACTGTAATATACAATTTAGCTAAGCATGAAATAATACAAGTTGGAAATCGATGAAATATATAGATTCAAGTGATAATTTATAAAAATTAAAAATAACAAATATACTAATATTAAAGTCAGTTTTTTAATGTTTTTGTTTTATTTAATAATTCTAAATTTAATTAATAAATAAAATAATTGTTCGACTTTTTTCAAATCTATAATTAATTTGGAATGTAGCATAGTTAGGTATTTTAAAATTAATTTATATACTTATACGCACAAAAGAAATATATAAGGTGTAATATAATCTCATATTTAATTTATTGAAAGTAAAAACTGATATTTATTTATTTATTTATTTATTTAACCTTCTGATATAATGTATAAAAATTAATTATAATTTTAATAATATATATTATAAAATCATGTAAGATAAAGCTTCTTATTGCAATTAGAATGTTTGAAAATTTATAGGTTTTTATGATAGTGTGATACAAATGTAATATGCTCAACATAGTTCTTTTATATAATCTTTTTTGAAGGATTTGTAATTGTGTGGGAAATAAACGCTAATACTTACTTATGCAGCTTTGATAAAAAATTTCATTTTCAAAATTGGCAGTATTCTGTAATCTGTTTCAAATCAAACAGAAAGTAAGATAATATAAAAAAAAAATACAATATTTAAAATGGAATCGAATTAAAAATTTATAATATTTGTAATATAATTGGCTTGCTGTTATTTACTATATAAGTTGGAGTAATTAATATTTAAAAAACAAAAAAAAAAGCGATACCTTACTGTATATATATCCGAAACAGTGCAGATTATTATCTTTAAATATTGCCTCAAATAAAAGCTCATAACTTGTGTATGTGTGCGATAAAATTATTTCTTTGTATAATAATAGTAATAATCTCCCCCCCCCCCCACACACAATTATTAAAAAAATTAAACTCAGCTTGTAAAGAAATAATTTATTCATTCATCAATACCTTTATTTTGTTTAACCTAATTTTAATTTCCTTACTAATCAATTTATTAAGTACAGGATAAACTCGGTCAAATTTCCTAAAAAGTTTTTTAGAAAAACGAAACCCTGGCACTAATACTGTAGTTGTGAAGTAAGAACTTGCCAGATAGTCGCTCAAAAACGTACAAATATTTATAACTATGAACTTGAGTCTGTCATGATATCGTTGGCCGTAAATCAGCGTTAAACACATCATACCCCTAAAGCAAAGCTAATTAACAAGCCTTACCGAAGAAAAAGTACACGAAGCATCGGTTTGTTGTTTGCAGCAGGTGACATGCCCAGCAGTCGTGAGATCGAACGCGCGGAACGCAACGGTCGTTACAAGTCCGTGCGCCGGAAGGACAGCACGAGTAGCCTCGGCGGCAGCGAATTGGGCAGCGGGAGTCGCTCGAGCCATGCATACGAGGTCGCGGCGGCGGCCGCCGCCGCCGCGGTCGCCACCAGCGTTGGAGCCGAGGGTGGCAAGCGTCATCGCAGACACGGCAAGAGCAGTCGCAGTAGCTTCGGAAAAAAGAAGAAGAAGCGGTCGCGCGACGATAAAAGCCTGGCCCTGGCTAAAAAGCCCTTGGTCGAGTACTCGGACGTAAGCAGCGAGGACCTGTCCGAGCCGGAAGCTGGGGAGATACAGTCGGAGGACAGTCGGGGCGGAAATAACAGCTACACGGACGGCGAGGTACCCGACTCCCTTTTGCAACGAAGTCGTTACTATGGTGGTGGCGGGGACACGGGGCCCGTGATTCGGGCCCTCGACACCTCGCCCATCAGTCTCTCGCCGACGCCGCCGATGCAGCAGACGATCACCGGCGCGCCCCATCGTCACTCAAAAAAGACGCTACGTTACTCACCCCCGGAAGAGGAGCACCAGGTATCGATACTGCCGGACTACCAGGAGGACAGTCGGCGATTAGGTTCGCGACGCAAGGAGAAGAAACACAAACGCGACAAGAAAAAGAAGAGCCGTGGTAGCTTGAGTCCGGGTTCGAGCGTTGGCAAGAAGAAAAAACGCAAGTCGAAACGCGCCTCGCGCAGTCTCAGTCCCAACGTCATCGTCACGGGTACCGAGCTGCTGCACTCGCAGGCGCTCGCCAACTGGCGAATGCAACATCCGGGTCCGTCACCCCCGATGATGGCTCTCAAAGACAGCACCTCGCCGATATCGCCGGCGACGCCCCCGGAGCGGCGTTCGCCTAGCGACATGGACTTGGAGTCGCCACCTCGGCAACTTACGCCTCCGAGCCAGCACCAGTCGCTGCTGCATCAGCAGACGGGCCCGAGGCACGCGGCCGAGTCGCCGCACACGCCCCTTTTGCCACCCCGTGCGATAACGCCCGAGGGCCACCATCAATCCAAGTCCAAGGGCGGCCACCACAGTCCCGACGCGAGACACAAGCCCCAACAACAGCAGCATCAACAGCAACAACAGCAGCAGCTGCTGCATCAGTCTCACCCGCATTCGCACCCACATACACATCCCCACCAACATCCCCATGCCCATCCCCATCCCCATCCCCATACCCATCCCCATCCCCATCCCCATCCCCATCCCCATCCCCATCCCCATCCCCATCCCCATCCCCATCCCCATCCCCATCCCCATCCCCATCCCCATCCCCATCCCCATCCCCATCCCCATCCCCATCCCCATCCCCATCCCCATCCCCATCCCCATCCCCATCCCCATCCCCATCCCCATCCCCATCCCCATCCCCATCCCCATCCCCATCCCCATCCCCATCCCCATCCCCATCCCCATCCCCATCCCCATCCCCATCCCCATCCCCATCCCCATCCCCATAGCCACGGTAGCCCGAACCACTTGAGCGGTCCCGGCAGGCGAAGACCTCACAGTCCTAGTCCCCCGAGTCGGAGACGAGATCACAGTCCACCACGGCGAAGGGACTATAGTCCTTCGGGGCACGCGCCTTCTTCGATGCATAGACTCGGGAGGCACAGTCCTAGCCCTACGCCGCAGTCTATGCGCCGTCGGGAATTCAGCCCGAGCCCGAGTTCTCACAGGCGCAGCAGAGCTGACGAGCTCCTCCTTAGATCGCCCACTTCCTCGTCGAGCAAAAGGCGGCGAAGGGACGAGTCTGCGAGAAGGCACCGTCACCACGAAAAAGATCGGAGGGATAAGAGGAAGTCTGTCAGGAGTCCCGTCAGCTCCAGGTACGTTCCATTACTTTTATCAAACATTATCGCTACTGTGCAGTACTTGTAGTTGTAATTTGTAAGCGGATCATCAATTAGCTGTATTGCGTTTTATTTTATTTTACCGATCTTGTTTATCGCATGCTCGTGAAAAGGCGATTTTTTTTCTTCATTTACCTGATTATTGAATCGGATCTGTAAATCTTTAACGTTTTTCTCTCTCAATCTGATAAATAATAACTGTGAAATTTATGCAGCTTTTAAAAAATGTTTCAGATTTTATTTTCCGATATATTTAAAAAATTTCACGTTATTTTATTTCCAAATGTTATGGCTTTATTTAATTTAAGTTGTAAGTCCATTTCATTTTCATTTTACAATTTTCTTGATCGTTAATTAAAATTATGCTTAGTATTAGCCATCGTATTTGTGTTAATTTTTATCGTTGCTTTATTCGTTGAGACCCGCTACCATTAACAGCTTATAAAGATGACATTTATTAGGCTGGATTATAAAAAATAATTAAAAGAAAGTATATTTGACGTAAATAATTTTGAGAATATAGCAATTTAAATTAAAATAACAAAATTTTGATTTCAATCATTAATAGAGATACGATAATGATAATATAAATTATTTATTTAAAGTTCACAAGGCGCTTATTACAAAGTTCTTTGGCTTACTGAGCATTCAATTGCAAACGATAATTAGTTTATTATTATCTGAATTTTTTTTTTATTTTAAAAGTTTCGTTCATTAGAAGATATTGAATTTCAAAGTTGTGAAGTTTTAATGTGCTTTTAAAATTCTCAGTGGTTCGGTTCTTAAGTCTTTGATATTTGTATATTCGTGAGTATTGCGATTTTATTTATTTTTTTTTTTAATTATTGATGATTTCGAGCCGATGTGAATGATTAATTGAAACAAAATGATTATTCAATTTCAAATGCTTCGCAAACCATTAACAGAATAAGAATGTAAAATACATTCTTTATATTCATTTAAAGATTTATATGAATTAAAGATGCCTATTATATTTATCAATCCACTGAAAAGGTGTTTTTTTTTTTTTTTTTTTTTTTTTTTTTTTTTTTTTTTTTTTTTTTTTTTTTTTTTTTTTTTTTAATTGAAATTGCAATGTGGAGTAGAAGTTTTAATTAATATAATTTAAAATGAATAAATATTCTGAAGTCATTAATGCATGATTATGTGAATTAATTGAAACTAGCGTATGTACAAGTATGGATCACGACGTAAGTAAATCAGTTGTTAGTCTTTATCAGCTCATATAACAGCGCGTATATAACGCGCAATACTGTTAAAGTCAAGTTTGACTTAATGTCTTGATGAAGAAATTAAATTGCTTTTATAAAGAAGCAGCATTAAAACGAGTTGGATACCCATTTTTCATAAAATACTCTATTAACGCTTACTTACAGGCTATCGGGTCACCTTTCACGCTCCCGTTCGCGCAGCCCACACAGATGGCGAAAATCTTCTCGATCCCGGTCGCGCTCGCGACGGCGCAGTCGCACTCCCAAAAAATCGCGCTCACCCAACAGCAAACTCCACAAGTCCTCGCGCAAGCATCGCTCAAAAAGTCCGCGCATCTCGCGCATACCTTCGCCGGTGCACCGCTCGAGTCGCAAATCTCCGACGAGTATCTACGAGCGCAACCTCAAGGTTCAAGCAAAGATCAGCGAGACGAGTCTGTTTGCCGAGTTGGTCAAGGACAGGAACATGCGCGAACTCGCGTTCAAGAAGCTACAGGCGGCGAAGGAGAAGGCAAATCAAGATGAGGTCCAGATAATTGAGGGCTCTGACGAGAAGGACAACAGTAATGGTTCGTCTTCGACTACGACTATCATCGACAGGATGAATGACAAGTCGTCGACAGCCGCGACGACGCCCTGCCCCAGTATGGATCTTACCGTCGACGTATTGGACATACCTGTTCCCGTGATGACGAATGCCCCAATGCCGATGAATCTGGTACGCTGCAAAAATTTTTTGTAAATTATATTTCGCCATATTCTATATCACGTATCCGCTAAGGATTATTCGACTTACCTAGATATTGCTTTGTCATACTTATAATCCAATGTAATGATTATTTTTTGATGATTTGAGCATATTTATGTAAGCATGAGACACGCTGAAACGATGTTGATTAACCTGTAGGATTTCCTTTCAAAAGATATTAAAATAATGTTGAGAAAATATCAGCACGTACACTTAAAAAATTTATTCATAATAAATAATCTGTCACAATTTCACTATTATATACTAATAATTGTATTAATTCTTTGATTTGGAATGGACTGATTAAAACATAATAAATAAAAAAAAACATTAAACACATTTGTATTAAATCTTAGTATTTATTACTAATATACAATAATTATTTATAACGATATAGATAGAAATATTCTGATAGTGAATAAACTTTCTTTTTCTTTAAGTTCATGCATTATTTGGATAAATATAGCGAAGACTGCGATCATCTTTTTCCACTACTAATGAAATAGCTTAAAAAAGAAAGAAAAAAAGAAAAAGAAAAGAAGAACATTTCCCCCGGTGATGCGTTTCTTTCTTATTTCCCAATAATAATACCTTCAACTAACCAAGCCTAAACATAAGATATTAATTAAGCCTACAAAACTGGGAGCGATTGTTCGATGCATAAAATATTGTCCCTCAGCCACAAAATCAGCTACCCATACAGTCAAACCTGGTACCAGTGGTGACTGTGGAGACGAGTCCGGTGCCACCGATGCACGGCCCAGTCCCCGTAAGCTTAGCTGCTCCGATAGTCTACAGTTCAGCGTCAGCAGTGACGACGACGACGGCGGCGACAGTGGCGACGGCGGCACCCGGACTGCAGGCACCAATCGCCTACATCGATGAAACCTCGTCGGCCGGCAAGACGCCGCCGCTGCCAGGTCCGACGATCTCGAGCGTGCCCCAGCAGCAGAAGAGCGACGCGACGATAAACGCGGCAATACACGTGGGAGCCCCCATGCCCACGCAAGCCGTGCATGTATATAATTCCCCGGCATTGGGTAACGATGCGCCCGTTAGCGTCGTTACCAATCCCACGATTATGGTCACAGGTAAGGCTCCTCTTACCTTCGCCTCCGTCGCCGACGCGCGAGGCTTTATTCTTATGGTAGAATTCTTAAAAGCAAGATAATGATTGTTAATTATTTTTTTATGCTTGCATTGGCTATTTTTATTTAATTAGGTTTTTACGGATGTGAAATTTGAAAATAAGTATTTAAGTGCGTTTTAAAAAACATTTCTTTGTTTTTATGAGCCAAGCTTAACATAGTTCCGTTACGACGATTTGTACCATTTACTATTTAATTTTATTTTGTTACTATTATTCAGTGTTCGAAAAATACCACAAGCGAAACACTATCAAACACAGAAAAGTATTTATAATTATAAGTGACTTTTAAGTGCTGAGAAGTTTATGATTATTAAAATTGTTCAAATATTAATTTTAAAAGAATGAGCTGCAATCCTGAAATATATGGAGACACGTAAATAACCCGACTAAAATGATTGCAACTGTAATGAATCGTGGAGGTTCGCTTTAAAATCATCAAACGAATGTTTTAATATTTATAGGCCCAGTGTAATTTAACATTTTTGTTTAAATACCATATATTCCCTTACAAAAACGTAAATTTATATGGATTAGAAAAGATTAAGCATGTAAATTGTTCTTCTTTTTTTTTCTTCCGAATTTTTATTAATTCTATGTTTTTTTTTTTAAACATTTACTGAATAACATTCAGTCCTTATATTATATCCATTCTTTAAAGTAGACGAGAGCAATGCTAATAAAATTCCATCTTCATAAAATCGTTGAATTTCCAAGTAAAAAAATGCTGGGCTAATTAATTTATAGGTATTCTTGTGGGACATTATTAATTCAAGACGTGAAAAAATCTCAAGAAAAATGTTAACTCCGAATGCGGATAATTGAAATATCATCCACATATGAGCATTGCGCCATACGTATTTGAAAGTCACTTTCCTTGATGGTGAGATATTACAAGAACACGTCTGATAACTGTTACAACAGGTGTGCAGTCTCTACCTCCTCCAATACAGCAAATACCACAGCAGCAACCATTGCAGCAGATACAACATCAAATGCAGCAACAGATGCAGCCGCAAGCGTTACAGTCGCAGTTAGAGCCTCAGCAGCATCAGCAGCAGCATCAGCAGCAGCATCAGCAGCAGCAGCAGCAACAACAACAACAACAACAACAACAACAACAACAACAACAACAACAACAACAACAACAACAACAACAACAACAACAACAACAACAACAACAACAACAACAACAACAACAACAACAACAACAACAACAACAACAACAACAACAACAACAACAACAACAACAACAACAACAACAACAACAACAACAACAACAACAACAACAACAACAACAACAACAACAACAACAACAACAACAACAACAACAACAACAACAACAACAACAACAACAACAACAACAACAACAACAACAACAACAACAACAACAACAACAACAACAACAACAACAACAACAACAACAACAACAACAACAACAACAACAACAACAACAACAACAACAACAACAACAACAACAACAACAACAACAACAACAACAACAACAACAACAACAACAACAACAACAACAACAACAACAACAACAACAACAACAACAACAACAACAACAACAACAACAACAACAACAACAACAACAACAACAACAACAACAACAACAACAACAACAACAACAACAACAACAACAACAACAACAACAACAACAACAACAACAACAACAACAACAACAACAACAACAACAACAACAACAACAACAACAACAACAACAACAACAACAACAACAACAACAACAACAACAACAACAACAACAACAACAACAACAACAACAACAACAACAATCGCAACAACAACAACAGCATCATCATCAGCATCATCAGCATCATCATCATCTCCAGCAGCATCCCGAAATCAAGTCTGTTTCGTCAGGTCTATCACAAGTGCCTGTTTTAGTGCCTCTTCCTGTGCCAGCTCCACCTTCTACCAACAACTCCGTTTCCACGCTCATACATCCTCACATCGTGACTAATGTCCCGACACCGTCATCCGTATCCGTATCTGCCTTCCCCGTATCACCAGCGATCGCCAAATTCAGCACACCTAATAACCTCGTACCACTTAAGTCCGTTGATCCGCCAAAACCACCGCTGGTATCCTTCAAAACCAAGAGTCTTTCTAAGCTTCCACTGCCCCCCGGCATCAATCAGAATGATCTCGAGAGCATAGACTCACCGCCGAGCCGCTCACCAAGTCCGATGTCTATACTCACCACTCCCAAGCCAGCAGTGAAGATTCTTGTACCTTCTGTGCCCGTTGCTCTTACCGCAACGACGCCCACAATGGGAAAGCCAGGATTACAGAGGAAGAGCATCAAGGATCTGCCCATGCCACCAGGTTTTAATTTAATCTCTCTTAACGTTAATGAAATATTATTACAAGTTACCGAAAGATATATAGTCTGACTCGCTACCCTTATCGAACTAACGACTTAGGGAACTTACCAATTTTACCATACTCGTACGGAATAATTCATTTCAACGTTTTTGGATAAATTAAATTTCCAAAGTGTGTTTTAAAAGATTCATTAAAGGCCAAAAAAATTAAATACAGTATGTATATATGTGAATATTCATTTTTGTTCTGTTTTTGTTTTTAATATTTAATATTTAAGATTTTGCGGATCTCAATTTGTGAGGAAAAGTGAGAGAGAAAAAGAGGTGAGTAGTAGTCGGTTCCCTCTTTTAAGCTCTTCATATTTTCCATCATAATTTGAATTTAATACTGTCGATGTGTTTCAAATTGTGGATACTTTTCTCTGAATATATGAAAAATAATTTGTAAAACTTTCCATCGATGCATAACTTATTTTAAACTTACCAGACCTTGCGTATTAAAAAATTTTTTTCTATTTAATCACATCCCGTAAAAGCCAATATACGATAATTAAAATTTTAAGTTAATTACTACAAAAATCTTGCAGTTAAATTTAATAAGATCGTGAATAGTAAAATGCACGATTAAACAATGATATAATGTTTATATTACAGTTGTGCCTGGCTCCGAAGATCTTAGCGGGGAAGACGATACGACAGCCACTCCTCCTCGAAGTAGAGTAGAAAGAATACCTCCAAAGCCAAAGTTAAAGAGACCGAAAATATTGAAGAGAAGGGGCTCGCGTAATAATCACATGCCAATGTCGGCTTCCGGCGGAAAAGATTGGGGAGAGCGATGTGTCGATGTTTTCGAGGTTATCGATCAAATTGGCGAAGGTACTTATGGTCAGGTTTATAAGGCACAGGACAAGCGAGCGGGCGTAATAGTCGCTCTTAAGAAAGTTAGATTAGAGAATGAGAAAGATGGCTTTCCTATTACGGCTGTAAGAGAAATTAAGATATTACGACAGCTCAATCACAAAAACATCGTCAATCTTAGGGAAATCGTGACGGATAAACAAGACGCCATTGATTTTCGAAAGGTAAAATCATCGAGGCTATTCGTAACGGTTAATATAATCATATTAAACGATTAACATAATAAAATTACGTTGTCGTTTCCAGGATAAAGGCTCGTTTTATTTAGTCTTCGAATACATGGATCACGACCTCATGGGATTACTAGAATCGGGAATGGTTGATTTTAACGAAATGAATAACGCAAGCATTATGAAACAATTACTGGATGGATTAAATTACTGTCATAGTAAAAACTTCTTGCATCGAGATATTAAATGTTCTAATATACTTATGAATAACAAGTGCGTCTACCAATTAATGCTAAAACTATGCTCCCCATTGCTTTCTCCATTTTCATTACGTATACAAATTATTTATATTTATTCTTAGGGGCGAAGTTAAATTAGCTGATTTTGGCTTGGCTAGACTTTATAATGCCGAAGATAGGCAGCGTCCTTACACTAACAAAGTAATTACTTTGTGGTATAGGCCACCGGAGTTATTGCTGGGAGAGGAACGTTATGGGCCTGCTATTGACGTATGGAGCTGTGGGTGCATTTTGGGAGAGCTTTTCTCCAAAAAACCACTTTTCCAAGTAACGCTTTAAATTCTTAAACTTGAAATAATATTATCAAAGTAGCTTGATATAATACCGATTTTTCGCATTTTTTTATTAGGCAAATGTTGAAATGATGCAGTTAGATATCATTTCAAAAGTTTGTGGGACACCAACACCCGCAGTATGGCCATCTGTGATAAAATTGCCACTATGGCATACATTAAAACCTAAAAAGACGTACAGGCGACGACTTCGAGAAGATTTTCAATTTATGCCACCAACAGCTCTAGATTTGTTAGATAAAATGTTAGAATTAGATCCGGAAAAGCGTATAACGGCTGCTGATGCTTTAAAAAGTCCTTGGCTCAAAAACGTTCAACCAGAACAGTATGTGCTTTCGTTTAATTTAAAAAGACAAAGAGTATTTAGAATTTCACATATTTTTACATTCTAAACATTTATATTCTGTATGAAAAACATCGTACTTTTGTCTTCATTAAATATTGCTAAATGGTTTTACTTAATTATTGCAATTTTCTTTTTTTTTTTTTTTTTTTTTTTTTTTTTTTATTATATATTTTTATTATTTAAGACTAATCTACGTTTTTTCCAATATATTAATTATTTATTTTTTACGCTAGAATGCCGTCACCACAACTGCCCACGTGGCAAGATTGTCATGAGTTGTGGAGTAAAAAGAGAAGACGTCAATTAAGGGAACAACAAGAGAGCTCACAAGGCAGAATTCCTCTCCTGTCAGTGCCGAATAGAGGTGGAATACAAAAAGCTATTGAGGACCTATCCGACGTCGGAGGGTGAGTAGTAGTAGATGGCTGATTGAACAATCAGTTAAAATTCCAGCAAGGCATTGAAGAATGTACATTCACGTATACACGTGGTTGTAAATTAAAAGCAACATTTGTTATATTTTTTATTGTTCATAAAAATTAAATTTCTTATAAAAGCATATTGCGCCAAAGAAATGCAATAGTATTGTAACAAATATATTCTAGAATGTCGTGAATTGTAAAAGAAAAAATGAAAAAAGAAATTTTAAAAGTTTTCAATTCAAAAATGTTTATCAACTATATGTGATAGATATTTTTAAGCCAATCTTACTTTCTTTTAAATAAATATTTTAAACATTCATAGATTCTACAATTTATATGAAATTATTTGAGAAAACTATAAAAAAAAATATATAATGATGTAATAATACCAACGTACAGGTCTACGAGAATATGTAAGGAAAACCTTATCTGTAAATAAAGTGTATGGATATAATGGAGTAGTAGCTGTATAGCATCATCAACAACGCAAACTACAAGGAATATCGACAATATGGAAATGAAGAAAATTGTTATATGTTCATAAGGCATTATGTTATATGCGTCAATAACCTAATGCTATTTATATTATCCATAAGAATTTCAACTGTTTCTATGAATTAGGCTTGGCTTAATCGCTTTCCTTTGATCAACCAGCTACTTTAGCTCGTTAATTTTGTATATTAAAAAATAATTATGGATTTCATTTAAAATTAATTTTAAGTGCAAGGTTATTTTAAATATTCGTTAGCCTTAAAGTCTACTCTTAATATTATTCAGTTTTAATTGAACGGAATTCATGAAGCAAAACTAAATATATATATATATATACATTATTACCTAAGATTATATGATAATGATAACAATAATGAACTGTAATATAAAGAATGGCTGCTTTGAGTCAACACTTTTTATACTGTGTGTATGATAAACATATTTCCTAATATCGAAGTAATGAAATAATGTTACTCTCTTTATCGTAATCCTAGTACATTAAATACAAAGGATACCTTATTAATGTGGATTTTCACAGATAATATTGGATAGATGAAGTAGCAGGATTGAGTACACACTGGGAACATGTGAATAAGAAACAAAACAAAAAAAAGAGCTTTTGTAAACAAAACATTTTTTATTGACATACCTTGATGTTTTACAAAAATCGAAAAACAAATTCTAAGACTCACATGAAATCCTTATTTACGATTATGTGATTCCACATCAATGCTGTGAAAGTTTTTGAGTCATATATGCGATTAAATAATTTAGTTAAATATTCTTCATGTACAATTTTAAAACTGATTTTATTAATAAACATTCGATTTTGTTTCAATTTTCTTTTTCGTTTATTTTTCTTTAAACAAAACAAAAAAAAAAAAAACAAAAAAAAAAAAAATGATGAAAATTACATTAGTTAAAAAGAAATGTAAAAATAAGTTTAATTTTATATACTGTTTTTATAATTTTTATCCTAACAAGATATTTGAAGCAAATGGTAAGATTCATTAAAATTGATATTTGTAGAAAATAATTACTACTTACTGCCCCTAGTCGTTAAAATATATATTTACGCGTATATATTATAACTATACGTACGCAGAGAAAACGGTCCGGTCGAAACGAAAGTGAATGTCATATTTAATAATTTTCATCATTTTTTTTTACAAAATAATTTCCCTAAAATTTTATAAATTATTTATATGTAATACATTCAAAATTCTTATTTTAAATATATCACCAAATGTATTTATGTGGAATTAAAAATCGTCAATTAAAGATGTTAAAAATGATTATATCAAAATTATTTAAATAGCTAACAAAGTAAAAAAAAATTGTGTTTCAGGAAGTAAATTTTAATGGCCAAATGTGATAGAGGAACAATTTTATAGCACATTTAGAGTGTATGTAGGTAATCAAAAATTTCCAATTACCTATACTTTCTAAATTCACGTTTGTAACAAAGTGTTCATATTTGAGCTTCAAAGTCAAGATAACCATTCATTTAATTTATTCCTACTAAACAAATAATAACATGCTTTTCTTGCTAGAATCATTCATTGAACTTTCATTAGCTATTTATACATTATCATGTGATGTCATTATGGTTCCCTGTGTGTCTCCAGTGAAATTTTAAAATAAATTTAATACAATTAAATACAAAATCATGAAAATGTTACGACGTAAAATTTTTAATATAAATTACATTGTAAAATTTCTCAAATATGAAGTATCACGAATTTAACAAATATTTATAAGTTGAGATTTTCAATAGATCTGAAATCTTTTAAATTTAAACCATTATGTCACATTTATTAGTAGTGAATAATACTATTTAAAACAAAATTAAAATAACCTATTAATTAAAATGTTTCATGATTTTGATGTTTTTTAGATCATAAATTACAATCAATTATGTATGTTACTTATTTCAGATCATCTAAGAGATTGAAAATGGAGGCAGGCTACAACTCCCATAGGTATAATTCTGAACCACACTTGGGTAGCGATGGTATATTTGGTCAAGGTGGTCCATTTAGTACTTCTCCTTATGGTTATCATAGTCCCCCATTGATAAAAGCGAGATCTAATCCAAGAGAAGTATCCCACTTTGCAGAGTACATTAATGAAGATACTCTAGCTCGTAAACTGAGTAATCTTACTAGTGCTTTAAATCAAGGAAAGCCAATCAGCGTAGATGATCTTATGTCTCTCAGAACGGATAATGAGGTAAAAGTTTCATTATCGACAAGTTTATTAAAAATAACAAGAGTATACATGTTTACACATTACAATATATTCTCCCATCGTTGCAATTAGTAGAGTAATAAATAATAAGTCAATCGAAATTATAATTAATTTAATAGAATAATAATAAAATTAGTGCAATTTATCATCCTCATGAGTATATTTGAATAGGAAATTATATATTTAATTTACATATATAATAATAAGCTATCTTAACTAATTTCATTATCCTTGCCTCGTATAATTATAATGTTTATCTTTGTTTATATTTCTCTCTAACTGTCCATGTCAGTTCATACATTTCATTAATTGACAATTATGTAATTATTTATAAAACAGACTGATCCAAAAGCTGCCCAATTATTAGCAGAGTTACAAACTGAACTTCGCTTAGCGACTAATTCAAGACAAAGTGGATTGTTCGATCCACATCAACCAGTCCTTAATCCACCGATGCTAGGTTAGTATCAATTAGTTTTTATACAAACTATTATGAAATAATAATTTTGTAGATGCACCTTTTCCAGCTGCAAATACAGGTCAAAAAGGTAACTTTGATGCACATGCTGTATACGCAGGTGATGATGCAGTAAGTTCTGGAAGATGGTCCCAGCTGGCCACGATCGGTGTTAGAACAGCTCTTTCTGCACTAATGTCACGTTATGGCATGGAGTCATACAATTCTCTCCCTGTTACCGTCAATAGACCGCCAGGTAAACTGGTCGCTAGCCTGCAGAATAATATTTTCCTGCCCTCGACATCCTCTCAATCTGCGTATAGCTCCTAAATATTTTTTTTTTTGTACATATTGTACAACTTGTGACCCATTGTGTAAAAGAATAAGTCATTTGCAAATATTTTGTCAATAATTTAAAAATAGTTTTAAATGATTAAGAATATGCCATTTTTAGCCTCATATGACATGATTGTATTTGTAATTTTAATGAAATAATTTCATTATTATGCTCATCTATTACAAGCTTTATAATTCATTCTTGATTCGTTATTAAGTGAATTGGAAGAATTAAATATAAATCTACACATAATAAAATAATAAGCTATACTTGTGTATATTAATTTTGCTATTTAGATCTACATATGGCATAAGCGTGCACACGAAGTTACTTGTTTATAGTCAAATCAATCAATTTGTATTGAAAATAAGTTCTACATCTATATTTTGCGTATTTATTTGTCTAATTAGGTGTCTAACAAATTTTTACGGTATTTTTGCTGTAAATGTATTTATGGAATGTAATGTAAATATCATAAAAAATCCATGTTAATAAATAAATAGACTGAAATATATAATTTCCAATCAGGTTTTTTATCACTAATATAATGTTGTATTAAAAAGAATTTAGGAATTAATAGAAAATATATTGTATATATTTGTAGAATAGAATAAAACTTATAATGATAAATCAAAGTATCCTAACTTTATAATAAAAATCATAGATTTACTATGTAGCAAAAGATTACAATATTTTGTAAAGTAAATTTTTTTTTCAACTTGTTAATATCTATAATTCTATTTTTATTGTAAATCGATACAAATTAGTATGACTACATTAAGTAATCAATTTTACGTTTTTTACTTATCTTTTGCAAT
Source organism: Ceratosolen solmsi marchali (assembly GCF_000503995.2). NCBI lineage: Eukaryota > Metazoa > Arthropoda > Insecta > Hymenoptera > Agaonidae > Ceratosolen > Ceratosolen solmsi. Next base: position 1,076,255 of record NW_011948432.1, read on the forward strand.
AAATTTCCAGATTGATTTGGAGATGTGTTATTAAAAAAAGATGCAAGAGGTTAGAATGGTGAAAACACGTGAAATCATTGCTGACAACGACAAAGTCGAACTTTATAAAGAGAAGAGATGTGATTGGTAACATTGATCTGACTCCAAATATAACGAATGAAATAACGCGAAGATGATCATGTGACGATGGAAAGAGAGAAATAGATATAATAAATAGCAATATCTGTTTAATCAAAGCAACAATAGGTTGTGTTATGGATTCGCTGGGTTTAAAAATATGAATCTTTCTTTTCATAAAAAGATTAATTGTATAGGACTGATAATATCTATTGCTATATTTATTTAAGACAGTTATGCTTTTTCATTCGACAGCGAATTTATAACGTAAAAAAATGGATTGGTGTTCAAATTCTTTTGAACCCAACCTCAAATTTGTGTTGGAATTAAACGAAGAATTGAAAACTAAATATTTTGAACGTCATGAAAAAGCTAAATACATATTGGAAAATTTTTTACATTCTCTGCAACATATATTTCACAAGCATCAGAGTAAGTTATTCAATAACTATCGCTATTTTAATTGTTGCACAATTTGCCCAATTTTCCATAAATATTAGTACACACAAAATTATTTTATTACTTGCATTCCATGCGGATATAAAAATTGGAAAATTTGTCAAATTACAAATTTTTTAATTCGTGTCAATGGCATCAATTTGTACATATTAACAAATTAAATATCTTATAATGGCTGATAATAAAATCGACTTTTAATAAATATGTACACGTGTTCTTAATTACTAAATATCTAAATATCATAATAATTTTTGTTTAATTTTATTTTATAAGACAAATTTGTACTTGCAGAATTATTAGCAGATAATATTGAATTGTCCATAATAAATGAAAAACTTAAACAGATTATCAACAAAAATGAATCTAATCATCAAAAAATGTAAGTTATTAATTATAACCTAATTTGATCATGAATAATATTTATATAATTTTTGTTTGAATATAAAAATGTTTTAACTTTAATTTCCTTGTCAGTTATATTTACTATACCTGAGAGAAAATTTTTATTTTCTTTAAAATAGTTAATTTTGTATTTGTATATAAAATGAAAAGTTTCTTATATATTGTGTTTTAGTTCTCTAAACAGTAATTATCAGTTTTCACAAATATTAGAATCTAATTCAAATTGTAACCTTAAAATTACAAATAAAATCCCAGATCCTGGTGAACAAATAAATAATAAAATTTGCAATAAAAGCATTAATAGAGAAAAAGAAAATATTAATACATTTGTACCAATATTTTCATCTGATTTTTTATCTGATGAAGATTTTCAAAAGCAGAATTCTCCCCCACTAGCGCTGGTTAAATCTAGCTTAGTACAAGTGCAAAGTAGTCCCATTCTATGTAGGCGTAAAAAGACTACCTCAAAGAAAACTGATTTATCATCAAATAGTGCAGGGCGTATTACAAGCTCTAGTGAAAGTAAAGTGAGTTTAATAAGTCCATCATCTGCTTTAATAGAAAAAAATATTATTGAAACTGGAAATGAATTTCACAAGGGATGTGAACAGAAAAATACCAAAAAAAATTTTAAATCAATAGAAAATATAGTGCAAATACCAGCAGAAGATATTCAAAATAAGAATCAAGGTTACCAAATTATAAGTGTTTCAAAAAATAATTATGGAAAGAGCGAATTTCTTGATAAAGGTAAAAAATTTCGACAAACCAAATTAACACTAAGAAAAGTTGCCCCAATTATCGATGTTAGTAAGTGTGGATCTATTGAAAATATTAAGAGTGAAAATAAAAGTCAATATAGAAAAGAAAATACAGATAATGAAACTTTTTTTAATTGTGAATTTAGTTATGAAAATATAAAAACAGATAATGAAGAGAATAGTAAAAATAAAGTACATGATGCATTGCCTAGTAAACAGGAGTGTTCCGCATTAAAAAGTGCATCAGTTGAAATAAATAAGTTTGCACTTACAGATAGTCAAAATATCATAAATAAATCATTGAAGGATGACGAATTAATAGAAACAAGTCCTATTCAAAATGAAAATTCAAAATTAAGAACTAAACTTAATCTAAATAAAAGACCTAATGTTAATAGAACAAAATTGAAAACATTAAATGTACAAAATACTACGAAAGGCTTAAATTTAGAAAATAATACCAAAGATAATTTTACTTGTGAGAACAGTTGTGACGGTACTAAAATTGTAACAAAATCACCTGAATTCAAACAACGTAATCGACGGAATAGTTATATTGTCAGCAAAAAACATAAACATAAACAATTAGAACATCAAAAGACTTGCCACGATGAAACTTACTTTTCTCCAGTTGAAAGAACTGTAAAGACAAATGCTGTAACTTTATACAACATAAATTCAACTAAATTTGAAGATGAAATGAAATATGATACTCCACCGGCAAAAAAAATGTTATTAAATAGTTTTGATACGTGAGTATTTTTATTTATTATTTATAGTGTACATACTTCAGTACCAATAATGATTATAATCAATTATAATTAATATATTTTCAGAATACCTGGTAGGAAAAGAGAAAGTCCAGATCACGCTTATAAAGAAGGACCTGTAAGAAATAAACTTGAAAAAGCTGAATTACCAGGGTGGTGCTGTAGAGATTGTGAGAAGGTGCATATTAAAAAAATATATGAAAAAACTAAGAAATATTTTTTAATATTGTAAAATTAATAACAATTTTAATTTAAAATTTACACCTAATTTTAATTTAATTATTGCAATTATTTAAAAACTAACGAATAGTAATTTTACAGTGGTATTCTCATCTATCTATGGAAGAAAAACAAAAACGAAAAAATGAATGTTCTAAACATAGAGGAAGATATAAAGCCGATATTTTAACACCAGAAAGTAAGTCTAACGGGTAATGACGTTTATCAATATCTTATCGACTAATTAATAATTTGCATTTGTAGGTTTCTGGAATCCTGTTTTTGAGGACACAAACGCTTCATTTTTATAAACATTAATTATATTATGTAGGTATAACTTACACATAAAAAAAAATTTATATTTATAATATAGAATGTATAAAAATTACTGGCATATTGTAAAATTTTTATATATAAAAAAAAGTACACTTATAATTAGTAAATGTTTATATAATGTGTTATTTATAAAAATAAAAAAAAAAAAACAATGTAAAATATGGATATATTTTTATATTAATAAAAGTATTGTTTGTATTATATTAAAAGACTACAATTTTGAACATAGATTGATTTATTCTTTTACAACATATATTATACTCTTCAGTAACATAGTATATAGTTTTCTTTTTATATAGATATATCATTTTTGATTTACACAAAAATATAGAATCTCGCAAGTCGATGTTAAAAGTAGCTAAGCAAACTCATTTAGTTTAAGACCAGTTTCTCTTATAAGAATAATTAGAATTAGTTAAGTTTCATCACTGATACTGATCACTGACTAAAACACGTAATTAATAAAAAATTTGAGTAATCACAAAATTATCAGAACAAAAAAAAATATTAAAAATGATTACTCAGACATTAATATTATAGTTAGTTTTTTTTTTTTTTTTTTTTTTTAAGAAATTAAATTAAAACTTGCTTAAATTTTGTAAACTCTTGCTGTTTTATAATTATTATGAAATTTTACTTTAGAAGTAAACTACGTATTAGAAAAGTATTTTAGTGCAGTTTGTTACAAATATTTGTAAAATGAAAAAATTTTAAATTAGTTTCTGTTCAGAATCAGTCGCACTCCATCGTACTGCATAATAATGCATAATATACCTTCACATAAAAAGCAACCCAACCAAGTGGAAGGCTGGCACCACAAGGCTGATATTATTTTCTGTCATCTTACATATAATTATATATCCTGATTTGATTAAGTCTTTTACGATTATGATTCCTTTTTTTTTCTTCTTCTTTACTTACATAATAATGAATTACATCAGTCAGACATGTTAATGAGGTGCATCTGATAAAATGTAATATTAAGAACTATAAATCGCAAAAATGTACTATTTTTGTCAATTTGAAAATTATCGTCTTAACTTTGTTTAATATATAAAAACAATATGTAAAGCTAAATGCAGTCACAATGCATATGAGCATGAACTTGAATTTTTTAATTCGTATAAAATATGTAAATTCAATTATAATCTGAATTCAATTTGTCATACGTGACATTTATACATAGCACATAAGTAACAAATACATAATTATGAAAATATCATTGAAGAATATAACATTAAATTAACTTAGAAAATTGTATTTTTAATAAAATTAAAAATTCCATTGTAGTTTTGTCATGGTCCTACCTTAGGATATATACATTGAGCCATAAACATTTTATCCTATCATATACCTTTGACATTGTTATACACCATATAGTAAAATATTTATCAAGGACTTATAGTAGTACTTTTAGTATACTTTCATACATTAGTAGATGGTACATTTAGTATATATTAGGTAGTCCTTCATCGAGAAAGTAAAATGCGCGAGGATCCCGTATCATTGAGCCCTTACATTTTTAATAATTGCACCAAGTAGTACATAACATTTAGCCTAGAAATTGTGCAGCCCGACCATGAAAATCCTGAGGATACTGGATCAACTTCTATGACAAAGCAATGAATCACCGTATCTTTATTTTTATCCAGAGCAAGTAAGAAATGCGCATTACGAGTCTACTTTTTCTCAAAGTATCAGCGATGTCATTATTAAATGATGAAGGAAAGAGAATTAAACATTTTCAAAAAGCCTCGCCAATGACATTACATAACATTTGCCAATTATTTAATACTTACGATTTTCATGAGCCGATGTATAGGCCGATAAATTAAAATCCATTCTGATTTCACGAAGACTATTGAAAATTACGAATTGTGCAAGATATTTACGAATTGTGATATGCATTTGAAAGAAATTACGGCCTCGTCAACATTGTTTTCTTCGTTTTTCTTTTACGTAATACGCGAGTGATTTGTGTACGGTTTCGGCACACAAGAGTCCCCATAAAATAGAAATAAAAAACTAAATTAATGCTATTCGTACTGTGGGACATGTAAAAACCAAATAACCTAATGAAAGGAAATATCGAAGATGGACTATTTATTGTAGGACGTAAAATTTTCAAGTATCAATAAATCAATGGCCAATAATTTCGAAAACTTAAAGTCAGTAGAATTATTACACATAGACTTGATTCGGATCGCTGCTCACCATGTACATCTTTGTAAATAATCGAGAGCCATCGGGGCTTATTTAGCTGGCGAGGTGGAGGATTGGCTTGCAGCGCTCGACTTCTCGCCCGATTTCTCATCGACAATCGGTAATGACTTGAGAATACCGTGGACCTCATCGGCAACCGCCATCAGAACGAACTCGTACTGCTGCTTCGTAGCCACCATACCGGCCCGTTGATCACGTATGTGTTCCAGAGTAGCGGCGATGTCTATTTCCTTGGCACCTTTGGTCATGCGGTTGAGCACCATGTCGATCAAGCAGTAGGTGCCCGTTCGACCAGCCCCATCGCTACGGCAAATATATCGTTCATTGCTTTAAACGAGCTCTTGCTTGAGCTTTCGAGGAGTCGCGTAGACCGACAAGCGTCAGACTTCGACGAGAGTCGAATAGAAGACTTAAAATGTCCCTTAAAATCGCGCGCATCCGCTTTCCGATTGCCAAAAGTTACCTGCAGTGAACGATAATTGGGCAGGACCTGCCCCTGTAGGATTTGTTGACTTTCCTACGGAACTCGAGCAGGGCCTTGGTAGACTGGGGTACGCCGTCCTGTGGCCAAGAGAGGAAGTGGAACTGCGTGACCGTACGCGTCTCAGTGGTACGCAGATTCTTCAAGTAGAACGAGCGCACGAGGTAGTCATCGCACCAGATGTGCTCCGAGACGAGGTGGACCTCGAAGATGTGGTAGAGTTCGGAGCCCTCGTCGGGCCAGTAGCGATGACACGTGGCTTGACCCACCTCGGTCAGGCGATTTAGCATTATAATGACGACGCTGCCCTGCTCCCACGCGAGCTGCCAGAAGTCCGCAGTCGTCCGAGGCAGTGGTCCCTGAGTCGCTATGTAAGCCGGATTGCGCGGGTCGTGGTCAGTCTGTGGGCCAAAATAAACTTGCTTTTTTCTCTTTGTGCAGGATCAGCCGCGTATAATCCTGAGTTGTAATGGCCGGAGTGCTTAAGTAATATTAATCGATCTTTAAATTTGGTTCATAAGGTATATAGGCTTACCAATTCGTATATCTCTATTCTCGATTAAATATTGCTTTATATGCGCAATCGTGATATTTGTTACGCGACACGTATTCTTTAACTTCGTATTATTTTATTAAGTTGATGCAAATTATTTAGATCATTAAAATAGAAATATGTACGTCACGAAGCTGTCACTTAAAAGTAAAAATAGTTTCTAAATGATGATTGTAAAGTACGTATGAATAATTTCACATCAAATAAAGAAGTGAAATGTTTCAATTCAGATTTTTTTTTTTTTTTTTTTTTTTTATAGGGAAAAAGCATATAAACGAGTTAAGAAAACAAACCGTTTATTTAAAATCAACATGAATTTGAACGAGCATATTCTACAAGATATATATATATATATATATATATATATATATTCTATATATACATTCTATAGATGTGCATATATTCTATATATACATACGTGCATTTATAATTATTGGAAATGTAGATTGACTTTATTAATAAAAAAAAAAATTGAAATCTCAAAGGCAATACGTATAATCTTTGTTATAAATTTATGCAAATAATATAAATTTTCAACCGAATTTGAAAAAAAATCGGTAAGAATACAATTACCCTTTTTATCTAAATTATTTTTAAAAAATTTGCAAAATTTATATATGTCTATTTATATTCACAAACATATTAATTATATGCAAACAACTTTGTAATTAATTAAATGCATATTTCAGCATATGTTTACACAGGTGTGCAAGCGCATGCACGTGTATATATGTATATAATGTGTATATAATAATTTATGTATATAAGATAATTGTTTGCATTTTAATATTTACATTATGTGCATAGACGCACGCATGTATGCATATATGGATTATATATATATATATATATATATATATATATATTTTATACATATACAACTAATTACTATAACTAATATATTAATATAATTAATATAACTAATTACATAAATTATTACACTAATGAGACAAATATTATAATTTATTTCATTTTCAAGTTCATAAGTAGATAAAGTGAAAGTAATGCTTGATAATGATTGATCATTATATAAATGATTCTTCAAAATGCTCAATTCTGGGTAATGGTAAAAACGAAAAATTAGTTTAAAAATTTTGCAATTAATAAATTGTTTAAGAAAAATGCACGATTTTATACGTTATGCAATGGATAACCTAATAATAAGGATCCGATTAAAAGGATCACCTGTTTTATAGATTCTTGAATTTTTTTAAGTTAATCAATTTAGTCAAAAATATGTTTATATTTGTAATAGAAAGAATACGAACGCCACATAATTTTTTATTATCAATTGAGCCATTTATAGATTTCATACTTCAAGCTATGAAATATACTGCTTTGAAAAAATCCAATGAAATTTAAAAACTCGCTTTCTCATGAATATTTAAGTACTATTCATTTTTACTTTCCATTTTAATGATAAAATATATGGAACTTATATACATAGAACTTCATAAACTGAAAAAATATATGTTAATGGACATTATAATTTGGTTCAAGTAAAATTAACCATTGACTTACCTAAGAAATCTTCTAGACTTTTAAAAATTATATTGAAATAAAACTATATTTAAATATGACAATAGAATTTTCTTAAACTTTATAGCGATAAAGAACTAGTATTTATTTAAGTAATTAAATTCTCAAAGTGTAAATGAATGAACAATTAAAAAAGTATTAATGATAGTATTCAAATACCAATATACTATGTATAAATAGTATGCAAGTTTGTAATTTTTTGGTAGCTTATCCTTTTAATAATTTCGATTATTTTTCTATTTATAAAAACTAAAATATATTTCTCTCAAACTTTTAATGCTTCATGCGTTGTTTTGTTCAAGCCTAACTTTTTTTTTTGCATTTATGAATTTAATATTATAGTGTCTTTTTAGTTTTACTGACTATTCTGAGCAGAGAGAATAACAATAAAAATAAAGTTCATAAAAATAAATTCGAACACTTTTCAAGCGTAGTAATGCTTAGTCATTAATAATTATATTATCGCTTCTAGTTTAATCAAAATTATCAATTGAATACAAATTATTTATTATTTATTAAATTTATTGCATAATATTATTTTATAATAATATAATAATAAATAATGAATTATTATTTATCGTATTATTGTTAGCAATATTATGCAAAGATGTTGAAAAAGACTTAAGAGTAACAATTTCTAATCAGTATTTATCAATGGCTATTATTAAAATGTTGAAACTATTTAATTGAAATAATATTTTATTATATATAATATAAATAATATTTAAATTCTATTAAATCGACTAACAACGAACATTGACTAAATCGAAATTCATTGCAGAGAAGTATGCAATATTTTAAAGAATAAAATAATAAGACAGTGAATAATAATCATGAGTTTTCAGTTAATAATTATTTTGGTTATCTAACGAATTATAACTATACATTTATCAATTCTTAGATTGAAAAATGCAAAATTTTACTTTCCGTACAAAATTTAATTTTTCTGAATTTCTGAACCTTATAAAATATAAAACAACGGTTATTTTTTTTTATATTTGTTCTACAACTTAATACAAGCATCCAATTTCTTTTGAAATAATAATTAAATTAATTCATATATCCATACACAGTCAAAACTCTATTCATTCACGAAATCTAGTTATATGCAAATGCCCTATAGCATTAAAATTCATATTAAAGCAAATAATTAGAAGATAAATGATGTTCAAAGTTTAAAATAGGATTTCTTATAAATTTAAATATTATCAAGTACATAGTCATAGTACGTTAACAAAAAGTGCATTTTAACTTATAATTAATTTTTTTCATTTATAAATAATAGTTTATTGTTTTCTTAATTGTTATTATATTACTAGTATTCAATGGTTTAAAATTATTTAAAGTTTTTGTATTTATTGTTTAAAGTTTTTTTCAAAGCATTTTCACAATAAAGTCATATAGCATCCATATGCTTTAAATTAACATGAAAATCATTAATATTAACAAATCATAAGTGCGCACGAATTTAATTAGGTACGAATTACATATATAGTTAACGACTGTATCACTGTAATGGTAAAATGATATAATTAAGTATATAAATATTTATTATATTTTGTCGGTTTTATATTGAAAAGAAAGAAAAAACTCAATTCAATTAGAGATATCTTGCAAAAAGGTACAAAAATATTAGTATCACCCGATCAGATTGAAAAGTGCAAATTCTATAAATTGATTGAATAAGCACTAAATTTTCAGGATCTCATATTATTTGTAAATTGGTAGAATATATATTACAATGTGTATTTCATTATTATTATATATATTATTATTTATTATAATAATAATAATAACAAATTGTAATAATATAATATTATATATATATATATATATTCCAATATATATTACAATCGTACGTGTTAAATAAATTTATAATTTTATAAAAATTACAACAATGATAAATGAAAAATATTAATGAAATCTCAAAATTGAATATACAGCGTAAAATTTATTTATATAATGGCTCAAAATACAATTATAACTCTTAAAGTGCGATTCACATGTTTTTATGAATTAAGTGTTATTAAATGTTATAACAATGTTGTAAAATAATTTTGAAAAATAATAATTTCAAATATTTATTGTAGTACTTTACTTTATGTACTTGTAAAATATTCTATATGTAATAATCGGATTGTATAGAAAGATTCAATACTCATAAGCAATAAGAAATTAAAGAAAGAATAGAGTGAAAATCGTACAAATGAAAACGCTTGCACGGTTTTCTTCAGTTTAAAAGTACATCATAAGAAAAATATATTATAAATATAATAAATTAGATATATAATAAATAGATTAATTATGAATAAATAAATGGGAATAAATTAGAGAGGAAGTACTCACAATTGTCGAGGCATTAATGTAATCTGAATTATTGATGTTAGCCAAGTCATTGAGAATGACTCTGGCATGGTCGTAAGGAAGTAGAGCGTCGGATCGATTACACTCTCTATTAACTTCTGCTTCTGCAATGGTTGTTGAACACGGCTCGGCTTCATAAGCACAAAGTGCTGCCCATTCTTCATCAAGCTTCTCTTGATTCTTCAAATGATCCTCCATGTATGACTAAAAACAAGTTACTTTAATGATTAAACTATAGATCGAACGAAGATTCAACGCGCACAAAAGCTATATAATCTACCCGATTCGTATCGAATAAATAAATAACCATAAATTTGTATGCTTATAGGCTTGGTATTTATTGCGAGGAAAATACAAATATCGCTCAAGTTTATCGAAAGATTAATTTTACTATGTGAATAATGTAAAGCAATGGCATTTAATTAAATTATAATATAAGGATAAAAAGTAATCTGTTATAATAGTAAGCAGTTGTTTTATTGACATTCTTAACAAAATTATCTTCTTTACGTGTGCGAGTGATAATAATGTAAATTTACAAAGCGCGTTTGAACATTCTTTTATCCTACGGCTGCGAAACTTACGGTATTACATCATTTCAGACAAAATGATTAAAAGAAATTTGAAATTCTGGATTAATAACTTTTGAATGAAAATTAAGTAGAACTATTTGTTCTACAAAAGATACTATAATTGATATATGGTAATTAAATTTCAAGAATCTCTGCTATCTATATTCCCGAATTTAGACTTTATTATGAACGAATTATGCGAACATATCGTTTGTTAAATATTATAAACATAATAAGCTAATGACCACGCGAGTATTATGAGAAAGTCAGCCAAGCATTCATTAATTGGCTTTCAAACAAATATAATATTAATCGCTCGTTAAGTAATATTATTGTTCATAAACAACAAACAGTTAAACAAATAAAAAAAAGAAACAAACAGTTAAAACAGAGTTCTTATACTTTATCGTCATTATAATATTGTGAAAGGTGCAAGTATATCGATGGAATCCTTCCGTTATAAAATCACTGTAAATCACGATAAGTGCTCGACAAGCGTAAGCAAATAAATGAAACAAGAGAAGCAGTTTTGGTAGAGATACTTTCCAGTGATGCGAATGAAAAAGGTGATAAATTTACGAGAACAATGTGTCCAGTTGATATGTCCATGCTGCTCGGCTGGGGCTCCTCGCCCCATGAGGACGTACTCGACCTCTTGGACTCGCTTTTGCCGGACTCGATGAGCCGACCGAAATCAAAGCCTTTGGGCGATTCCGATAGCTTGTCCGACTGCTTGGCATGCATGCGCGCCCTGCAGAGCTCCTGGTAGTCCTTGGAGGCCTCGGGGTCCGGGGTGCGGAGAGCCGCTAGCTTTGCCCGGGATTTCGCGTGTCGGCGCGCTATTACGAGGATTACGATCGCAGCGGCGCTCACCGCCGCCACACCTGCGGCTACCAACGCCCCAAACATGTTGGAGCTCATTTCCGAGATGCTGGAGACCTCGAGGATCGCTGGCAGCTTCACCTGCGCCATTTGGACACGCGTCATGATAGGGGCGAAGCCGAGAAGTGGCGACCGGAGCGAGGGGGCGGAAAGGAGAGGTCTGCTGAGCGAGTCGGGATTAGTGAATGATTCGTGCTTTTTGTTCGTTGTGCTTATGAAATTTATCTAAGGACGATGAAGTTGATCAGCATAAAAATGAAAACGACTCTTTTTATGATTGACTTTTTTCATGAGTATCATGTATTTATTATGTTACAGATGATCAGTGGCTTAACAAAAATGCTCTACTACGTTGATAATAGTACTATTACATTTTCATTGTCTATCAGTAAATTAATACAAGTTGAATTTTTATTATTGGCAACGAGACGTAGATAGCGAAAAACATAATTTTATAGATTTATTTAAAAAATATACATAGATTGAACATTGAATATTGAATAGTGAGTGTAATAGCATATATATTATTAATTTATAAATCATACATAAATTAATCATTCCCGGATTATATTTCTCTTTAAAACATAACCAATAAGAATATTATAAACTAATTCAATTGTAGAAAAGTAATTACATGTTCTAAATACCATTTAAGTCTCAAAATTTTTATGATTAATTCAATACATCAAGTTAATATTTTACCTTGTCACCAATACCAGCGCGTATCACTTGGATATTGAGTTGATCTTGCAAATCGTTACGTATGCCATCTGTTTGAAATAAGATTTTTAAATAACACTTGTTATAATGAAATTTCCATTGCTATAAATAAGCTCATTATTCATTGCCGATTAAGTTATATATTAACAAAAAAAAAAACAAAAAAAAAAACAAAAAACAAAAAAATTGCCTAGTACTTTGAAGGTACTATTATAGTTTGATTAAGTTTATAAACTAATTTATTAGGAAATTTTTTTTTTTTTAATCGGCATAAAAACGAAAAATGAAAAATATTGTCATATCGAAAGACTAATAATGAATAATAATAATATTGTTGACGAGTTAATTATTTTAACGGGTAGTCGTATATAATTGTATCCTTGTATTAGTGAATGTGTGAATAGTCACGCAGTTAACCTTTGTAATTTTCCTTTAATAGCTCGATGAACATATTTTGACAATTTTCTATACTTACTAATTTTATTAACAATATCGGTAGAATTGTAGTTTTTGCTATTTTTTGGTACTTTAAAAGTTACTTCTGCTCGACCCACGCGTATCTCTTTTAGTTCACCTGACTGGAGTCCAAGTAACGAACCCACCTACGATTAATCGACACTTATAAAAATACATTCCATTAATGGATAATTAATTATAACTAATTGGATATTTGGTATTGGTAATAATTGTTGAAAATAATAGTTTTTAGAATTATCTATTGGCAATTTAAGTTTCATAAGAGAAGCTCACGTATAAATGATAGATTTATTAACTCTTTTATGGAACAAAATTTTTCTTGTCAAAGTGCATATTTCTTTATAGAAATTCAATATATTTATTTTCACTTACAGTATTGACAACAATTTCTCCTTCTGACCATGAATGAAATTCTTGATTAAATTGAATATAAACATGATCGAGATCTACATTTTCATAAGTTTTTGGCGAGCTGCTCACTTTCAGATTATAAATCTCCTTTTTTACTTGTGGTGAATGCACGACTTCGTTACTCTACAAAAATACAATTACAGATGTATTTACGGCATTGAACTAAAATTTAATTAAAATAAACAGGGGGCATTTGATAAGTTTAGAGAAATAAACTTACTTCCTCCGCACTTTCATCATTTATTTCATCACCGAGACCTATAAATTTTTTTCCATTTAATAAAAATGCTCATTAAACAGTAGAAAATTGTAATATTTTCATTTTACGCATACTATTTGGAGACTGTGTCTTAAATGCATAATTATTAGTTGAAAATGGTGGACCAGGTTTCTTTACATCTAAACGCTCTCGTCGCTTGAAACCCGCTAATTCTCGCCTCCATAGCATGTCGTCGAAGTCGTTGTTGAGAGTTACGTCATCATATTCTTCTATAAATAATTTTCAAGTTATATTTTCATTACGCTTTCAATATTTCATACATTATTATGTCTTTTAAAATTATTATTAAAACACAAATTAATTAAGAATTAGGATAATGATACCTTTTTATGGTAGTTATTACAGCTAACATAATTATTCTAATTTTCTTATAATTGAAAACGGGTGTATAACAACTCTATAATTAGAAAGCATATAATTTAATAATTGATCGGACTATATTACAATCAAATAAACTTTTAATTTATATAATTAAAATGACATTAATTTAATATCAATCTTAAGAAAATGGAATGCTTTTAATGAAAAAAAAAAAAAAAAAAAAAAGAAGAAAAGAAAGATCTTTTGTTTAAATATGTTTTTGGAAATTTTTAATTAAAAAATTATCAAATAGAATATTTCAATTCCATTTAATTGTACAAATCTATTGTATAGGTTATGTAATTAAATGGTTATTAAAACCATTACGATAAGTAAAAATCTACATAAAATTGTTACATATAATATTTCATTACAAAAATATTTCATTTAATTTTTATGATATAAAAATAAGTGGAAAATAAGTGATCAACCTGAGGTTATAATTAAAATACATAAAGACAGCAAGTACGATATACAAGTGAGATGGAGTTGAAATGTTTTCATTAGAATTTTAATTACAATACACAATTGCTAGAAGTATATTCAAGTCGATTTTTACTTCAGAATAGCTTAAAATATAGCCGAACTTCGTTACGACGGGAAACAAGGTTATTGGACTTATGCTATTAAGAAAGTTGATGACGTAAAATTATATTCTTATATTGTAAATTATTGTAAATTATACGATTTATAATGTGCACATTATTTTCATTGAATAAACTTTATTTTGTATGCTTTGTAAAAATAATTAATATTAATTAATGAATTTCGAAGGAAAGTATCGTATAAATCACATTTAAGGTATCGATATTTTCTCGGTGATAATCTCTCTGTTTCCCATCATTATTTTAGAGCTGTTTATTATCAGATCTGTAGTATGTTTTTATTTGTCCATATATAAAGGGGATCGATAAAACCTACGTCATTAAGAACTTACGCCCGTACATTGTATTTCAAACATTAATTTTCGTACGTAATGAAAAGCATTTGTTAGTTAGAATTATATGCCTTAAAAGGATTTTCATGTATAAAAATAAACTACATTTTATTTTTAACATTTTTTTTTTAAAGATTTTTACGAGACGGCAATTAGATTTTACATGATTTAGACTTTTATTATCAATTAGTATCGTTAAAGTTCTTAGAGTGCTGAAAAAAGAGCAATTTTTAAAACAAACTTGTTAAAGTCTTTAATGCACTGGATTTAAAACATCATTTTAATCTTTATATCAGACTAAATATATTTAAATAATTATCGTTATATAAATTTATTATGTTCTTAGCATTATATAATATTGATAATTAAGAGGTTGGCATTGAAAAGCTATAACATGAGCAATCGAACAAGTACTATTTATTTTTCATATTTAATATTGTCCTTTTATTTATTACTAATACCTATATACGTGATATTCATTTATTGATATTTAATATAATAATTTTAATGAGTATGATGAAATAACTGAACGTAATTCAGTAAAATGTGTATGTAATGTGGATCCAACTAATATATATATATATATATATATATATATATATATATATATCCTTTCTATAAAATCTTCCTTTCCACTGCCAACAAAGTCATTTACAAATATTATTTTTAACAATTTAAACTATAATTATATTTTAACATAATTACTTGCAACTATGCTCCTTTACTATTCATTTATGGAAATTTTAAATATTATTAGATATTACTGTAAAAATTGTAATAAATTTATGTAAATTAAAAGCCATCTCCAGCGCAAATAATTAAATGTTAATTAAAAATTTGCATAAAAAATTAAATTTTCGAAAAAATGACTAAAATTATAAATACCGTTACATTACTAAAATTCGATAGAATTTAAATATATTAACATATGATAAAGGTTACTTACTATATAACCGAATTTTTAGAAGTAAATTTCAAACATAGAGTATTCAGTTATTTTATGACAAATTTAATATTACAAATGAAATAATTTTTTCATAAAATTCCCGAAAATTATAAAACTAAATATATTTAATAAATATTTTGAATATCGAACATCTTATTAAATATTAAATATAAATGTAATTAAATAAATTATTGATTGAATTAATAGGTTATATATTTTAGGGAGATATTTATTTAGCAAAAGGAAATTTTTTTTCTTTCCACGAGTCTAGACATAATAAATAACAGCAATTTTTAAATTAATTTTGTATTTTCTCTACATACAATAATAAAGAATTTTCGCACAAATGCGGCTAATGATAAAGTAATTTTTATAAACAAATTGTTTATTGTACACGAATCAAATGTCTCATTTGCTCACCTGGTCTAATGATACCCCGCCTAAAAGGAAGCGTAGTACCACCTTCGCTGAACATTTCACTTTGGTCAGCCAACGAATCAATTATCGTTCTATCGATGGGATTATTATTGATAAAATCTCTATCATCTACTATTTCGTCGTCGATGTAGTCGTCGTTGTCGTCGTTGTTATGAATCTTTTCATCCCGATGATCCAGAAAATCAATACCCTTCGGCTCACTTGGGCTTTTATATTTCCTAGAGAAGGTCTTCTCGTAGTCATGAAACTCGTCTTTCATCTTAACAGGTTTTTCATTATTGGGTAGAAACTCCAATTGATCATTATCCGAATCTTCGTATAAATTTGCTTCGCTGCTTAAGAAATCTCGAAGAGCTTCTGCATATTCTCGTGGAATTGCGTAATTTTCTTTTCCGTATGCCAAAGGTGGAGAATCATCCATTGACTTTAAATTTAAAGATCGTGAGCCTCTACGGTAAACTGCATGAACATATGTAAATACAAAATATTATGAAAATTTTTAGATTTCATATGAAATTTTTATTTTAGTTCGTGTATAAAAATACAACTCTATATAATCAATATATGTTTCATATGAATTTCCTATGGTTTACAACTAGCCGACAGTTAAATTCAAATTGCCAAAAAATATGAATTACTTATTAAAGTAACTATAAATAATGTATTTCAATGGTTTACTAGTGATATTTTAATATAACTTTCATTGTATATAATCGTAGAGCATATCTCGCATATAAAAAACTTTCTACATTGCAGTTTAAGACAAAGTGAATAATTGAAGAAGGATTAATGATACCGTGCCCGTAGCCTCTTAGCATTCAGCAAACTTTAAATAGAATTTTTCTAAAATTATTCGCAAACTAGAATGTCTTAAAATTATTATATGATTTTGCGTGCTTTTTAGGGGCTGTAATCATCCCGTAACCCCCTTGAGTCACCATCGAAACAGTTGCTCTGCTATTCTAATGGATTCTCGCGACTAATGACTGAGAAACCTGCAAGAGGCCGTCCACCAAATTCCATATATATATACACACATATATATATAAATTTGCGTTTTTGCACAAAAAGCATATTGTGGTAATCTGTGTACCATGTGCGAGAAATTCTGGGTCTGAAATTTACACTCGGCTAAACTGAAAAATGCTTTGTTATGTTGCTGGCTCGTTTTCCTTAGGTTGGGTTGGATTATCAAGCGGTCAGCACAACCTTTATTAATAGATAAGCACCAACTATCTCGATGATGGCCCATTGCAAGCCTACTATCTTGCTTGTTTTAGATAAAAAAAAAAAATAAATAAAAATAAAGGGTTCTTACTTAGCGTATTTATAATGCGCGATAAAATATATTTTTAAAAGAGGATTGTGTCAAATGTTAAAAAGATATAACGACGTACGTGTTCGTATGAATCATTAGTAAGCGATGGAAATACAAATATTGTTCAAATGCTTTTATTTCATTTCATAGTAATGTGTACATATATATATATATATATATATATATATATATATATATGCATGTTTACATATACGGTCGGTTACCTATTTATTAATTTTTAGAAAGTTATATTAATCGATCGATTTTGAGTATTTGAATGTATTTGATTTTAATGATATCATTATTATATCATCTCCTTGTCAAACATATATTATAAAACTTTAATTATTTGAAATAAAGTGTAATTAAAAAGAGTAAGTAAGAGTTTTCAGAAACTAAAATTATTACCAAGTTTTTATTTTCCGAGTACTTTAATATTTTACAACTATGAAAAAATTATAATCTTATTTATATATAAATATATTTTATATAAATTACACTTATTTATATTTGATATACATATGTATATATATATATATATATATATATAACATTACAGTGTAATAATGATGAAACAGATAAAATAATTTTTGTAATAAACAAATTTATAAAAATATATTAGTAGCATTATTCTTCTTGATTGGTTCTGCATTTTGTATCATTTATTGATTTTAGTAAATAATGATTTACAATTAACTTTATACTAATATATTATTTCTATATTTAATTATTTTTTATTATGTCTTACTAATATTTGTCGATTCGTTTACATTTTCTCTTTGAAAGAGTTATTACAAAAGCTGATATATTTGATTAATTTTAACTTATTTATGTTCGTAAAATTTCTAATAATAATGACATGCATAAAAAATTATAAAGTTTAAATCAATTTATTTATAATTATTGGGATATGAATTATTGGTAAGTGATCAATCTTTTACTTTTATGTTTAAAATTTAAATAAATATTTCAAACCGTCAAAATCAGCATTCTTGCATATAAAAATAATTAATACTAAAAGCATATTTTATGTGAAAATGAAATTAATCAGTCTTTTTAGTAAATATATCGAGAAAGTATAGAAATCGATTTTACTTTGTATGTACTTAACAAGAATCTCTAATATATGAACTTAAATTGGACAAACAAAGTAACTAAATGTACAAACCTTCTGTAGGATTACCCAAAGCACCTAATTTATCGTAAAAGCTCTCGTCGTAATCATCAAAGCGATCTGCTTTTCGTCTCTCTTCAGCAATCTTCTGCTTCATATCTGGTGGGTAATAAAATTCATCGGCGAATTCCCCGTGCGGATTTATTTTACTCGGTGTAAATTTCACTATGGCTATTGGCTCGACAGCCTAAAGTAAATAATTTCATCGAATTTATTTAAAATTAAATTTTCAATAGGTAATATGCAGTTGATTGCAGAAATATTGCATTTTTTTATTTTTATACAAACATTTATATAAATATTTATATAAATACAATATTAAATTTAACAACTTTTGTATTTGAACTAAATGAAAATTGGTTGGTTCAATGTACAAAATATATTATATTTATATTATTTATATTATATTTATAATATATTTATATTTATTCTATATATCAATTATATTTTTTATCAATATATTTATTAGTAAACAATATAAAACTTCATTATGGCTTTCTACTGAAATTGATTATAATTTTTTTAGGCATATCGATAAATATTACTGATTATACGATATTTTTTAATATGCAACTGCAAATATAATCAAAAAATTATTATTATTTTAATGATATTTTACTTTTACTTTGTAAGTAACTTTTTATTTTTAGCAAGAAAAAAGTAACAAATGAATCTCAATGTACTATCTCTATATAAATCAAGAAATGTTAATTCATTTATAGTGAATTGATCTGTATATACTGCTGTAGCGTAAAAAAATATTTTGTTAATACAGAAAATCGTATAATTAATCGTATAAAATCGTGAATAATTTCATTTTAATTAGAATTTACATTTTTAAAGATACATTTTCATGAAACTTTTAACAAATTATTTATAACGAAACACTGCATTTACAATTGAACAATTTATTTATAATCAAGATATTTCAAAGCTAAATTTAAATTTAGAGAGAAAAGTAATACTTTGTTTTGAAATTTTTAAAATTAGTATTTAAAATTTTTTACATTATTAAAATGAAAAATTAAGTAGAATTATAAACTGAAATTATAATATAATTTTCTAAAATATTTATAATAAACTTGTGTCATAATCTTATTTAAAAAAATTTATTTTATTAATGCTATATACTACTATTAATATTATATATGAAAATGGATAAGTATTTGTAAATTGTATATGTTTGTACTAATCAATTTTTTAAACTTAAATATGCTTTAAAATAAAATTAAAAATATTGATTAAATACATTAAAATCATTATGAATATTGTTAATATAATGTAATTAGAATTTTTTATATGAATAAAATGATTTTTTATATTAATGCAATTATTACTTAACATTGAAATGCATCAATTTATTATAGAAAATATATTTTCTTATGATTATCTTAACTTATCCTATGATATTATCTTATACAGCAACAAAAATTTATTTTAATAAAAGATAATTATAATACGTTTTTGTAACTAGTAACTCTTATTTATAAACAAATTATATATTGCATCATTTACAAAACACTTGAAACATTTGAAAGAAACAAGTTATTTAATTAATTTATTATTATATATGTATATTATGTTTTCAATTGTATATGTAATAGCACCACTATAAATACAAATTTATATATACAAAGTAAAAGAAAAACTTTACCCTGACACTTTCGATATCATTGTTATCAATTATCTCGTTCTCTTCGTCATAAATATCTTCATCTCGAAATTTCAAATTTTTGCAGAGATGTTCAACATCGTTGTTCAATCTATAATTTATTTAAAACGTTAAAAATTGTATTGATTCAAAACACATATCAATAGTTAATAGCCATACCATCTTAGTTAATACAACATGAATTTCATTACATAATAGACTAATTATATTTTCAATGAATAGCAAATGCATAATATTCGCTGGCAAGTTCAACTTCGGTCTAAATATTTACCTGTAACGAAGATCGTCAAGTAATATTTGCATGATGCATTGCGTATAATCGTGCGACCACTTGTAGCCCTCATGCTCCAGTCGTTCAAGTTGCATACGTAATAATTCCAGCTCTTCTGGCTCTAAATCGTACCTGGAAGTTTGAGTTCTATGTGAGTAGCACATATAGGTACATAATCAATAAATCAAGAATTGTGGACGATGTTTTGATATCCCGACAGTTGATTATTAATTGAATTATGTTTAATTACATACTGGCGTTATTTCGGTGGGTTTAAATTCTCAATAATTGCATGAAGGTTTATCGGCAATGATATTAGAATAATTATTATATATAAGTAGCGTTATATAGGTATTGTACACATAATATAATTGTAAACCAATATTTAATCTAAATTCAATATAAAGTTTGTTTCACGACAATTTTCTTTTCAGTATTATAAGCCTTATTCAATATTATCCTTTTCTTTAAATAAAATATTTTCTATGATAATTTTGCAATAGGTAAGTTCGATATGATGTTATTTTATTCTTATAATATAATTTTATATTCGAATTTGTCAAGCGATACATAATATATGCTATAAGTTATAATTCTGAATAAATATAGATTTTTTATAACAGCAGATTATATTAGTAAAATTATTATATATATATATATATATATATATATATATATATATATATATATAAATTATGTATTATGTATAAATAAATTCTTTTTTATCTGAATTGATTTTGTGCATTTTATTTAATACATATTGTTCATTATTATCTTACTAGTGTTTTTAATATTAAATGTGTTATGGATGGAATTACGTATTAGCGAAATGGAAGACAAAATTTTACGATAATGGCATAATTCTGTTAGCATGTTTTAAAATATTTTTATAACCTTTTAAGGCAAGTAACAAAAAATATATACTTACTGATATAAATCTTTCTCTAGTGCATCATCACCAAGTTCTATACATCGTCCAAATGCTAGATCTATAAAAATAACCAAATCTTAAATTTATTTACATTTTTGTCTTTCAATTCTTACCATTGTAACAGCTTTCCACTTCTGATTTACACAGGTTCGTACTAAACAAGCAACCTAAAAAAAAATGTCATTATGGATGTAATTATACCATTATGTAAGTTAATTAAATTATGCATATGCAAATTATTTGATAATCATAATTAATGAGGATTAATTATGAATTTTTAACCGTATGATCCTCTTTTACCTTATAAAATTATATTAACTAAATACTATAGTAAATGAATATAAAAATGTTTCCCTCGTAATATGAAATAGTCGAAATGTAAAATATATTACAACAGTTTCAGTTTAATATACTACCAAATAAATATTTATGAAATACCCGTTTTTTAATAAAAGCGAAAATATTTTTTAATCAGCATACGGACAATCATCACGTTTAAAATTTATTTTGACTAAAAAGTAAAATTTATTTAGGTAATACTACTCGCAGTAAAAATATAGGATTAACAGAAGTTGACAACTTGTTAAAGAGTTGTATTGATAAAAATAAAATTAATTAATTATATAGAATCAAAATTGAAATGATTTTAATGTTCTAATTAGAAATTTAGACAGAAAATATTTAAAAGAAAAGGAGAGCGAACGTATAGAGAAATTACAAAGTTGAAAGTAATAAACCAAAAACCTTGGAAGCAAGCCACTAGTACACTTAGAATTGCATATTGTTTGCTAAGTGAGATTCAGTGTTTATTGTGCGATACGAGGAAACGGTACGTGAAAAATATTGAATATTTCTTCTCTTTTTGTTTCTGTATTATATTGCAAAGCGATTTCATATTACTTCTAACCAATTATAATGATACTTTATTTATCAATATTACATTGGACACTATTCATTTTTACTTTACGAAACAGACAGTCAATTATCTGCGATTACGTGTTATTGGCTTAATTAAAGACAATAAATATTAATGAAAGCAAAATCAAATCAATTTAATTTATTTATTTACAAAAATATTTTTAGATAAATTGTTGAAACTCAATAATAAGCAATAATGAATTTTTTTTTATTAAAAATATATTTGTCAATAATCTATTAAAATGCGTAGTTTAAAAATTCATCTGTTAATAAGAAGATGAACATTTTTTATTGTAAAAAT
Source organism: Ceratosolen solmsi marchali (assembly GCF_000503995.2). Taxonomy (NCBI): domain Eukaryota; kingdom Metazoa; phylum Arthropoda; class Insecta; order Hymenoptera; family Agaonidae; genus Ceratosolen; species Ceratosolen solmsi. The sequence goes on from NW_011948432.1 coordinate 1,099,087, forward strand.
ATTGTAATAGAAATGTGTGAAAATAATTTTTATAATAGATTCATATTATAAATTCATGTTATAAGCTTTATATGCTTATTTTATATGAGATCCATTAATTATACACAAATTAATGGTACTTTTAATAATTATATAGTTTTTGAAAATATATATATAAGTATACACTTATAAGTGTTTCAAAAATATTTTCTTTTAAATATATATATATATATATATATATATATTTAGTAATGTTACAAAATTAAGTGAGATATATCACATATTCTTTTCAAAACACTAAAACTTTCTTTAAATTATATGGTAATTTTAATTGAAGGAAGACAAAATTTTATATTATGTAAATAAATTTCGCAAAACATATGCATAATAAATAATATAAAGTATAATTTCGCAAAAGCTTTGTTGCTAATCGGAAACATCTTGAAATATTCGTTGAATATGAGGAAATAAATATTGAAGCTAAATTGAGCTATTATTTTGGTTTTCAAAATCCACTAGAGTTACATTTATATATATGCCAACGGTATTCTCTAATAGAACATTATAAATATCTATGTAATTACATCATTAAATATTTTTATATGTCCATTGAAAGTTGTTAAATAAAATATGTTTGTGTATATGCTTATGCTTTTAGTCGAGATAAAAATAGATTTCACTGAATGTTCGAAATTTTCATTTAATAAAGGTATAATAAATATATACAATGAAAATAATTTGATTAAAATATTTTATATTATGAAAAATCGGATGGTGATCATCTTTAAATCCATATCTGTATACATTAAATGGGAACACAGTTGCAATCTTTTTATTATTCATCATTTGTTAAAACTTGCATTCTTACATATTATTTCTGTGAAATTGTGGAGAATTTCTGACAAATACATCTTTTTGCCTTGAGAATTATATCAAACATTCGCTGATCGAATCGCTAAATTGGAAAGCAATTTGATAAAGCGAAACTCAAATAAGCCTTAGAGCGCAGGCGCATCGACAAGGGAGATATTCGCGCTGGATTACATATCCACCCTATAGATGCCTATAGATTGGATTTCTTAGGAATGAATTCAAGTGTGATGCTGCGATAACGGAAAAATCCTAGATGACTCGAAGCACGCGTGAGAGATCGAATGAAATGGACGATTTTATCTATTTGAAATTTATTCCGTGTTTTCAAGAAAGAAAAATTTTTGACGCTGAAAAAGTGAATAAATCGTATCTGTAATTTCTGATTTGTTTTCAATTAAAATTATGTAGCTTGTACTTGTTTATATTTGAATATCGATATACATTTTCAAGAATTAAGCAAGTAAAATAAAACCCTAAGTCACGAAAAACTTTATGTTTTTACTTTACAATGAATACCTTCGAATTTCAAATTTTTTTTTAAGGAAAATCATGTAGAAAAGGAAAATATTGAATAAACGGAAAGCAAAATATATATTTTTCAATGTTTTTGTTTTACTATTCATCATTTTGCTTTTGTATGGTTAAATTTTCAAAGAACTTTAACTATATCTAATTAGGTACGGATATGAGCATTTATTTATAAGAAATAATTAATTTTTAATAAATATTGAAAATTTCAATTTAATGACAGTAGTAAATATATTCAGTCAAATAAAATAACACGTTTATTATATAATTTTATAAATAGAATAAAATCAACGGGTCCTTTCATCATTCTGCGCTTGATTTATTAAAAATTACTGTAAAATATTATTGAATATGATTTTCATCTGAAATTACAATGATTAAAAACAGTTTCAGTATATTTTTAAGTATATTTTTATACATATGAAAATGCTTATAAAATTAAATTAATTGTAGCACAGTTAATATAATATTAATTTTAAAATTCTTGTTCATACAAACAGATTTTCTATTCGATACTTTTATTTTTAGTAAAAAGAGTTTTTTTAGTATGATTTTGTTACATAAATATTAAATTTTGTATAATTTATCAAAATAGAATTTTTAAAATCACTCCATCTTGTTTTTGTATATATGTTCATGCTTATGTTATAAATATTTGCTCGTAAAATATTTATGTTTTGTATAATACGTATTTTGAAAATTCTTTTAAATAAATTTTAATCATTCATTATTCTATTTATTATAACGATTTAAGAATTCTAAAATTAAAAAAATTCAAATTACCATACTTTTGTAAATAATTAAAAAAAAATTGAATAATTGTATATTTTATTTTTTTATGTTTGTAATATAATAATGTAATAATAATTGTAATATAATTGTAATAATAATGTAATATTAAATGATATAATAATGAATGTATATGTTAAAATTTCGAAAATTCAAACACAGTTTTGATTTTAATTTTATTTCTAACTATACTGTAATTTGAGGATTAACAAAGAAAAAATTATTAACAATATTTTCAAATATTTACTATTAGTACTTATTAACTTTAAATTTTTAAATGACATTAAAATCTAGAAATTAATAATAAATAACAATAATATCTAAGAAATATGGATTTGAAAGGACTAATTTGTAATAATTGTTAATTTTAATTAACAATTATTCTATTTAAATAAATTAATTTCCTTATTTGATCCTATAGTAGCTTCATTTGCTTTCATAATATTTGTTATTCTAAAAAGTTTCTATACTCATATGAGGATGTAATAAGAACTTAATTAAAAATTATTTGTAAATCAAATATCATTCTCAAAAATGAAAATAATTTTATAACTCTCATAAATATATATTTTTTATATATCTATCTTAATCTATATGCTTATAATCGATATATATTAATTCCACTATAGATGTGTGTATGCACGCGCGTGTGTGTATATATATATATATATATATATATATATGTGTGCGTGCGTGCGTGCGTGCGTGCGTGTGTAATTTTTTTAATGTGACAGCATTTCGAACATATAATTTATTTTATAATAATAATATATAATAATATAATATATAAATTATCGATTAAGATATATATATATATATATATATAATGCAATTTAGATAACACAATTTTATTTTTACACAATTATATTATTCTATAATTCAGTGATATGCTTAATACAAATGTAATTTCTATTTTGTACGAATTGACATATCATTAATTAAACGATAAAAATTATATTTTCATTTAATAATGTATATCGGAAGTGTCATATACTTCACTCCTCGTATTTAAATTATAATTTGCAATAATTATAATATACTCATTAAAAGTCACTATAAATGATTATATATAAGATTTCCATTACATAGAAAACTAATAAATGAAAACCAATTTGTGGAAGCTACATTTATTTGAAATAAGATTTAATTTCATATCGTATATTTGCTTTTCGGATTAAGTCTTGATTTATTATACAGGAAGAGTCGAACTATATCAATAACAATAACCAAATCAATAATAATCAAAAGGAAAAATAATGATAAGTACGATAATTGTACGATAATAATTTATTGTGTTATTACAGACACTCAAAGTATAACCATTTCAGTCAAATTGACCCGGTTAGTCATAACAAATGTTTGGAAATTACATTAAGTCCATTTGTAAATAAAAATACGACCGCATTAAGAGACACTAGTTTGGAAGTTAGAAGTCAAGGTTGTGGAAAGAGTATTAGGTATATAAAAATAATAAAGAAGATGAAAAGTAAAGAACAAGCAATTGCTTTTAAATAGATTAAAAAAATTGAGAGAAAACATTGTCAGCAATACCCTTTGTAAATATCTGCTACTATTATTAGTTCATTTTATTCTATTTAAAACATTATGTAAATGAAAATAATGCTTTTCCCATTGAAAAAACTTGATATAATTACATTACATAGTTACAAGTAAATTTTAAAGTACATAGTAAATTTTATTGGAAACAATATGACATTTGCGCGTAAATATCTTTTTAAAACACTTAAATGAGAACCTTTCAATAAATATGCAGAAATTCGAAAAGTTAGACAGGTTTTAGAAATATGATTTGTTAATTACAAAGATGGAACATAATGGATCGATAACAAAGAAGTTTCAAGGTAATTTTATTTTATCAAGATAATTGCATTTCGTTGTAAGAGAAGATGATCCGCTAAGTTGCTATTTATTATAGGAGCATGACAATTTATTAAACAGTATAGTCTGAAAGGGTTTCATTTACATGATAAAAGTATAAAAATATATATCAATTGTGTGACTTTGAAGGCAAAAATCGTCTTAAAATAATACATTCAAAATAATAAAGGTAAGAAGAAGGACCTGAGTAAATTAAAAAGGAAAGCCCCATACAGCTAGAAGATAAGGCGGTGATGATAAGGAGCTACAATGATTTGGTGAAATAATGGAAAACGCCGATGGGAGTATAAAGTTAGAAGACAGAGAGGGTTGGAGATGAAGGCGGCGATTGCGTAGGATGCGCGGCTCAATAACTGCTGACTTGGCGTCGTCGGCGCATCTGCGCTTGCGTATCCGTTGGGAAATACACTTTTAGGCGGGAAGCCGTTTGTTTTTCTTTTTTGTTTTTTTCTAGCTAAGACGCGATTTCGCGAATAATATTACCAGAATCTTATCCAATCCATGTTATCCAAGAGTTCCACAGTAGGCCGTCCGATCGAGTGTGAAGAAGATGCTTCACTTATCTCGGCTCTTATGTCACTCCGGGATCCTTACTTTTACGACGCACATCGTATTGCCTTTGATAAACACGAGACAGGTTTTCACGCGTTTTGTGTCGGTCTTTACTTTCTAGCGGCACTATGTTTATAGAGATATATGTGGGACGGTAATTGAGTTTAAAGATTAACGATATATCCGAGGGACAAGCGAATTCTCACGCTTCGATTCTACTAGCCGTTTCATCTTCCTATTAATTACAGCGCGAGTATAGTTAATGGTGTACACAATTCGCTTAAAACTACTGGGTTTCACATATTTTGCTTTAGGCCATTACTTCATATAAGTTGGACTTTAGATTTAAATACTAATGTAGTTCTCTAGTCTTGTCTTTATGAATTACATTGAAACTACTGTCTGCTAGTTTTACTTGTTTTACTTGTTAAATACAATATATATATATATTTTTTTTTTCATTTATGTGAAATATAGTATTAAAAATATGAAATATTATTTGTAGATTACAAACATCATATTTTATTGATGTATATTGCAAAATATGCTGAGACGCAATAATCAATTTATTGTTTATTACGAATGATTATTCATAAGCATGTAAAATACTATTAATTTTTAATACCCAGCTATATTTACAATTTAATAAATAATGTAATTATCTAGAAACTGCTTTAAAAGAAAATTCTATTGTTATAATGTTATGTAAATGGAAAAATTTAATAATATAATTTTTTTATAATTTCATTTTGTTTAAATAATGTACAGACATTTGATTAAATAGATGAATTGTTATTTTTCATAATGTGTAAATTTCTGATAATGACAGATAATTTTAGTCGATTACATAGCACCCAATATTATTTGAAATTCGATATTAATTCTACATTATTATTTAAATTAGTGAATATATTTCCTAAACTGGTAATTTGATACTTTACACCATGAAATTCCTTTTAATGATATGATTTTACCCGCATCCTATCAATGAATAAATTAAAGAAATTTCAAATTTTTACTGAAACATACATATATATATATATATATTTATTCATATACATGATATTTGAAACTCATAAAGTTATAATTTACAGATATTATACTGCACCCTATACTATAAACCTATACCATAATACATTTTGTAACATCTGCAGATTATAACTTTATGAATTTGAAATTAGCATTGTATTAAAATGACTGAATAAAAGTTTCAAATTCTGAATATATTACTTGCGCGTGTGAAAATAATATTTCTCAGAATTGTAATGTCACGTACGTTATAAAAATTAAATTTTTTTGATAAAGCATTCGGTCGCAATAGTGCAGTAGTTTATTAAATATAAAGTATTATTTTATAAATCACCTACTATTAAAAAATTAAATCATTGTTACTAATAATAATCTTAAAATTGAAAATATTATTATTTTTTAATTTCATCATACATACACGCAAAATTTACATTTAATACTAAGCCAAATGGGCTGAATATAAATTTTATTTGGTAGCGTTTAAAATTGTATGTCAAGTGTTTATGCATTAATTACTTATGAATATCCTATAATGGCATGAATAAAATTAATTGATTTACAAAATTAAAATGGAGATTTAAATATTGAACTGCATTAATAATTCAAAGCAAAGATTTCAAAATTAAACAAAATTTTTTTTCAAATGTTAGTTAATTGAAAATTCCAATACTATGTACAGAGTAAATTCATTTAATTACAGGAACATAAATTTTTTTAAAAAATTTCATTTTGAATTATTTTTTTGTTTATTATGATATATATATATATATATATATATATATATATATATATATATATATATATATATATATATATATTTTGTATTAGTAATATTAAAAAAAAGTGATTTTTTTTAATTTTATCAAAAATTTAATTTGTTTCGTATTCATAAATTTCTAATTAGTGTATTATAATTAGTCATATTATAAATTTTCTATTTTCAGCAAAAATTTAATAATTTTTTTATTCATATATTTAAATTATATAATTTAAAATTACTTTGTTCTTATCTTAATAATATTTTTTCTTAGTAAAACTATTCATTATAATTGTTATAAACTTTTGAGTAGATTAATAACATTAAATTAATTTAAATTTATATAATCTTCATTTTAATTATATTTAATAATAAATTGTTTTCTAAATTTAATAATTTAATTTATCTCATTTCATCGTAGATATATTTTAATTGCTTTACATAATTTTTATAAAGACTATTAGTTATACAAAATTCATGTATTATATACATTTAAAAAATAATTATCTGAATAAAAATAAAGTTTAAAAAAAAATTAATGAGTACTTTATTTAAAATATATTGATTAAAGAAATTTTACTTCTCGTAGTAGCCAACTATACACTTATTTCGACTTATTGCAGACAACGATTTATTCTTTGACTTTGACATTTCAACATTTATAATCGATTATAAATAGCTTTATTTAAATATTAATCGTTTAATGTTAAAATACCTAAATACAATAAGTCAAATATACTCAATTAGGAATTTAATATTAATATTATTTAATAAAGGCATTATTCAAAATTTGTCACACCATTCAAATTGTTTTTATTTATTTTTACTAAAAAAGATCTTACTATAATCTATCTATGAATTTATAAGAAATAAAAATTAATATATATTTTATCTGATATCATTGATATTATAAAAATTATAATAATTATACTCATATTATGTCTGCAAAAGTATTCATGTATTATTTATTTTTTCTTATCCAAACCTATTACCAATGGTTTATTTTCCCGGTACTCATAGGGGAATTTAATTTTGCAGGATTTATACAGCACACTTCTCTCGACGATTATTTTAGTTTCATAGTTGCATAACTGCTGGAAAGTATAAAAGGAAATGTTAGTCCGACTCCTTCCTATACCAGCAATATCTGCCCTCACTTAGCGACAATTACAAACCTATTTACATGATATCTGACCAATCAATAATCTGTAAATTAGCTAAAGTTACCTTTTACATATGCTTTGCATATCCACTTTCTATTGCAGAAGTGGAAATAATAAAGAAAAATTTCTTGGATTGTCAAAAACTTTGTACTTCACTCGCGCGTATATAAAATCATTCGAGCAATTAGTCATTTTCTGCTTATCTAGCACGAAGGTAATTCACTGCCATAACTATTGAATAGTGCCAGTAAAGTATATTTTATAATATACTTGTCTTAGGACAGTAAAGAAATCCAATATGGAAATTATCCCGCATGGATTGTATGATCTCTTATATCCATCTTTCAAGCTTCTATTATTATTTTCATTATATACTTATTTTGTAAATATAATTTTATCTATAAAATATTTAATATCACGTATTAGTTAAAATTTTCAAAATAATAATTTTTCATATATAGCATAAGTATACCAAGTCATATTATTTAAAAATCTTTGGATAAAATATTATATTATACCTGTAGTATTATGTTAAAATATGAGTAAACTTTTTATTTAACAGACATTATGAAAGCCAATCACACATTATATATTATTTATTATTTCAGCTATATAATCAATCGGTTATAATATATAACTAATATAAAAATAATAAATTGAAACTTTTTTAAAAGTATTTTTAATATATATTCGATATAATAATTGAAAGTATGATGATAATTTAAATTATTATATAAAATTAAGAAAATCGGTTTATAACTTGTTTGAAAAAAAAAAAATTCATAACTTTTTAATACATTATATACTAAAGTTAATCCTTCATTCTATATATATATATATATATATATATATATATATATATATATATATATATATATATACATAACTACATTCATTTTATTAATTGCTAAGTACATGAATAAATAAAAAATAATTGTATAATAAAATAAGTATGTAAGGTAAAATAAATAAAGTAGAAATGTTAGATACATAATTTATATAGTAGTCAGTTTCAATAGATAATTATGAATAATAAAACTGCGGTAATGACCGAAAACAACTGTACTGTAATTGCGATAACATTATTAGACATTACATAATCGCATTGAATCATATTTGTAGAACTAATTTTTCATAAAAGCGATTCACATTTTTGTTAATATTCATGAATTCGGTTACAATACATATTATAAAACACTTTAATTACCGAGATTTATATAAGACAAGGTTGAGTAAGGTTGATATTATATGCATGAAAATGAATTTGCATAAATATAGTATACGGAAAGCCGTATAAAATTTGTAAATATGAAAAATAAAAACGTCTAAGTAAAAGTTAAATTGAAAAATGTGTCGCTATATAAAAAAGTTAAATGGAGCGTTTAAAGGGTGAAATATGATTTGCTGTGGAGAGGAAGAAAGACGCTTAAAGTACACATCGTGTGCGAAAAGATAAAACGTACGCAAGAATGATCGAATAGTAAAATAGAACGTCTTTGAAGTAATAAATTTGAAAAGAGCGAGGAAAACATGGGAAAGAGCCAGAATAGAAAATCTAAGTCGAGTAAACTGCAGGGATAAAAGTTCGTGATAAGCTTACGAAAATATCAGCAGTCCAGCGGTCGATGCGCGAAGTAAGAATCGAAATTACTTACCGACCTCCCCGTGACTGCTCGCGCCGCCGAAGATGACGCACAATAGCAGCAGCGGCACCTCCAAACCATCCAGTCTTTTGCGGCCCATAGAGAACTATCTGGAAAAAAGAACAAGGTAGGTCATTAGCTAGTAGTCGTGCTTATATTGCATTACAATTACAACAAATATTACAGCAGTTGCCCATTACAATTTTTTTTTTACCAACAACTATTACGATGCAATGAACATAAAAATGTTTTTACCAACGATAAACCTTACCACTTGCATGCTAAGGGCTACTTTACGAAAAGAATTTTTTTTTATATTAACATTGTTGTGAAAGTAGGCGTAAATAAATTAGCATATATCACCTTCTTACAATTGTTATCTTAAAATATTATATTTTCTATTAATTGAAATTTTGATGAATTGTATCTTTTATCGACATCGTACGATTTATGAATACTTAAAATAATATTCAATTTGAAATTGTATCGTCATGTATCTAAAATAGTATAATAAATAACGTACTTTTCAGAATTTTTTAACTGTCAGTTTATAGCCATATTTAATTCAATTTCATCTAATGTCAATTAAAGTAAATAATTAGTAAGTAACTCTTAAGTAAACAGTAGGTAATTCTTAGTCGATATATGATGGTATCGTTTATTATCAATTTTTTTAGATTAAGTTTTTAGTCCATATAATATAAAATGTATATCATCTATGTATTTTCTACAATATCAGATAAAAAGATTTTCAAATGAAAATTAATTTACAATAGAATACATTAATACAATTTTTCATGAAAATCATTCATTGCTTATATCATCCAATCAATTTACAAAGAAAATAATAATCAATTTCTGTCTGATAGATAAAAAAATTATCGTTAGTTAATTGCTAAAAGAAACACTCAAAAATAATTAAATATTTAAAAAATAACAATTTCATTCATACAATTTTCATGAAAAATCAAAAAATTAGAAATTTTTTGTCGTCAGATATCTAAAGATACGAAAACATTTATAAATTAATATAATGCGACGTACTTGATGCGCGCAACGAACGCGGTTATTACCAATATTCTTCCACGCTGCTTTAAGTTATTGAGTCAACTTCTATACCTACTATTATATATATATATATATATATTAAACAAAAACATAAATATTGTTATTGTAACAAAATATATTTATTGAAATTTATTTTTCAAATGTGATATAATTTCTCAAATAATAAACTAATTATCCAAAAGGTTTTGTGGATTTTATCAAAGGTTGATTTCAATGGACGATCAATTTACATAAGTGAAAGATTAATTTTATCAATTGAAACTAATTAATAGGATTAAAGAACATTTATATATATATATATATATATATATATATTTGTACTTTTGATGTATATTATACTGAAATTATAAAGTCATAAAGTCAATAAAATATAATTATATCCAAAAATTTTTGTCGTAGATTTTAGTTTACTTTTTAATGTTTTTCAAATTTAAAGATTCATATTCGATTATACTAGATAATACTTGTATACATTATGTTTATTTTATGATTATTCTGTTATATTTCAAATCTAATATATTTTCAATCTTAATTAATATCACCTAAACGAAAAGTGCTCCATCACTATGCTACTTCTTAAATTTAATATTTTATCATCACATTAAAATTTTTTTTAGCACCAAAACTATCCTCCATCATTTAATAAGATATCTTAACAATTACTGCATTTCTGATATTAATAAAAAAATCATTTTTTTACGAAATATTCTTTTTTCATAAATGAATAGTTTTATGAATATTAAATTTTTGTAAAAACGCCTTTGTTGCTTTATTTATTATTAAAATAAAAATATGACACGTCTTATGTTTTCTGACTGGTATCGATTTTGCAAATCCTATTATACCGTATCAATAATACTTTAATGATCCGAACTAAATACTCGCAGATTTCAATGGAGATATAATACAAAAAGAAAAAAGAAAAAAAAGTAAAAGATTTGTAGCCATTGAATTATTTTCAGAATAAAAATTAAACGAATAGAGCTTTAGAATAGGTAATGTACTGGCGAACATAATACTGAGATTAGAAGACTCAGACATTATCTAATTAAAATAAATAACAGGAATAAAAGGAAATGTGAATGGCGTAGATTAGATGGAAAATCGACGAAATACCTCCTTATATGCCCAGCATTTGCAATCACATGTGCTAGAAGATGTACAGACTCATTTCAAAGTTCAGCAAAGTCTACGCTTGTCTGTTAAGCAGTAAAAATTATGGTTAACTATAATATCAAATTAATTAAGTTAGAAGAACGGGATACAATAGATCTTGTCTGAGTATCTAATCAAATACATTTTCAGTACGGACTCGATTGTCTCTCCCTTCCCATCAATAATTAACCACACTACATAGCTTCCTTACATTAAATAATTTCATAATTTCTACAGAAATTGAAAATAACAATTAATATTAATAATGATAAAATTAATCCTTATAGTCTACTTTTTTTAAATAAATATATTTTTAAAATATTTTATCATTTACTCAATATTTCTTTGATATTAAAAATAAATTCTGTCAACTCATATGTTTCATGCGCATCTAATAAAACTAAACGTTAGTAAAAACTTTTCCCAATGGAACATATCATAAATTGTACGAGCAGTAGCTAATAAAGAAATTATAAATTAAAAATTTAAATAGTATTTGCAAACGACCAAACAGATTTATTTTTATAACTACATAAAACTTATAATAAAGCATTGATCTCTATGAAGTTTATCAACAAGTTTTTCATAAGAATAAAAAAGAAATAATAATACAGAGAGCAAAGGCATTAACTTGTAGAAAAATCGATATTTACTTTCTATTCGTTTTTACGTCGTAGTAATTTAGATTTTGACGTATTCTCATATTTTTATACTTAATTCACGATTCATCTTAGGGAGACTAACAAAAATAATATATTACATTTTTAGTCTAAATATAGTAGAGTAAAATAAATGAGAATCATATTTTAATTAATCAAGATAAAATTTATAGCGAAGTTCAATTATCTTAATTTAATGATATGCAATTTTCTTTTACATTTCTTAAATCTGATTGAAAAATATTATATGGAACAAAATATTGGTTTTTAAATATATAATTTTAAATATAATTTAAATATCATCAATAATTTTTATTTCAGTTTAAAATCTACTCGATCAATAAATTCGACAAATTATGTATTATAAATATTCATTGAAAAAGTAATCAAACGATAGAATTCAATTGAATATAATTAGAAAAAATAGAGCTCATGTGAATTTTAATAAAAAAATAGGAATTAGATTTTGATCAGAGGTAAGTCTACATTTTAATTGTCATTAGAAAATGTTTTTTGTTTTTATATATTGGATTTCAATTACTTTTTTATGTTAAAATATTGATAAATTGTTATTTTCATTACATTAAAAGAAAAAATCTATTCTAAAATTATCTTGAATAAATATTTTAATATTTCATTTTTTAATAATAACATTTTACTTATGTAAGACATTCAAGAAATAAAAATTATTATAATAAATATTTATATATTGATGTTTTAATTGAACATAATTACACATTGATATTTCAATTGAAAAATAATTCTATTGAAATTCAATGAATAATACTCTTATGAAATCGAAATGTATATTATGTATTTTGATTATTTATTATCACTAAAGAAAATTATACAAGATAAAGATTTTTATAATTTAAAATTTGTTTAACTTTTTAAAATTGAAATATCATCGTATGCATAATTTTTTTGCTGGAAAATTAAAAATGTTTTTACTCATTTATAATAGACTTTTTACACATTACTTCGATGATATTTTACGATAAAAATAATAGAAAATCATTCTGAATGTAGGTATAATCCGTAAATTTTATTTTGCAACAAATATTTTTATTTACTTTTTGCAAATTATTATTTCTCATATACTCTGATGAATTTTGTTTTAGTTTAATACTTGAAACAGACTGCTATTATGCTCATATATAGATATTAGAAAGTATTAGAATAAAGAAAGTATGAAAAGAAGAATTTAAATAGTAGACAACATGTGCGATACTATATTATTTTTGCGATAATATATTATTACAAATAAAAAATTTTTCCAAATAAATGCTATTTACTAGTAATATTTAGTATAGCACTTTTCTATTTTTATGCTTACATGCTTCAACGAAAATTTTACTTTGTTATATTGTAATTTTGTATTATTCTATTACATCTTATAAATACTATCAAATTTATATTTTATTTTGACTATTTATTTTTTATATTATATATATAATAAATTAAATACAATTACCATACTTGTATGTTAATTAATATCAGCAAATTTAAATTTCAAGTATATAAAATAACTATACATTTCAAGTATTAAATAAACAATTTAGCAAAAGCACAAACGACTTTTTAAAACTAAAATGTTATAATTAAATAGAAGTAGCTGTCACTCCTAAAACTAGAAACGTAACATAAATAATTGCATAAAGTAACTTACAGAGCAACATATATAAAAATATGAAATTTAACAATGTCATATAAGCGAAATGAATTAACAAAAACGGCGTACATTAATACAAAATCATTTTCGCCATACTTAAAACATAAAACAAGTTATTCTCTTATTTATTTGTTTGTTTATATATTAATTAAGAATACATTTTTGTTAAAAACGTAAAATTGAAAGATCGTGTTAATCATTAATTGTGCACATGTATTATCATATAATATCAAATGTTCGTTATCATTTTTATTTTTTTCATTATTGTACAGAATACTTTGTGGTATTTCTGATATTATTAATTTATTATAATTATATATTTATGATATCTTAATAATTTGGTGGTTCATAGTAAGAATTATATAAAAATACTAATTTGTTTTATTAGCAAAACAAGTTAAACGCAAAAAATGAGGTATAAAGCAAATAAGTATAAATCAATTTATAAATAGTGATTTATCAATGTGTATTTCTAAATAAATAAATAAATAAGTATATATATATATATATATATATATATATATATATAAGTGTGTACAAATTGTGAATATGTGTGTGTGTGTGTGTGGGTGTTTTATAATATATTAACTTGTTTAATATGTTGCTATCAATTTCATTTTTATTTTAAGTTATTTAAACATTTTCTATATATTTAGCTTAAAATCAATATAAATTTATAATTTTCTAGATAAACTTTTTACCAACATACAATATTGATTCAATATATTCATGCACTTAAGATGATGTACTCGATCACTTGCGAAATTATGGCTTCAATATGGTAATTTTTTTAGTTACTTGCAATTCAATCGCTATATTATCTCTCTTTTTTATCTCTATATATATTCCTAGATTTTTATTTTTAATTGTGATACAGACATACAAACTTATATACATATATTTGTTTTCATTTAATCATTCTAAATGTTGATATATAAATTTGTAATAACATAGATAAGTGAGGTGTTGTTGAACAACATTATTTATAATTTTTATTATGCAAGTATATTACTTTATCCAGTTGCAATATTTAAAAATAATATGTTGAAAATTATTATATAAAAAGTTCGTTTTCTCATGATTTATTATCTCAGAACGAATACTTTTATCCATAAAAATTGATTATTGCTAAAAGTTAATATTGTTCTTTAATTACAGTAGAAATGTATTTTAAATGTATATTTTGGAAAATATTAAATGTTTGCATCGATACGTATATTATATAATAAAAATAATTATTAATCAATAAAATACTTCATATACAGGAGAAGAAAAGTAATAAATGTATATAATAACCATTTGTAATAATGTTAAAATAGACAAACATACCTCACGTGAAAAGGTTCACTTTCCAATTTATTGTTTTATCAAGTAATCTGTTAGAATGTATAAAATTTTTATTTTTTATTTTTAATCTAATTTATTGAAAGTACTATATTATTATTTCATAATATTTACTATATTTACATATATTACATGATAGACTTAATAAATTTACTATGTATTATTTTTTAACTGTTACGTGGATCTTGTTTTTCACATTTATGTTATAGTATTAAATAGATATTTTAAAATTATAATGAAAAAATTCTAGTACTTACGCAAATATTTAGGCTATTGAACGATTTCCATATAGTAAATTTTTATTCATTATCAACGCTTCTTAATAATTACAATAATAAATACAAAATTTATAGAAATAATTCTCTGATTTATATTAATTAATTAAATTAATTAATGTAACCATTCAATATATATATATATATATATATATATATATATATATATTATCTGTATATTTATAAAGTTATAATTTTTAATTCGACATTTTTCAACATTTATTTACTATTAGATTTATCTATATAAATATGTAGTTTTAATCGAATCTAGTGGTAATTTCTAGTAATTTCATTCAATTTCAAAATAATTAATATTTATTAATTACTAATACTTTAGAATAATGAAATCTCGTATCACTTTATCTTACTTTGTGTGACTTTAATTTTACTTTCTTTTACACTTGATAAAGTCAAATAAATTGTCTAGTAATTATTTTATACAAATATATAATTTAAGAATAAATTGTTGTTTAATATTAAGTCTCATATCCATATTAAACATGCGTTTAGATAAAATGCCTGAAAATATCTCTTATAAATATTTATTAAATAACATTATCAATACAAATGGATAGACACTTATAATTTATAATTTAAAAAGACTGTTAAAGAAAGAAGTTCTAATTGGAAATATATGCCAATGAAACGTACTTAAGCAAATACACACACATACACGCGCGTGCGCGCGTGTGTGTATATAAAGAAATGGTATTTAAAGTTCAAAATATTTATGTTTTCGGTATTTATGTGTTATTCACAATTAAAGGCTATTTTAATCATATTTATTATAATATGAGAATTTGTGTTTCATTTCTAAATAATTCATATAATTTGATTTTTATTATTTTACATTATAATTGAATAAAAATGTTACTTATGTTTATAAAAATAATTTCTTCGAAATAATTTACAAATTCTATTATTCATAAATTTTTAAAATTTATAAAATTATTATAAACTTGTAGACTTAGTAATTAAATTTAATCCCCAGTTATCTATATTGATTAGTTTTTTAAGTCTTACTTTACATATTCTATTGATCATTAATTTTTTACAATATTATTAGCTCAAATTATGTAGATTTTTTACCTTGTTTTTCTTATAATTAATTATAATAATAAAAAAGTATTGATTTATTAATGATTTTATTCAATTAAATAACTTAATTTATACTCTATAACAAGTGATTGATTGATACAATGGATTAATCTTTTATTATTATGAATAGTCTTAATTTTAAGAAAAGAAATCTATTTTAATTATTAACTATCTAAAAAATTCGTATCTATTCAAATGTAGAAAATCAATAGATTATAGATAATAAGATAGATGTTTAAATAATAATTTACAATAATCAATTATATCTATTTCAAATATTTTAATAATGCTTGTATCTGAAAATTTGAAAAGCGTTTAATTAATTTTCCAAGTATTTCATTAATATTAGTATAATTAATTTTTCAACTATTCCATTAATAACATTATAATAATATATTAATATTAGTATATGTATTAGCAGGTATAATTAATTATATTAATAATTAATTCAATTAATACGTATTCTATTAATTAAGATAAACAGTCTGTTAATATTTGTTTTAACCAATTTATTCTATAATGTACAAATTTATAAAACTGAGCTTATAAATGCACACTGTTAAATTTATTGTACGTTAATTGCATTTCTTCGTTATATCGAGAAAGAGAGGAGGCTTTATCATTACGTTAGTTGCTTTTGGAATTCTGCCTGATTAAATGAACTTTTTAATCATGATTTTCAGATCAAGAATTCCCTGAATCTCTAGTTTCAGCACCACTGAATCTTCCCTTTAATTCCGGATTTCGATTTATAAGGGGGCCACGATGAGGCGCAGTCACGTTCTTCAAATCCCATAGACTTGCATAATTAATCGTGTATAATTTATAGCTCGTGACAGGGAATAAACAGCCAGGAGCTGGATTCTCAGCTCTGTTGGAGCATCAGGTTGCTCGGATAAGCTAATGCCGGTCTCGAAACGGTAACACGGCGCCTCGGTTAACGAGGCTGCGCTTCACTACATGAGCACAAGTATCGAATAAAGCATTATTTGCTTCATCAATAATCTCGGAATATTAAATTAAGCTTTTTTTAGTTGCTTCAATTTTGTTTCTCGACTCGGCACTTTTTATCGTCGCTACTATTTTACTTTACCTTCTATTTAGATTAATCAACGCGATGAAATGGAAAAAATTATTTAGGCATCGATCATTATTGCTCAAATAAAGTACTTTTCGTGTTACAAATGTCATATATAGAACGGGTGACTTGTAAGTATTATTATTTTTATTGTTAGGTTGATCATTTGATGTTTAGCGGTCATAACAGTAATGATTTATAAAAAATTCCTTTTGATTGCCATTATTGATTCTTAATTCGCATACTTTCAAAACTCTAAAAGGTAACACATTTAATCTAACAATACTTTTTCAATTGAATAAAATACTTTTAAAAAATGGTACAATTATTGTTGTAACAGCATTATAATTTCCTTTGCTGAAATGTATATTTCGACGATTAAATGCATTTCCCAAGAAGCATACCTCATATCGTGAAAATAATATAAATATAATATGGTTCTCTCTCTCTCTCTCTTTCTCTCTCTCTCTCTCTCTCTCTCTCGACGTCTGCGCTCTTTCTCATCTTTTTTCCACTCTTGCGGAATAACACAACTATTCAGCATGAAATCTGTCCAATGGTCTCTAGTCGGCTACCCGGTCGTCTCTATTTCTTGAAGTTATAGCGGCAGTCGTCGCTCTCTCGCAAAAAAGTACGGATGAACAAACGTAGAAGCTCTGTAAAGGTAAAAGAGACGAAAAAGCGAGCACGTTACCTGGGCGTGACGAGCGCCTCAAAGATCGCTCATGTTACAAGCCGCGTCACGACGGCAATGCGACGACGATGCGAATGTTTTGCCCTGCTCTCACTCTTTCTCGTTTTCTTGCTCTCTCTCTCTCTCTCTCTCTCTGTCTCTCCCTATCTCTATCCACTTTTTAGACAATTGAGCAGAAACTTCGATGAGTCTTTTTAAACAGAGCCGATGGCTGAAAGAATTTTATTCTCGCAGGTGACACACGCGCGCCACAATACTTTCAAAGTATATCTCGTCCTTGAGGTCGTCCGGCTTCGACGAAGCGGTACCTCCGACTGCCGACACGCACCAACGGTCGGGGGCGCGACGTGGAGGGCACGATATAGTAGGGTGGGAGAAAAGAAGGGCGCGCGCGTTGGATTCAAATCGATCGGCCGTCGGACGCTCGAGACGCGTGTACACAATGTAAATTGCGTTATCTGCCTCCCTCTCGCATCCTTTATCGCTCGCTCCGTTATACTCCCTTGCTGCAATATAGTGTCGTCATTCTCTGCTTTAATATCGGCGACCACGCACATTTCTCGAAGCTTATACGTGACTGTTTCTAGCATTAGGATAGATAGATATTACCAATCATAGGAAAAGATGTGTGCGTAAAGCTTTTTGATTTTGTAGAATTCTTAACATAACTGGAGCATTTAGAGCATTTGAGATGCCGCATGTAAGCTTAAGAACGTAAAGTAAATTATTTATAAAAATCATGATGTTAAGACGAACTTGTAAGCATACAATGTCATATTTCTGAACTTTTCAATTTGATAAATTTTTTTTAAATAAAACTGTCTTTATGGATATTTTTAATAAAATGGTCAAGTACAAAAACGCATTATTAATGAAATAGCCAAGTATCCTACTCAATATGAGCGCATTTAGAAAAGCACGTCAAAGTCACGTATCTTTATCATCATTATCATATAACGAGAATATTACAAAATCAACATAAAATTCTGTTAAATAATATTGTGTAATGATAATTCTATATAACAGTAAATCAGTTTTCAAAATGAAATGTTTATATTAAAAGAATAATATTCGAATCGTATCATAAATGCGAAATAAATATTAGTATCTTTCATCTTAAATTAAATGATTTTTAAGATTTTTAATTTAATCGGTACAATAAATATAGAACGTACTAGAAGCCATTAATTGCAAAGTATTTTCTTTATAAGAATTTACGACTATACAATATCTAGAACAAGATAAAATTTTACTTGATATTCATTACTTATGTATTTCAAAGCTATTGCAATAAGTAAAAGATGATTAATGAAAAGAAAATTTTATTGGCTTCCAGTCTGCTAAATAACACATCTAAGTAGAAATATAGTGGCTGACTATATTATGATTATTCTACTCAAAACAGAGTTATAATTCAAAGTCAGTAAAAACATTATATATTTTTATTATTAAACGCTGTAAACAAATTTTTTTTTTTATTCATTTTTCTAAGATATTTTTTTCTTCATCTTTCGTGTCTTCTATAAATATATAAAATTAAATTTAACACAACGTAATACTTCTAATATTTGTAGTCACATTCGCATAATCTGTTCTTATTATTTACACAATTATTTTCTTAAGAGATTTTAAATACATGTAGTTATAACATAGTTTTAGAAATTATTATATTTACTGATTTAATTAAAAAGGATTGACTATGTATTTATTGTATATTTTAATCAAAATTGTGGGTTAATTACATAAAAACATACTATATTATATAATACAGAAATTGTTAATTAGAAATATAATATAATAATAATTACGAGCAAACTTTCATAATACATCTATCTTTAATATGAAATTCTGTAAGAAAGTTTTATAATACAAAAGAATAATATATATATATATATATATATATATATATATATATATATATATATATATTATAGCCATTTTTATATATATATTAA
Organism: Ceratosolen solmsi marchali; assembly: GCF_000503995.2. NCBI lineage: Eukaryota > Metazoa > Arthropoda > Insecta > Hymenoptera > Agaonidae > Ceratosolen > Ceratosolen solmsi. Next base: position 1,119,297 of record NW_011948432.1, read on the forward strand.
AGTTATATATATATATATATATATATATTATAGCCATTATTATCTATATATTAAAGTTATTCTTCGATAAGCTACTATTCATTATTCTTTTGAATTATAAAACTTTGTTACAGAATTTTATATTAAAGATATATATATATATATATATATATATATATATATCATTAATTTGCATACATAAATACATATATACATATATATCCATATACACTTTCTCCAATCTATGAATGGAAATATTTTGTTCAATAGCGCTACTGCATTCTTCTCTCAAACCCTCTCTTTTATAAATACATATATACATATATATCCATATACACTTTCTCCAATCTATGAATGGAAATATTTTGTTCAATAGCGCTACTGCATTCTTCTCTCAAACCCTCTCTTTTTAAATTATTTTCCTTTTTGACTTCTTAACATCTCTTAACATCCGATTCACATTCTTTTTCTTTTTTATTCCACTTCTTTCGTTTTTCTCACTCTCTCTTTTTTCCTTTTCTCACTCTATCCATCATCATATTTTTCATGTATTCACTGTCCTATTATTTCTTTTATCCATTTAATTTTATAATTTTATTCATATCGTATTATTGACATAAACAAACAAAAAAAAAAAAACAAAAAAAAAAGAAATTGGAAAGATCTCGATTGTGAGTAAGCACATACGTACATGATTTTCGTCTTGCGTCTGCGCGAAGTTACGTATTTAGCTACCATTTTCACTGTCAGGAAAATTTATACCTCCGTTTCTTTCTTTTTCTCGCACTCTATCTTATTCCTTTTCTTTCTCCTTTATCTTTCACTTCATTATCTATGCATTAATTTATGACTTCGTATATTTCTTTTCTACATTTTTCAAGATAAAACATGCTTTCAAACTTATTGAATTACAAGTTAAGAATATTATTTAGTGTATACTATTTAAAAACTTGAATAATATCATTTGATATTTTTGCATTAAAAACAGCAGAGATGGTTCTTACTGTCTTTACAGATAAAAAAATACCATCTTTACGAAAAACATGCATCGGGATCAAAATATTTAAAATACACATTTATAGTGTAAATTGTGATTGTAAAATATAATGTAATTTTGTTAGTTATTTAATTTTTACATATATATTTATACATAAGTATCTCAATATTCTTATATTTGTTTATCAAATCCTTTTAGAATCTTATAGAAATTCAAAATCTTATAGAAGATACGATTTGATAATGTAACTATTATTTTTCAAAAAAAGTATTATTCGTCTATACAATTAGATCGTATTATCTCTTGCAATACAGCTATGAACTTATTCTCATAATTATTATTTTATATTTCTGTATTGCAAATACAGTATTTTTATTCAATGTTTCAAAGTCGCCAGAAACTATTGGGGCGGTTGAAGGAATATTACATATAAATGCTCGTACCCATTCGCTTTTATGAGAATGAACACAGAAAGCCGTTTTTTCTGGAATAATACTCTTACATATTATTCATATTTGAGTTTATATGTGCAAGATATTGAAGTTATAACGTTGATTTAAATACAAAAGTAAAAAAAAGATATCATGTAGCTTTTTTCTATGATTCTACTAATTTTCAACTAATATAATGTTGCATAATACGTTTATGAACATTACTTTAATAATAATTTATTACGCATTTAACCAAATTTAATCCATACAACCATAATTAGCATTTGTTTAAATTTTTGTATATAAAAATTTTAGAGATACATTTCATTGTTTTAAAAAAATGTTAAAGTATAATGTTTACTAAAGAAACAATAAATTTTCAACAAAATTATTTTTGAAATATATTCAATGGTTATGCGGCAATTTAGATGATGCATACATGAAAGACGATTTTCGAACCACTAGAGAAACATTTTTTTAAATTTATGACTTTTTTAAAATCATATATTTATATGTTTAAGGCTAAATGAATGAATATGTTAGTGCAATATTAATAAATTTTAAAGCATATTTTACATTAAATTTTAAATAATACAATTTTTAATTCTGCTTACTTCTGAAACTGGCTTCTTTAGCTCGTAATTATACTTTTTTAATTAGAAAATGTTAATTCCAAGGAAACGATCTATATATGTAAAAGAAATTTATTAGTTTGAATAAAAAAAATATATAATAACATACGCAAAAATATTATGACGTCATAAATTTAACAATTATTTTATATCCAAATAAAATATAATCACTTTGTTTGGATTATTATACATTTATGATAGGAAGATGTAAAAAAAATTGTAAAAAGCATATATATTTAAATATTACAATATCTCTTGTTTTAAAAGTTAATGTAATTTTTTTCAACTTGACTTTTGGTTTCCTTAAATGATCATCATGTATGTGTAAATGTTTCGTAAAATTAATTAGCATAGCTTAAAAATAGCAAGAAATAATTTCGACCTGAAAAGTAAGTAAGTATTTAGAGTTACGATGATGATGAAAATTAATTTCCAAGCCGAAAAAATAATTAATTTAGGGTTAGTGTAATATAGTAAGCAACAGGTGTATGCACGACTCCTAGGAGATTACTAAATTCATTAGCATAAGTACGTCCTTACACGATAGAAAATCTAATCGAGAGCATTCATCTCTATAAAAATTGCAGCATACATAATAAGGATCATCGAAAAGAACGAATTGTGGTTATAAATGAATTTTATGGATGTTCGGTAATACCATTACACATCTCAACGTCATGTGCATAAAAAGTTTTAATGCAACTATTCAATACCGTATACGTTCTATTTCATTTTATACAACTTTGCACTTTCGAGGATTGTAAAATAAGAGGAAACCCTCGTCGTGTGAAGCAGCACAAGAGGGAATCTGCGCGAGCATGCGCATTCGGCGTTGATATCGATTGACGTTAGAACACTTGTTGCAGAAAGGACGTGAGGTACAAGCAAGACATGAGCTTCTCGTTGCTTAGTGTTCATGTATATACATGCGAATAGTGTATAAAATAAAAGAGACTTACTTACTACTTTGACTTTCCGCAGCCAAGGTCTAGAGGTTATTGGCTATTACTATTGGTTTACAGAGCTTTAGGGATACCTGTATGTGTCTAACAAGATCACTTTTTAAATATTTCCCAGACATTTTTCTTCAACTATAGGCATAAAATGTTTGTGTATTTTATTGCATTAAGAGCATGAGACATTAAAAATTACATCATATTTATTGATCCGCTTAAATGATAGTTTTCAAAAACTATCGTTACAGAACAGTACGTTATAGGACAGCAAAGATTTTCTATAACTTTTTTAACAAACGATTTCTATTGTATGAACCTCGGCTATATAATGAGTATTTCAGTTTTTTTTTTATTAATTTTTTTTTTATATAAATTTATAGTATTTCTATCATTATAACTACGTATACGTTTAAAGATATAAATTACTCATGTCATACAAATACTATTTTCTTTGTCTCGGAGAAGACAATGTAGGATTTTTTATAATGAAAATATAATACGTTAGTATAAAGTTTATTAAGGAATAAAATTTTCAAAAGAGATAATTTTTTTCTAAAGTTATTTTTTTTTAGTTTGCGTATTCCGTACTTTTTAATAGTATTTTTTAAATTAAATTTTATGATTAGTTAAAACTTAAATTATTTATCAGTTTAAAAGATTTATCATCACGTAAAAGTATCAAAATTGTATAATCCGAAAACGTTTGGCATATAGTAACAAAGGCCATATTTAACTTTCGAATATTAATATGAGTAATAACAATAAATTACTTTTAATTATCCTTACATATCTCTTAAAAATTGAAATAACATCTCACGTATTTCTACGTGTATACGACCTTTTTATCAAAGTATTTTTGGTACTTCGCTCGTTTTGTCATACATTATATAATTATTCATTTCTTTTCCCACCCATCATAAATACTTTTAAATTAATTAAATTGTCGATAAATAAGGATTCATTTTATAATTCAATATAGCTTGCTTTAGTTAATAATTCTTTTTTTTTTTAATATTATAAAATATACCAATTTCTTATGTTTTCTTACTTATTTTTATTAAATTCTTACCTACAAAAGAAAAATAAAGTATACTACGTTAATGTATACCTTAAAAAAAATTTTTATACTAAAATTCCTGTAATTTATTTCATATAAATTCATTCTTAATCATAATGCATTTCTATCAATATTAATGAACTATTGCATTTAATAGATATGTCTACACGTATGCATTTATATTTTACTGTTTTAATTTAATATTATCATTATAAAACATGTTTAATAGAAAAATTTGAAAATTTAGTGTACTGTGAAAGTATACTCATGCAAGTGCAGCCAAACGTGCTATAATAAATATAGAAACTCTATACTAATTTACTGTATTTAATAAATATATTCCAATTGTAAAATTCAAACACGTTAAGTGTAGTAATTGAGATGAAATTTTATAATTTTTTTTATAATAAATGAAATTACATCATTATTGTATATATAATAATTGGAATGTAGTAAATAGAAAAATTATAGAAAGAAAGTAATCCTTAATGCAGTATTGTAATAAATAAATTAATATTTTGTAATATTTTATTGAATAATCCTGTATGCCTGGGAACATTAATAAAAGTTGATGATGTAGTAAATCTTTTAATATTTATGAATATTTTCTTGCAAATATTTATTTTTCTTACAATAAAACTTATAATAAGATTGCATATATTGTATTTATTACAATAGCTCAATTATTTTTTGTTGAATAAATTACATTTATCATTATTAATTGATACTGAACTATCGGTGTTACACTATTCTTCATAAAAATATTATACATTATAGTTTATTTTTGTTTTTTTTTCAGATATTAACGATATTTCTTGTAATTAGGAATAATATATTTATGAATTATAAATGCAAGTAATATTATTCTTGCATTCTTTAATCAGTAAAATAATGTACTACAGTTTCGTGAATTAATTTTAACAAATAACAATATATAAATTAATTAAATTGTTTTTCAATAACTTTTATAAATATAGATACTATCACTATGACTCTTGAAGGGAAACATATATATATTATATATAAATGATACACGTAAATTGCAATTGTTTCAAATTAAATTACTTGTGTGATATATATTTCAGTTTATAATTTCTTATATATATATATATATATATATATATATATATATATATTTTTTTAAACACAATAAGATATTATATAATAAAAATTTCAATGTAATTCAATGTAAATATATAAATATGAATGACTGTGTTACTTTGTGTACAAGCACTTTGTGTACTTTACGTACAACTTTGTGTACATCTATTTATAAAAATGTAAATATAAATAATCTTTGAATGAAAGTTGAACTACTAGCCTCATCTATTTGTCATTTGTCATTTGTCATTTTTTTTTTAATTTTACTTTTATGAAATATAAACAAATGCATTGAAAACATAAACACACTTTCAGATTAAATTATTTTATTACTGTTTTTCGTTTTATAAATAAAAAAGTTATATGCCACATATCAATGGCAAAAAATAAATTAATTAATTAATTATTAGAGATTATATATAATTATATTATTATAATTAATATTGTTAATTCGATTTTGAATCATATCGTTGCTAAAAATAAAAACTCTTCAGTAGGAAACATTATAGACTTATCATGCGTTTATGTATTAAATAATAATAAAAAAAAGAACTTTAGTTTTATTCGCAGCAATTATTTATCTTTTCTTGTTTGATATAATATTATTCGCGTATATAACTTGACAATTAAATGTAATTTATGAGAAAACGTGTAAATTCAAGATTCAAGATCTTTACATAACATTTTCAATCAATTTTATTAGATAGAAGAGTAATTTTTTATTAATATTATGCAGCACTCTATTTATTGAGCACGCACACAAATATCTTCTGACGAAATTCAAACGAAAATTACTTCTATGATCGTAGTTAAATTAGTTCTGATTCTTATATTCAATTTTAAGAATGTTATGCACTTTTATTATTGCATTATTTCTAAACGGCTAAAAGCATTGTATTTAATAATATATTACTTTTCACAATATCTTAATTTTAATATTATTCAAATTAATTCTAAATAAATAATTATACGTAAATTTACTAAAATCTAAAAAATGAAAAAATGTTCAATTGTCAAATCATTGATAACTGGAAGATTAATATGTTAGTAAAATATCAATCGAATGTGTTACAGCTATAAGAAATATAAAAAAATCAAATAATTTTTTATATTTCCAAATTTCATTAAATTCAGAACAAATATTATAGATATCAACGGTACTTTAAAAATAGATTTTATATCTATAATATGAATATATATATATATATATGAGTATATACATAAGTATGCACATAAGTATATACACGACTAAATAATAGTAATTCTTGCATTTGTCATCAAGAAATAAGTTTTAATTAGAGTAAAAGTAATTGGAAAAGAATATTTACAAAATTTATTGATCTGTTTTGTATTAAAACTAAGTAATATTAATATTAAAGATTTAAAACTAAAAAAAAAAAAATGAAATACTTGTTGAAATTATCTTAATATGTACAACTTCTACAAACAGAAATCAAGTTATTTTAGATGTATCATTTTATTTCAATATTACACTTCTCATTATTGCTTGTGAGTTATAGAAACATAAATGAGGCAGTGCTTAAACTGCAATTTATCTTATAGCAACTATTACGTTCTACTTTCTACACAGATATTTTAACACTGTACAGATCACACACTACAATGTCATAGTTTATAAATCTATTGAAAATAAAATTTTAATCGGGGATCAGATTGGCTATGTTATAATTTCTATTTGAATAAATTAATATTGCAGTACAAGAGAAAACAAAAATTATGCAATATATATACTTTTATACTGAATTTTGATTGCACATAGCAAACTTCCTAATACCGGTAATAATTACATAATAATTTCATGCAATTTTATTGAAGAAATAAAACGATTATTCATACACACACCATTTACGATTTCTTATTAATCTAACATTTAAACTATCTTATTTTTCATTCTTTTGTATTATATTAGATGAATATAATTTTAAATGTATATGATGTGTATTTATGTATAAATGTTTATATATATATATATATATATATCCAGTGAATTTATCCAGTATAATTTAGTATAACATAAACATACTTGTATAAGAAAATGAAAAACAGCTTAATTTAAATATCATATTTTAAAAGCTAGGCTATTATAAATATTGGATAGTAGTTAATAATGAAATGGCACTGCAAATATAAATTTTATTGAAACGTGTTATTAAAAATTTTGGATAAAAAATTAAAAGCTGAATTTTTATGTAATTGTATGTTTGTAAAGAGATTCGAATTACTTTATTGATACTTAATATAAAATGGTATACTAACATAATGTTAATTAAATAGATTAATATCATTTCTTAAATATATTTATTAATAAACAAATAAAAATACTTTCAATCAAATATTAAAATAAACTTACAGTACGTTATAATAAATGGAACATTTATAATTGAAAATATCCATTATGTCGAATAATTTGAATATTAAATATTTTATACACATATCTATCATTAGACGTATTAATAAAACATTTTTTATTCATATTTATTCATTACTTTTTATAATATGCTATCAAAAAGTATACATAAAACTAATATATGTACGATATAAAATGCATATATATCTATTAAAAGCATTTATAAAAAGTTATAATAAATTTATTTTTAATTTCAAATAAAGCTAAAAGAAGTGTTTGATAATTAATTTGAATTTTAATTGCTTGAATCAAAACTATTTGAAAAAAAATACCTTTTAATAATCCAGAACAGGATAAATGAAGATAAGTATCGATTACTTTGTTACGATTACTATGTTTTACGTACAAACGATTTTACTTCTAATGTTTCAAAAGTTTTACTTATAATTATAATATATCGTATAAAAAATAAATATCTCATTCTATTAAAAGTCTATATTACAAATGGATCGCATATTTATCATATATTCTTTCATCAAGTCGATAGAATAAAAGTTCGTTAAAATGAAATAGAATTAAATAAAAGTTCGTTGACCAGAAGTGGAGGTACGTGAAAGATATTTATTTCTATAAAATAACAAAATATTATTTGTTTTTTCATTTTCAGTTTTCTACAATGATAAATTGTTATTGTACGTTCAATTTCATTAACTGAGCAAAAGGCTATGAACTTTATATTATCACGCAGTTGATTAGTTTTGCACAATTTGCATAATTTCGTATTATACACGATTAGAAATAAATCAGAGTATAAATGAAGCAAATCTAAATAATTTATGAATGATATAATAAAAAATGTAGAAATAAAATAATGATGGCATTATTTAATATTAATCGTGGCCTTCTTGTAAATAGCATATTCAGAAGTATTTAAAACATGTCAATGACTTAATAATATATGTATTTTGCTTAAATAACATTGCTATGTGTAGAATCTGCAGAATCTGAATATTATTATATCATTGATACTAATAAAGTTTGGAGCTATTTTAAATTCGAAATTTTAATGAGTGTTAATTAAAAATATACAATTTCTATAATTAACTAATTAATAATTTCTTCGTTCCATTATCTTTATGTATATAATTAATTAAATAATGTAAAGAAAAATTAATTGTAATAATCAGTCACAGCTTGTGTTGTAATTTCTTCTGAACGATATCAATAAAATGATGTTATTTTTGTTATACAATTAATAATATTTACTGCATCTGGTGTAAAACCAAATTTCAGATGTACATAAATAATTCATTTGATTATGTAAATTTAATTTTTTCTTTAAACTCAATTTACACATCGTTTATTTTAATTTTAATAACAATTTTAATTTACGTTGCTTTTTAAAGTCCCCTTATCATTAAAGAGCATAAGGTTACGATATTGTTTTTATGTACAGACGATTTGTATCGTGTACATACTAAAAATGGTTATGTAAAATTCTAATTTGGGGTTATGTAAAATTCTAATTTGGGGTTATGCTTAATCGTTGCATGGAGTGCCGTGAAAGTCCATATGTATTTAAAAAAATTATATTATTAATTATTTTTTTATATCTGATTATTATACAAAAATGCCAGTTATTTGTAATGTTATAGATTGTGGCAAACCTGCCACATTAAAAGTAATTAATTAAAAAACCAAATTCTTTACGTATGTATAAAACATGTGGAAATAAATAAGATTTTTATGCTTTGTGTTTATAGAGACCAAAAACGGGAGATGCTTTGTGTAAGGAATGTTTTTTTTTTGCATTTGAAACAGAAATACATGTTACAATAGTAAAGGCAAATTTGTTTAAACATGGATATAAAGTTGCAATTGGTGCTTCTGGTGGAAAAGATTCTACCGTGCTCGCCTATGTGTTGAAACTCTTGAACGAACGTTATAATTATGGATTGGATTTATTTTTATTATCTATTGACGAAGGTATTACTGGATATAGAGACGATAGTCTTGAAACTGTGAAGCAAAATAGAGATGATTATCAGATGCCTCTGAAAATATTATCGTATAAAGATTTATACGGTTGGACTATGGATGAAATTGTTGCTCAAATAGGGCATAAAAATAATTGTACTTTCTGTGGTGTCTTTCGAAGACAGGCATTAGATAGAGGAGCTCAAATGTTAAACGCTGATATGATTGTCACTGGGCATAATGCCGATGATGTTGCAGAAACTGTCATAATGAATGTCTTAAGAGGAGATGTGGCAAGATTGTCTAGATGTACAAACATCATCACTGTCTGTATTATTAAGTAGATATAATTGTAATAAACATAAATAAGAAAATTTTAATAATTTTTAGGAGGGAGAAGGTACTATCCCTCGTTGTAAACCATTGAAATATGTGTACGAAAAGGAAATTGTTATGTATGCTCATTATAAAGGATTGGTCTACTTTTCAACAGAATGTATATATTCGCCAAATGCATATAGAGGATATACTAGGGAATATATCAAAGAAATTGAAAGGATTAGACCATCTTGTATACTTGATATCATTCATTCAGGTACTTAACTTCTAAAATTGTCTAAAATAGAATTAGTAATAATTTTAATTTTATTCTTGTTATATTATGTAGGTGAAATAATGGTACTAAAGAAGTCTGTTAAAATTCCTAAACGAGGGACATGCACTCGTTGCGGATTTGTAGCGAGTCAAGAAATATGCAAAGCATGTGTTTTACTTGAAGGTTTAAATACAGGTATGCCAAAACTAGGAATTGGAAAATCTAATAAAGCTAGAAAAATTATGGGACTCAAAGTAAATGATGGATCAGAAAATAAAACTAAAGAAAAAGGACATAAAACAGAAAGTAAGAGAAAAATTAAAAGAGAAAATAAAAAAAAATCAACTTGCGAAGAAGGGTGTGCATCAGATTGTAAATCAAAAAATTATGAATCAACATTGGCTGATGATATTGATGTTTCACGCTTATCGTTAGAAGAAAATAGTACTGAAGAACAAAAAGCTAGCACCGTTGAAGACTTCTTATTTTCAATATTAAACGAATCATCTGATGAAGAAATTTCGGATATTCAAATTAAGCCCAAGAAGGAAAAAATAGAATGTAAATGTCCACCAAGATTAAGAGTAAATACTAAATCTAAGCAACTAGATGTAATAAATGATACAGATTCTAGTTCAGATGATGACATATTTGACTTTGAGGCTTTTGTAAAATTATTAGGAATAAATAATTCATCTGTTTTAGACAAAGAAACTGAATCAGCATTAATAAATGATGCACTAAGTAATACCTCCGATAAGCAATTAATCTCCAATACTGAACTTCAAAATCCAAGTTCACGACCATTCGAACAATTGCATAGTACTAATGAGTCATTGCCATTATCATCAACTGTATTATCCGATTATTTAGATGCCGACAGACCGCAGTTATCGTCATCGTTGATGCAAGAAAGTCAGTGTTCCAAATTATTATCAACAGATAATATAAATAATGTACAGTCGTTATTAAAAACAGAAACATCCCAACACTCATCATCACAATTAATCAATTGCTTAGAGAATATTGAGCAATTGAATTTATCCAATGAACTACCAAGTATAGTAAAAGCAAATCCAAAGAAACTAAAACCTTCTTTAACATTACCTCAAATGATGTACAAAGCTAAAAATAATTTAGATTTTTAAGATTAAACTTTATACATACAATACAATAAATATAAATTACGTTTGTTAAAACGTTAAAATTTTTCGTTGTTTTTATTTGTTATCTCTTCGCAAAATTTTTTAAATATTATAAAATCAGTAAATCTTGTTACTTTTCAAGGAAAGAAAACAGGATTTGTTTGAGTAACAGTTTCTCGACAAATCGGGCAGGTTGAAGTGTAATTCATAGAACAGTCTATACACAGGCAAACATGACCACATGGTAGTAAGATAATTTCTTGTGGATTTGTCATACAAATCACACACAATTGATCACGACTAAGATTTGTCTCTCGTATCCTTTGCCTTCTCTCTTTACGAGATTGTTCTAAAGATTTGCGCAATTCGTTAGCTAATTTTTGTTTTTCTTTATCTTTTAAATAACGTCTTACTAGAATACCAGCAATAAATAATCCAATTGTACCAAATATTAAACATAACCATCTACAATAATAATTTATATGAGAATAACTGTTTTTAATAATAATTCAGACTATTACTCAACTATTTACTTATAAACTTTTCTCTGATCGTCCAATTTCCGAAGCAATGAACTTATTGACATAGTCGTAAGATAATAAGATGTGCCATCCCCTGGCGGTTGTAAAACTAAAGAGTTGTGATTAGATGAGGATTTTGTTAATTCACCTATTACAGTTATGATCGACCCTTCCTTTAACATTTCTTCCGTTGTCTGTAAGCCTCTTTGTCTATGTCCTAAAAATACACCTCATTATTATCAATTCGACGATTTACTTAACTTAACAATTATAAATATTTTCACCTGTAAAAAATCCCCATACATAATCGACAAAGCTAGGAGCACTAGCTTCAAATATATCTGAAATGGTTTCCAAATCCAAAACTTCAGCTGCCAATGAATTAGTTACTTCAATTTCGTGTTTCCCTCTTTTAATTACAAATGGTACACAATTATAGACTTCTTGCATCGTATGTTCCTGATCTGACCTACATACAGTAATTATTTATAAAGTTCATTATATAATTAAAAATCCAATAGCTACGATTAAATACAAAAGAACAAATTAATATTTTTAGGTTATTTAGAAATATACCAATATCCGGATGATGTTCTAACGACAAGATGCTCTTTTAAAGTTAGTTTATGAATAACACCAGTAATAACTTTATTGTGTATACCATAAATTGGTGTATCGATTGATTGAACGGCTCCTCTAATTGCAACATATTTAATTTTATTATCTTTATTTTGTTCTACAATATTTATTAAGTTATTATTAACTTCATAAAACTCAGCACCCTAGATAGAAATGAAATTTCATACAATACTTTTACATTGATAAACCTTACAATATACATATATTTAAATGTATTACTCACTTTAACTGCATTTATTGATCTATTACAATAAAAATGTTGCTTTAAACAAATTCCAAATATTATACTATCAATGCCCAAAGCAATAAATTCACTCAAGTATTCCATGATTATTTTAACATTTTTAAATAATAAAATTGAAATTAATTTCTATTTTCTGACAATACAAGTTTTATTGTTAACTCTTTCATCTTAAATCTTCTTTCTTCATTTTCAATTTTCTTCTGTACAGACATACAATTTTAGGCTTTCATATCTTTAGTAATAGTACCAATTAATTTAGATATTGATTATTCAATAAACAAAATGAAAATTTCATTTAATTTTGTAATGCTGCATAAGCTTGCAATTAAATAAATCTATAGAGAATTGACTGCAATATATAATTCTGTATCGATAGAGCGTATTTAAGATAAGAGTTCATCTTATAGTTTATAAAGTTAACACTAGAATGCAGAATATGTTCGGATTGTTTTTGAAATTAATTAAATTGGAATTGAATTTTCACAATGAATACTATTATGATGCTTATATCCCATACATCATATAAATCTAATATTATAATACGAAGAATAAAGAGGAGGAATTTATTTGGAAATTATTTTGGAAATTTCGCACATGAATCATTTTCTATTAATTAACAGATTTCAATATTTTCAACAAATTTTCTTAATATTGATAATATTATAATATTGACAATTCATAAAAGAATTCATCAAGAAAAATCTTGATCCCAAACTCATTTCAAGATTGCTTGGAAAGCTATTAAAACGGCAAATAAATGTGAAATTGAACTATGAACTTGAAATAAATTCTATCGTATTTGAACAAAATACAATTTTTAATGTTAAATTAATGATACAAATTTTTAGAAATATTTTTAAAATATTAATAAATTTAGATAAGTAATTTAAAATCAATTAAAATAACTTGTGAAATAAGTTTTTAAGCGATATTACTAGTTTCTCGTTTGTCACTAGAAATTTAGAAATTATTGATATTGCTCAATTTTTACGATTAGGTTTTTTTTTTTTTTTTTTTTTTTTTTTTTTTTTTTTTAATATTTTTCATATTAATTAATTTTATAGATAAAATACATTATATTAATAAATAATCGAGAGGCTTATTTTATCGTATTAGCGTTCAAAATATAATTTAACATTATCTTATGAAACTGTAATAGCTTTATAATAGTTATGGTCCAGATTAACTTATGAATTTAGAATATAAAATTAAATGTGGACTAAGTTTAATATGAATTAATTATTAAATTGTCTTTCGATTATTGAAAACAGTTGTTAACGTTATAGAATCATTTTATCAATATAAATGCGAATAAGTTTTTGATATATCGATTGGGTAACATTCAATCAATCGAGTCGAACTGAATATGTAATTTATAATAATTATTATTTTGAATTGCATTAGAAAGCGAAGGTCATGGCTTATTGATGTTTATCAAATAATGTTTAATAAGTAAATACATTATTGAAATATATTATATTAAATTTTCTTATATTAATTATTATGATTAATTATAATATATATACACGCGCGCGCGCACACATTAATACATCTATCTTTATTTTAAAATATTTAAGCTAATTTTAATAAACTGTGTGCTGGTTCAATATTATATATATTTGTTTACTTAACTTTTCATTAATAACGAAATTCGTAATATTTTTATTTAAAGAATTAAATAAAATAATTTTCTCAATATTCCAAGTAAAATATATAATTTTAATGCATTATCATTTTTACTTTTTATTTTTAATAACGATTTTTATAACTTCAAATTGTAATATAAAATAACAATGAATACAATGTCAAAATTCAAAGTATAGTTATCAATATTTAATATTTTTAATATTAATATCTTGTTCATTCTAAAATCATGTGAAAAAAAAATGTAAATATACTATATTGAATAATATGAATTTTAAAAACTATTAAAAATTATACTTATATTCGACCCTCAAATTTGTTGTGATAACACGTGGGATGAGATTAGTCACTCATTATATAACTTTTGTTTACATTCATTATTTTTTAAGAAACTGAATTAAAAATGAGTTTACTAGTGTTTCATATTTTCAGAAATATTTCAGTATATTAATAGAAACATCAAAGATTTTCAATAAAAATCAATCAGTGAAACGAAATATATTTGATTTTCTGTGCGATGAAGCGAAAATTTCTAAAGTAAAGAGTAAACATAATATTTTTTTGTTTTTTTTTTTTATAGCCAATTAATCGTTTTATTTTCTATTTTTTTTTTTTTTTTTTTTTTTTTACTTTAAGTCTAGAAATATGCTTTTTATTGTCTATTTTATAATTAAATGGCGTATCATTAAATTGCGAATTATTCAATCATTAATATATCAATATATTCATAAATTATATAAATGATCGGTTTCTAAAATTCACTATTCATAGTACAATTTATGCAAAGAAAAAAAAATATTTTCCAATTTGTAAAATTTAAAATCTATTATTTTAATTAAAAGCAGTAAATGATATTAATAAAAATCTTAAAAATCAGCAAAAAAAAAAAAAAAAATTATAATCTTTAATTAAATTTCATTAAATCATATAGTATATCACTTATTTAACGCTATTTATTGGAATTGTGAAATATTTTTGCTTAAAATAACCTCTTTAAAATAGTTGGGTATTAAAATTTAAATATAACCGAATCGTTCGAATTTGATAGCCAATTTTAAATATATAATATAGCCGTATAAACTGAAATTATTATAAATTATGGCCATTATAATTGGTTCCAAATTCTTCAAACAATGATATATACATCTGATTTGTTATAAAATATTTTCATATTGATATATTAGCTTTTATTTGGAAACTGTTCAAAGCTACTTTATCAGAACAGAACACTCTGGAAACTTCAACAACTTGATTTATTGATAAGCTTTCGGGTTTAAAGGTATATATAGTCTAAGAAGTTACTGGTAATGTAATATCTACACGTTTAGGTAATTCAAGTTATTATTTAATTTTTATTCACATAATCGTATCAAATGCTAATAAATTATATAAGAATTATTCTAACTTGTTACGTCTTAAATGTAAATTGTATATCTGTTAAGTTATTATAACTGATATCATTATTAACACTTGAGAATACTATTATTCCATTTTATATTCACTATCAAAATTCATTGTTAGTCAAAAAAAAAAAAAAAAAAAAAAAAAAAAAAAAATTTTTATTTACACACGTACGTATGCCATTTAATATAATTATCAGGAATATTCATATGTGATGAAATACGAGCATTTTCACTGTATAAGACAGTTGTTCCTGTTTGTACTAGAATTACAACCATAAAATATTTATTAGTACAATATTAGCGAATTATAATACGTATAGTAATATCATAGGTATTATTTTATTTTGAAAAGAATCATTATCTAAAGTTTTTAATTATATAATTGTTCATAAAGTATTGAATTCGTTTATATAAATTAATGTATTGAAATACATTTATCATTATTTAATTGCTTTTGAAATATTTTTCCTAAATTTTTGTAATAAAAAGTTAAACATATGTCATCGATATTTAAAAATAATAATAATTAATAGATATCAGTAATAGAATAAGAATATTCCACTAATTGAGCATTATGAATATCTATGATTTTATCAATTGAAAAGATAGAGTTGAACAATTTATTCATATCTTTAATCATATAAGTACAGAAAAATTTTATGAAATATACAATTTTGTATTTGAAAGTCAAAATAACTGCATTTTCAAAACTTTGTGCCCACAAAATGCAAGTAGCTCTTTCCTTATATTTTACATTATACTTACAGTCACAAAGCTATTTTTCTTTTATTTTTTATTTTTACTTGTTTTATATGTTCAAGATTTCTATAACTTCTATAATGATCAGTAAAAAAAACTTGCAATCACTCTTCACTTTGAGCCACACTTTAAAGATTATATGTGAAGCTGAAGATATGTACAATATAAATTGTAATGACAATTGTACTTGAAATTGAATGAATATTTTGAAAATTCATTAATAAATTATTTAAAATTATAAAATAAATTATTTAAAAAATTATTTAACAAAACATTTAATATATCTGTCATGAAAAATTTGATCGACTATTTTTTCATATTAATAAGTATTAGTACGTTTAAAATTGAATAATTTTATTCAACTGATAATGTCTGTACAGACATTTGGATCATAATGATTTTATATTAGGTAAATACTTTGAAATTTCAATTTGATATAAATAAACAATAATTTAAAAAAATGTTAAATAAAGATTTTCTAAATATTATAATATTATATGAATATATATATATATATATATATAATTGATAACCAAATTAATTTGCTTATATCTATTAATGTTTTTCATTATCATAGAAATTAGATTTCCAACTTAATATTATTTTCATGCAATGTCTCAATTTATTTATTTTCTAAGCTTTTTCATTTAATCGTATTTAATTATTTTTATTTCTTAAATTAAAATACGTAATGAATATGAAAAATGAATACTTTACGTGTTTGCAATATATAAACATTAATAACTGTTCACGTTACATTAAAATCGAACATAATACAATTATTTTTAATCGATGCAATTAGAATAAAAAATTAATACATTACATTTTACTTTATTCGAATTTCTCTTTTAAGTATATAGACAGTTAATCAATTATATATACTTTCATTATGTAAAACCTTTTATACAGCAACATAATGTATTTTCAAAGAGTAATAATAACAGTCGCTACAAAAATCACACTCCAGCAATATTACCTCACGTATCACGTACTACAGCGCACATAATATGCGAGGTAGATAAATTAGGAATCTGTCCAATTTATCGGTAATTTAAGCAATCTAAAAGTTAAATTCACGCTCTTTTACGACGTCGTTGGAGAGCGATGTTTTTATTTCTTATGCCAAGTGAGCTACCAGTTGCATAAGAAAAAGTAGCAGCCACGGTAGCTGAGTCTCATAATGCCCAATCCTTGGCACTGTCATTCGATATAAGCTTTGGCTTCGGACTTTTACACAATAGATATATATTTTGCTCTATTACAAATGTAAAAAGTCTGCTCTATATCAAGGTGAAAATGAGAGACGTTGTTGTATCAAACATTCACAATACCCTCTTTATAAGGATATTCTTAGCCGGAAATCTTTATAGTCTGTCAGATGCTGGGACAATGTACTTTTTACAATTATTCTGTTAAATTTATTAAATGGCATTACTGTAAGTATAGGAAAACAATATTAATGGATAATACGAAATACATATCTTTTATCTTCGTTAATCAATTTATTTATTATTAATCAATATTTGAAATTCTAATAAGATTCTTAATCAATTGAAATAGATTTTTAAATATTAAATTACAAAATTACGTTAAATTAGTTAACCATTCGTAAATTAATTTTTTCGACAATTCAATATCCATTCAATTTGCTATGAACTATTTATAACATTCAATACTATTTTTACACTACTTTTATATGAATAATAAATGGTCCAAATGAGTTTTGATAAATTTCAAAATTTATTAAAATAATTAGGCATAAGATTTTCATTTTAATATTTAATATTTGAATATTAATAATTCAATATAAAATCGGCAATAAATTAGTAAAAATAATAAAATTTTGATATGAAAAAATGTTTCATTTAACATTATAACGAAATATACCGAATTATTGTAATATTGAGAATAATATCTCATAATTTTTCTAAAACAGTATAAGGTGATAAATTACTTTTTATGATAAATGCTCACGACTTTTAGTATAAAATAAAATCTTATTTTATAAATAAAAAGTATATAACCATAATTAGTCTAATTGATATATGTTTGATAAAATATACGAATATTAAATATAGAATCTAACCTACTTAAAATAAAGTATTATAAATATCTGATTCAATTTAAAGTCTTTTTCAGTCTTTTTCACAATATCCTTATTATACTAGTTATACTATAAGGATAAATAAATGTATTTTAGAAGTACTAAGAGAGTTTTAAATCTTATTACATAAGTTCCATATATTTCAATAATAAAAAATAAAGTAAATTACAGCATCAGCAATATTTTTTAATTAACCACGTGATATAAATTGTAATCATGTCGACCAGATACTGTTTTCGAGAAATAAAATGGTTCGCATAAAATTAAAAAATAAAGAAATATATTCATATTTTTTTGTATATTTATTATTAAATTTACAAAATTCAAGTACATATTATTGAAAAAAGAGTAATAAAAATTTTATTTTATATAATATATTAATATGCTATTATATTTATTAAATTAGCCTATATTTCCATTATGTCACTAGAGCGAAAATAAATAAAGTTTCATTTGAAAAAGCGCACATACATCTACTAAATATTTAAAAACATTAATTAAAGTAGTTAATCTTTATGGATGGCGAGAGACAAAATACAAACATAAAACATAATTTCAATATAAAAGTGGGAAACTTTATATATTTATGAAAACTTAATGAGAGAAATTAAATATTAAATAATTTATAGAAGTTAAATATAAGATTTAATTTTGAATTCGTACTATCAGTAATTATCATTATTTATTCTGAATGATTATTTAATTCAAAATAAATTGATACATTAGTAAATAATGTTTTATCATTATATTATATGTTCAAGTATATTATATGTAAATTTAATAAGAAATTAAAAATATTTACGAATTTCAAAGAATTACATAATTTTTTAAAAGAAATTATCATAGAAAAATAAAAAGAGTTATATTAATATGACATAATTTTGTTAAATGTCATATTTTCTGTATGTTTAGACAGCCATAAATCGATGAGAAGCAAAGCTTATTTATTAGAAGAGTAAAATATTAATTGGATACAATCGACGAAAAACAATGTACCATAACATTTATATATATATATATATATATATATATATATATATTGGAAAACAAATATTAATTGTTTAAAACAATTAAGGCTGACAATGAAAAAGTGTTCTTACTTAATTTAAATTGTATTGTTTTGAACATTTGTGGTATTAGCAGTATATTCTATTAAATTGTATATAAAATTTCGTGAAAATTTTATATAAAATAATTTTCATGACAATCGTCCTATTACAGAACATTTGAGAATTAATTTAGTAAATTTTATTGAAAAAATGTATCAATATTTTATATTTATAATATTTATAATATAATTATAATTTTTTATATGCTCCATGATAAATATCACATTCAATCAATGTAAAGAGTAAAATGATACATATTAAAAAAAAAATTTGAAAAGTATTTTTTGCATAATTGTATTTATAATATGTTACGAAAAAAGAAAAATTGAAATTTATCATTATTATAAAATTATTCTATTTATAAGAATTTTAAATACATGTTCTGGTTTGATTTATACAATGCATCATGCTTGGATTTTTTTACAGTTAATGCGCAACAAAAAAAATCTGAAAACAATTTAACAAGCGTTTACGTTAATAGATCGATATAATAATACCCACAGACTGTTCGATAGTCGAGATCTTTGTTTAGGCGTAACTTTAGCTGTTAGAAAGCGCACTAAAACCTGTTTTTGAACAACAAATGGAGCGATCTCTTTTTTGTATATTATTTTATATTAATACCATTTTCTTTTCTACCTTTTACGCCTTTCTTCGTATTCGCTACGCTTTGTTTTTCATTGATTTTTTAGTACACATGCCACTTGATTATGATCATAATATTCGCATAGACATAAATACCAATGCACAGCTAGTAAGTTTATTTGCATAATTTCTTTAAATAATATAAATAGATCTGTCGACTAGGTTCAAACATAGTATTTGCTTATATTTAAATTATATAAGGTGAAATAATATAAGTACATATTACGTGACAGGTATAACGATTTACTTCAAGATTACTAGTCAATACTTAATACATAATTGCTTAAATAACTTATACTAATAATTATATATAAATGAGCATTATTATATTTTAAGATATATATTACAATTGTATGGATATATTTGCAAATTATTATATGTTAAATATAATAAATGAACATTGTGCTATTTTATAAAAATTAAAATTATATTACAATTTAATCACAATTTGTATTATTCAAATAGTAGTCAAAAATATATTTATTAATGAAGGTGATATATTCAATAAAAAACCATGATTTACTGTAATTAAAATTTTATTTTATTAAAGAACTGGTAGATACGCAAACCAGTTGTATCAACATGATTAACGTAATTACTAGAAGAGAAAAACGTTAAGACTTTTTAATTGTGTATTGATAATTTAAAATACCTACTGTATATACTAATAAGTATTTTCTATTTTAAAGTATTAAATGACAAATTTTTAGAAAAAACATACTAATAAAAAAAATATTGAGATTAATATAATCAGCTGTATTAACAATTAAATTGTAAAAAGGAATTTTTTGTTAATTCTTGAATTTAGTAATATGGAAATTATAATCCAATTCAATAGGAATAAATATGCATTTTCTCATATATTCATGTATATATGATGTAGATCGTGCAAATATAAACAAATTACTGGTAAATACAAAGAAATTGTTTTAAATTACTGCTTACGTTTACTTATGATCATGATAAATATTTCAACTTAGACATTATTATATAATTAAAATAAGATTTTATGAAATAATTACATATAAGTATTGGACTTCATTCAAACATTAATATAAAATTTAATATTTTATGCACTACAATATAAAATATAAATTATATTCTTCAAAAGATCTGCTTACGGCGTCTTTATCTAGCTACCAGATATCTCTATTCCGATTCAATTTAGCTATTTGTTAAAAATAAAAATAAATTTGTTTGCTTATCATTAGATAAATTAATTTGTTTACTGTAACGATACTATTTACAAACTAAATATATTTTCATTTTTTATGCTTTATTTTTTATAATTTATCATTATACTTAAATGATAACTGAAATCAGAAGTAAGACAGTATAAATATTCAACTTGTCATTAAATAATTATTGACAGGAATTAAATCAAATTAAATTTCAAATCAATTTGCTATGCGTAATCAACTTATATACTCTATTATATTACTAATGATGTATTAATTATGTTTCAATCAGTCATTTATTTTATACCACTAACAAGCGTTATTTGCAATTATTAATTTAATATTAATAATTAATTTTTAATAAGCTGTAATTCAAATTACAATGTTGCACATGAAATGCGAATTATAAAAGCAGAATTTGTAGAGAAAATGCGAGCATTGATGTAGGCCTGGAACATAAACAGTGAAAAGAATACTTGTCAATAATTTAAATTTTTCAAAATGGTTCCAATGTCATTTTCCACGTTGCAAATCTCGATCCTTTCATCTTCTTACGGACTTATTGATTGACAATTTTAATTTTTAATACTTGAAATATGAAAAGCTAATGTACTATTGTACATGTGCCACATTAGCAAAAAAACAAAAATTTTATTTGAAAATTCTTTAAGTTTCAAATTGTATTGTTACTGAAGTTTATATAACTTTATACTTTATGGCGATTATAATCGGTGAATGATTTAATCCGAATAGATTTGATTATTTTTCATTGAACGGTAACCAACTATAGATACTTTAATATTCTGCAAAACCGTGAAAGCCTTATACTACATCTTGTATCAATTGCTCAGGTGTACACGAACACATGCGGAGATTTCCAAAAATGATTAATTTTGTTTACAAATACAATGAGATTATTTTATATTTTTATTTGAAACAGATAAGTTATTTTTACGAGTCTCTCATATACTGATTGCGTTTTTTGGCAAATATTATTTAAATAAGTATGCTAAAAAACATCATAGTAATATCATTTTTAACGATTTTTACAATGAATTGAATAGGAAATTTTGTTTACTTAATATGATATACTTGAATTGATTTCCATATCAATTGTGACTTGCACCTTTTTTTTTTATTAAAATCCACTATATCAAAGCTTTATTAATGTAATAATGTAGGAACCCCATAAATAACCAGTAATGAAACTAAGACCGTTAATCATTGTTTTTGAAGAAATATCTATTATTTTCAAATCATATAAAATTTCATTTCACTAAAATAATAAGAAAAATTGTTTTCGATAGATACTATACACGCGCGCGCTTTCTATAGCACAAAAGTACGTCAAACGCTCTCTGGCCAGAAATTTTATATCAACTAAAATCAGTTGGTAAGCTCATTAAGAGTACATTCGTTGACGGTAGTATCAAATGATTAAATAAAACTGTAAGAAGCTCCTCGAATCTATGAACATTTTATCTATGAAGTATTTTAAAGCGAGCTCTCTTGCACATGTGAAAAGCGCAAATTGCCGATGCCTATTTGCAAGTCATTGGCGAATACTCGGATGGTGTCAAGGCAAGATTCACCAAGCAACAGCAACAGCCAGCGTGATTGCGACACGATGGGCGCGAATGCGCGAAAAAAGCGAATTGTGTCTCGCAAGTGCCGAATGTGCAGTATGAAGGACGAAATTGAGAATTTTCGACCTCCATCGACATAGTTCTCCTTGTTTTTGAATTTTTTTCTTTTATCTTATTCATGATGTATTTGACTGGTGAGCAGCACGTCGCGTGGGTGCTGAGAAATGTATATATTTGCTCGAACGGTAAGTGACACTTGAAGCCATAAGCCAATCAAAAGACTCAGTTTGTTATCCGATGCACTAGATTTTAGTTGGATGAATCAATTATTTTGTTGTAACTGTTTACAATTAATGCTATGCATGGGAATGGAAGCTCGATTGCGTCCTTTCGTTCACCAACAATTGCCATGCAATTGAAATCGTTTTTCTTTAATTAAAAGATTTTAGTATTTTATAATAATTAATGTCACGAGCACATACTCGTAAATGATTTGAAAATGCATACATTTATTATTTAAAAAAATAACCACTACAGAAGGAGAGAGAAAGAGAGAGAGAGAGAGAGAGAGAGAGAGAGAACTGGTAGGTAATAATGAAAATAGAAACAACTTTTGTAATAAATCAGAATTATTTATTATCTCATCTACAAAATAAGAATAATTTCATAGTCAAAGAAATCAAAAGTCTAAAAATACGATAAATAGTATTGATTATTAATTGAATTAGGTATTTACACATTAAAATTCATGCATACAAAAATTAGAAGTTAGATTAAATTATTATTATAAGCTTGTGCTATTATAAATGTGTAGTACTTTTAGTAATATTATTAATTCAAAAAGTTATTATTTAAAATTAATCGTCTAAAAGACTAGTTGTTCGT
Source organism: Ceratosolen solmsi marchali (assembly GCF_000503995.2). Lineage (NCBI taxonomy): Eukaryota > Metazoa > Arthropoda > Insecta > Hymenoptera > Agaonidae > Ceratosolen > Ceratosolen solmsi. The sequence continues at coordinate 1,143,252 of NW_011948432.1, forward strand.
TATATTTTTGGCGAAATTAATTTTTGTCTAATATATTTAAAGTAAAGTTAAACCAATGATGAAAATTTAACGTTTTTTACGTTTAAACGACAAAATAAATTCGCGTATTTTTCAGATACATAATATATAATTATTGATGCTCGTGAATGTTGAGGAATTTTTTCTGAAAGATAAGATTGAAACAGTTGATAAAAAAAGTTATTGTTTTTCTAACATCAATTTTTCTTTCTAGTTTAAAAATTTGTCAGTGCAATGATAAACGTATTTAGTAATGAGAAACTTATATTAGTAATTTATTACTAATATTACTGAAGTCTATAAGGTATATATATTATTATTATTTGGTGTATAATTGCTGTATTCAAAGTTCCTCTGTACTTCAAATGGAGTAATTTGGCCTTAAAGGTTTACTCGACAACATTTATGGCAAAATTTATCAAGCGGTAACAACGGATCGATCACTAATCCTTACAAACAGTAAAAGCAAGACGCACAGTGTGCGCCATTGAAATCTTCTTCTCACAATTCAAGATGAATAGGATCCTCGTTATATTTAATTAATATGATACTTCTATAGCCTAACGTGAATTCCAAAATTTTCTTCTCTATGAATAAGAATAGCGATTAAGAAAGGTTAATACTTTCTTGCTTGTAATGAAAGAAGCAAGAGAAAAATACGTAACTCACAAATTTATCGTTTCTTTGAGATTTGAGATCTGTTATATAAAAGCATCAGTGTCTATATAAAATTTTTAAATAAATAATTTAGTTAAACAATATTTATTCAATATTAAATATAAATTGTACTTATCTTATTTTGTTTAGAATATAATTGTATAAAGAAAGAAAAAAATAGATTTTGAGAGAACATTTCGTTAAATAAAAATCAACTTAATATCTGTTACTAATCAATATAGTATCACTTATGAACAAGTTGTTTTATTATCTATCATCTTTTTCTGTCCTTTTAATATATATATATATATATTTTATTTACTATTTTAATTTTTAAATGGTACACACGTATATTTAGACCCTTAGATTTTATGAGTTCTTCATAACCCACATTCGAAATTATTTATTTTACTGTTATCTTATCAGCAATAAAACGACACTCTCATCAAATTATAACAATCTAAATTTTGTTAGTTTTATAACAAAAAGTAATATTATAAACGTGTTGCGGTAAAACATCAAATATTAATTCTATATTAAATGTTCATTTCTTTTTCTTAATCATTATCTTTTATTTCCATTTTTTATATGCACATAAGTTGAAATTAATCTAATCGTATTATAAGTTAATTTTTCAATAATGTATCATAAATTAAGTCGTAATAATACTACAATACTTTATTTCCTTTAATTTATTTCTTTTATGGTTTATTTGGCTAGTTCTGACTTATGCCTGCAAATGTATTAAAAAAAAATTACAGCACATCCGCGGACAGATAAGATAATTACACTGAATTTTCAAAGCAATCCGGCTTGCTTTTGAATTATGAGTCGACATTAAAGTATCCATTTGCAAAATGTTTTTCATGTATAATAAACAGTTTAAAAATACGTATACAAATCCTGAATACACATACTTTGCCTTTTCGCCTCTATTTTTTTCTTTTCGTGTTAAAGATAATACGCCGGAAATCAATAAGCGAACAAAAACTTATATCCAAGAACATTCGTTCTTTTTATAAACATTCAAATAAACATATTATATCCTTTAATTGCACATATTTAATTATTATTTAGTACTTAATACTTTATTTAAATTATAAAAGCTATAGAATTATTGTTTATAGTGTTTGAAGTGTTTGTAATGCGCTCCTTCTATCATAATGCATTTATTATTTGATGCAGACGTATTTGTAATGAAATTTTAATACTAACGATCATAAGTTTTATAGTATTTATTACTCACAAAAGCAATGATATCAATAATAATTATTTACAACGTATAATATAAAAAGAAAGGTAGGAACGTTAGAACATTAAGACAGAATTATGTTTGTTTCTTAAGTCATAACTTTGCATTGTGGAACAATTTTGCGGAAGAGTCGTAATTTTTATCGCGAAAAGAATCTCAATCGGCAAATACGTGAAAAGCATTTCAATAAAATGATTCGATAATCGAGCAAACGACAGTGGGTTCGTCAACAAAGCATCACTGAGCAAAGGAAGAAAAATGCTCCCGCGGTAGATCGAGGCATCCTCATAAAGAATCGTGCACCTCGCACAAAATGGGATGGGTCGGGGGGAGGGGGTGGGGGTGGTGTGGGTGGGAATGAAAAGTGGCTTGAGAGACGAAAGGAGACTTATTTATAAGAGTCACGATTCGCACGCCACCTCGTAAAAATCCAGGGTTGTCGAAGCGGCTCGAGATACGTGCCGCGTATTAATTCCCAAGAATATCCTCTTGACAAGCCAATGAACCTGTTACTCTCGACGCGTGTCGTAATGGCGGTTCCGCGGCTGATTACAGTGCGGGAGATCACGCGATACCGGGGATTCGCTCATAGTCAGAGGTCGGCAATGGCAATGACATTGGCAGCGCAAGCCGCCAACGACTCCTTATTTATTGGACGCGATCCAATAATTGTCACCGGACGTCGCTGTTAGGCTGCCACGATTGCGAGCTCGAGATCGAAAGCCTTGCCAGGCGATGATTTGTGTCTCACGATCATCGTCGTTTGTCCTAAGATGTGAGAGGAGGCCGTTTTTACCCTTCCTCGTGGTGTTGTCACGTAAGTGCGTAAGTTGTACGCACCGAGTGGACATTTACTGTTAGTCGGCACCTCGGAAGGCAAATACACTTGGCATCTGCTTAGAACTCGAGTTGCACACACCAAATACTTTTAATTAATGCTTACGCAAACATCAATTAATATCAGACGTACAAGTTCCAAAGATCATTTGAGCTAGAAAGCAATTTAATTGTGGCCTATGGGTATTTAAGAGGAAAGTTCAGTTAAATTGTATTGTGTGTTAGTTAGCATTATAATATTGGCTATGACTATTTGCTTAATCATTTATTTAAGACTCTCGATTACAGTGATTTTCAGTCGAGAATTAGAGCCAAACTTATTTTAACCGTAGTAGTCTTGCGAGTTCTCTGAATGACCATTGAGAAGAGAAAAGATTTAATTGTTTTTCGGATATTGTAAGGGGCAAGGTGAAGTAAATCAATAATTTTTTTAATGAATAACAGAATGAAAATTTATTATCTCATCGATAAACAATTACGTATGCTATATAATAAATGAATTTGTTGCGATCGTCGACGTTGCATATTTACAGCAGCTTGTATATAAAAGTATAAAAAATAATTTAGCGACGACGATCGTGTCACTTACACAACAAATATTCAAAATGTTTTTTTTACCACATTCGCACATTACATTATCATGATACATAATAATCGACATACAATCGCTCGCAGACCATTTTCTCCTACGATTTTCGCATTATGACCATGGCGCATTCGCCAAACAACGCATCAGCTACACGAACACCCGTGCATTCATTAAATTCCCTCTTACCCGCATTCGTTCGAAAAGAAATAAGAGAGAAGAAAACTTATTTACATATGTACAATTGAACGACTAGTTGAGATCATGTGACGCCTAAGCGCACACTTGCATATTGTGTAGCCTTTATCGATCGTCTAAGAGTCGACTTAGTGCGCCGAAAATTCGCACGAGAGGAGAAAACCTGGATACATGTGTATGATAATAAGCGAGAACAGCCGCACGCTTATCGAAGTTTTAGCTCAGATGATTTACAATACTACCTTCCTTAATATATGTGTGTGGGAGAGGAGGGGGTGCGCGCGCGTTTGTACACATAAGAAAGAAAATGTTGACGAAAACGATATGTGATATTCTTTTTTTCCTAATGTATTTTTAATGACAATCCTATAATGGCGCTTACATTTAATGAAATTAATCCATTTCTTTTATTATGAACAATCAGTCTATTAAGCTTAAATAATTTCTTATAATGTACAGAAACAAAGATTTTCAATAACTATTAATAAATACTTCTATTAACATGTTGAGCAATTTAAAGCAAAGTTTAAATATTTAAAGAATACATATTATTATAATTGTGTCGACAATGACTCTGCCACTATTTACCACAATTCTTAAAAAAACACAAGCTTATTTTCAAGAAAACACAAGTTTACACTTAAACTTTCTAATTTTTATTTTCAAAATTTCATCCCTTACTATATATGATACAGCTTTGCATGAGAAACAAAAAATTGTTTCGTTTTAAAATTAAATTACATATTATTTTATTATTAAATGGTTAGTAACAAATTAATGAAATTAAAGGCAATTAAAATGCCGATTGAATTAAATTTTAAATATGTAAATTATAATGAGTTTATAAAAATAATGATACATAAACATTTACAGTGTAATTTCCCTCGCTGTGTAATTAATTACATAAAATTTAGAGATACATGATTTAATAATATATTCAATAAGTGGATAGTCTATAACATATTATTATTTATCCACAATATTCAATAAAAATGAATTTTAACAGTTTATTTCAAAATTTCGATGTAAGATACGAGAAATAGAAGCTGTTACCAAGTGTTTAAATAAGTCATATTAAGGATTACGTAAGTGAAGTAATATTAGTATCTTTTTGTATATTTGTATATTTGTATATTTGTATTCAAACTAACAATGTATCTAAAAATTCGTTTGGCTTTTACAATAAATTCAAAATTACAATATTGAAATTTTATTATGCTTAAAAATTTCTCGTTTCCATGAAAACTGCAGACAGCTCGCTCTTCTCTATTTCAGGAATAAATTTTTGAGCGAACAGTAAAAAGATTATTGAATAAGGATAGTGATATCGGCTTAAGAACGTGCTTGAATTTTTTATATACATTTTCAAAAATATCATTTAAAATTCAATATAATAAATAAATTTACAACTCTTCTAATGTAATAAAATTTAATCATAATCCAATTGATTTTTGAAGTCTAAGCACATTGTTACTAAAATTTTTTGTCATAGTTGAAAAAGTACTCGTGGCTACGTTTTCTATGCACTTTCACTTTAATACATAATTCTAAAAGAACATGTTATGGACAAATGAACTACATTTTTAATACTAAATGGTATAATTCTTATAACTTCGATAAGCGTTTACGAGTAACAAAACAATGAGATTTCATTTTGCATAGACGTCATGATTAATTTGTCTACAGGTAACCTAAATCATAAAAAAAAATTTCCGAATTGCATTTGGCTTGCACTAGGTAGCGCAGTCGACTCGTCAAAGTTCTGACAAATTAAACTTTTGACAGAGTCGTTAAAATAACTCGTCGCATTTTATCTCGCTCGCTTCCCACTATCTCCTACTATGCGTTAACGGCTAAACTCGTTTCTGGAATAAGAGTAGCAGTAACAGTAGCAGATAGAAAAGTTCATTGAAATGTCGCGCGTATACGCTCGCTCTCCCTCTAATAATCGCATCATTAGCTCGAGAATAAATATATGTCTAGGCCAGGATAGAACTAGACCCTTATCAATATGCGACAGCGGCGGCGACGACTGACAATTCGGCAATTGGCCAGTTTGGCTTGACTCTCCCTTGGCGTATAACATCACTATCGCATAAAAGTGTCCCTTTTCGTCAAAGTACCCAAACGTATTATATATGAGATATATACGAGAGCTGATCTATACAATTTTTCCGCTCGCCTTATCAATATCGCTGTACTTATTATTTCGGTCCTAAACGAGTCAGTTACGATATCCGCGCTCGTGGAATGCTTTAAACTTGTTATGTTGCGTGTTTGCCTACCTGATAACTAAGAATAGATCGGTGCTTCTTTCTTAGGCCGAGGTCACGAAAAGAGAAAAGTGTAATATGGGTCATAGGTTGAAGCAGCCTCGGCCAATTGAAAAGCTTTTCGTTTTATGCTATGCGCTATGTTCGGCATGTAGTTCATTCGTTGATGTCAAAATGAGAAAGTGAATAAGTTCCGCTAAACAAGCAATCTTTAATTTTTTCGATATGTGTTATTTCAGAAACGGATTCAACGCCATTTTCCGGGGCAACAATTTTTCTCGAAAATTATTTCTTAAATCATTTTTCAAATCTTCATTTTAATTTTTTTTTTCAACTAAATATTTTTCTATTTTTTTTTTCTATTTCTTTTTTTGTTTTTTTTTTGTTGTAATTATTTAAATACTCAACTCGTAGTTTCGTAGTAAAAGTTAATTGTGCGAGAACTCGATTATTGACAAACAACTTTATCTATATATTTATATAGGTCTGACTTTAAAAATTTATATTTGAATATTACGGGCAATTAGATTGATTTGCAAATAGATTTGATCGACGCATAAAAATTTCGCGTTTAATTTTCTCTTCCTTTACAACGCGAGCGCATACTTTTATAATAGAATAATTTTTAATTTTTAATTGTTAATTTTTAATTATTAATGTTTAATTAGTTGCCTATCTTTTATTCCGTCTAAAGCCATTATCTCACGGAGTGAAAAATGTCGAGAAATTACGGTAAATCTATACTATTATAAGGAAACGTGAGACCCAAATTGATTTATTTCTATTCCGTTAACATTATTTTCCTTCCCATATAATTTCAACTTATTTTGCTTAGTAGACAGGCCTATAATAAGTTAAATTTTAATATTAGCACTTTCGATATTAATCTATAAACCAAGGCGATAAAAAATTTCGATTAACTTTATTTCTGAATCTTTAAATAGATCTCTAACAGTACACGGAATATTATCACTAAAAATTGACAAATAATCTACATTCTCGTGTAATGTTTATTCGTATATTTCTATCGTTTAATAATACTTTGAAACACCAACTGGAGTACTTTTACAAAGAATCCGAAATTTTCTAAACTCATAAAATGAGGGAATATTAATTATTTTTCTTAAATTTTTCATTCGCTTTGGTGTCGCACAATAAGATTGCACATTATTTTATGAAATATTACATTGCATAAAAGCACCGATACAACGAACTCTTTGTACGAATACTAATCGTACCATCAGCATCTTCCTTTGTTAGCGACTCGGCGTTGCCCTCCCCCCCCGCCCTCCACCATTGGCGAAAATTTCCGACATGAAAAAACTTTGGTGTTACTCATTCTCGTACAAAGTTAACGGACGCGGCATGAAGGAGTCAAGAATCGACGTTGCGTGTTTGCCTTAGATGACTAACATTGGACCCGAGTTTCATCTATGTAACGTTCATTGTTGACTCGCGCATTCACCACCATCACTCTAACTTTGTCCAATCCACTGGAGCGCCTTTTTTCGCGCTTTTCTCCAACAATGACAATTGCTTCTCTACGACTACATTCCATTCCAATTGACATTATTTTTTTGTCACTATACTTTTGTCCCGATGCCGAGCGATATATATTTTTTTCGGTTTTACCAATGATTTTATAATGCCCACCGACGCTCTACCGGACAACGGCGCTTGTGTGTATTTTCCTCGAGTTTCACGTCGTTTGTTCTCTTTCTCTCCGTAGCACGAGACGAATATCTCGCTTGTTCACTATGACTAACTAACCATATAGGATACTTATGGATTTGAACAAGCTATTAGCCGTTTGGCTCTATATTTAGTCTTAATTTTGTTCAAAAAAAAAAAAAAAAAAAAAAAAAAAAAAAAAAAAAAAAAAAAAAACCCTTTGCAACGTAAATCTAGAGATAAAGATGAAGGAATATTATTCCTTGGTAATTGTCTTAATAATTTAAATGGCAAGAGTTTTCTTCCAGATAAATAACAATGTTTCTCTTTATCTAAATGCAATTTGTGACAAATTCACTCGAATATTCTAAAAGTAAACGAATCGGTCTTCATATAGATACATCTTCAATTTTATACAAATAAACATATTAACGCATTATTGACGCATTTTCTAAGATCCCATTCATTGTTATAATGTTTTCGTAGTATCTTCAAGCAACATACATATGCCACAATTGTTTTTCAACGTACTAGATACCATAACCTACAAATTCAGCTCACGGCATCCCTATAAATCACCCAGAAATTCAAGTAGTCGCTTCACTCCCGCATTGTAAATCGTAGACCCATTCGAGTCAACCATTTGTCCGACTTTAATGTCTTGCGTCTTTTTCCCATCTGTCGCGTCGGCGCTACGCGCAAAACGGGAATCTACAATTTGCCGACGCTCGCGCCTAAGTAATGGAAACGTCACTCTTGCCTTGTTTAGGTTTTATTATTATGAGGAGCTATGGCCAATCGCGTCGCTTAGCATTAGTCACGATAATAATCGAATGCCGTGCAGCTCTCTCGGCTTTGTTTCCACGCACGACTTCCGTGTTTTATCGGCCACGTCGTGACGTTGATCACTCCGTTTTCGGCAATTTGTATCGTTTCTTTACGCAGTTGCAGTCAAGATCATTAAGGATGCGTGCATTAGTCATGTTACGCGTCTGGTTGAAAGAGAATCGCTCGGAGTTGCATACCGTCACTGTGGCAGGATCGAGTGCGATGGTGGTTGAGTGGCGGCAGGGGGCGGCGACGAGGGCTTCAAATACCGCGTCACCGATCATTAGCGACCATTAGTGAACATATGTTCTTGATAAGAGACATAAAATTTAAATGACATCCGCATGTATCGCTGATTGCTATCGATGAATTAAATATCGACTATATTATAAATAGCATAAGCCGTATGTTTTAACTTTAATAAAGAGTGACTTCATAAACTTTCTCTTTTAATGAGCGTATTATGGGCTGATTTTTTGTTACGATTTAAAATTTTTTTTTTACGATACGTAATGGGCTCATACGCTCATACAACATAGATAAATGTCAAATAAAAACGAATAAATCTTTAAAATGGTTTAAGTTATAAATGGCAAAAATGTAATTGCGAAATGGCAATTTAAGAAATTTTTTTATAAATCATACGATAGCTTGTAGAAAAGACAATAATATATATTCAAAATTGAAACGATCTATCCGAACTTTTAAGTTATCACGTTTTCAAGCCATTCAATTTTTTTTTTTTTTTTTTTTTTTTTTTTTTTTTTTTTTTTTTTTTTTTAAAAAAATTTCTTGGGCTCCTGTTTTTGTACTGCGCGACTGTTTATGAATTGCAAATATATATTTTTTTTTATTAAAATCTATTATCCATTTATAAAATAAATTAAAATATTTAAGCTAATCCGCAAATGCTTTATTCGGTATCGCGCCAATTTTCTTACTAATCTTCATATTATCTTCATATTTGCCTAATAAAAACGACTCTCTTCCCCGTCGACTCTTCATTGATCTGTTCCTTCGGGACCTTCGACGATATAAAGTTATTCTCCGTTCTTAAATAGATATCAAGCAGGGATGTCGTTTTTTCTTTTTTCTTTACAATCGATTTTTTACGTCCAAGGGTTTCCGATTTTCTCATACCGTTCATCGTGCTCGACATGGCGCGCATCGATCCACCTAAAATTCCATCGTCTATCCGACAAATCTAAAGAACATTCATGTTACAAGAAGGCTGGATCGCGTCTTCTTTTAGCCGCATCCTCGCCATTATATTAATAAAATTAACGTAACGACGTCAGTTATCATTCGCTACACTAAATAACACCCATCGCGCATCTATCATTTAATAATATCAATTCTCGAATACAATAATAGGGATTTCATATATTTCTCTTTATCATTATATTCATAATTTTTCGAATGGCTTCGACAACGGCAAGCCAGACGTCTTATGCATAAAAAGTATCCGCATCGGCGAATCGTTTTTAAGAGACGAGAACGACTCATTATTGCGATTCTTCCATAATATGTACAATTGCACATTTCTTTATCGATTGGCACGTACGACCAAAGCAAGAAAATCGATGGAATCGAGAAGAGTGGGAAGATCCTCCGACCGGAGGACTTCAAGTTTCTGGCGCTGCCCTTTCCATCCTCCCCGATCCGATAATACCTCGAACGACCGTTCACCACTCGCTATGATTCTGATATTGCAAGTCCAGGTGCAATGGTGAATTCACAAAAGTTCCCCGAGGATCAATTCCCCGTTGAAGCGAAACGTCGATCGCTGGTGCAAGCTACGACGACGTCGTCCCACGCAACGTCTTACCATCCCATGGATCAATCGAGCAAGTTGAGGTCACGATGGCGCGATCGACCTTCCAAGATGCGCGCGTACTCTCCGGGAGTAAGGGGAGGTCGGAGGGCGGCCTCGGCGAGTGACTCTCATCAGAATCGTCGCCGGTCCTCGAGGGCCGGTCGTACCGGACGTGAGCTCGGCTGGCTTTCGGCCTCGGGCGCGGACGAAGGCGAGGACGGCGAGAGCAGCATAAGCAGGAGTCTCGTGCCCAGGGGCCGCGACTTGGCGACCAGTAGAACGTGCCTCTACGCGGGCGGCTGCTGTCCCTGGTGAATCGGCAGCGAGATCACGTAGATATCGAGTTTCTCCGGTGCGGGCCCCTTATCCGAGGCGATCTCGGCGTAGTTCACCGAGTCATAAGGGGGCGGGGCGAAGAGGTGATACGGCGGCGGCGGCGACTCCCCAGCTGGCTGGACGCCGGGGCTCATGACCTCGCCCCGCTGAGTATAAGGGACGGAGAGGGGCCGGGCGCCTCGACGGCAGCACCACTCCGAGCAGCTGACGATGAGGAAGAAGGCGACAAGGCCGCCGAACGAGCCGATATACCAGACGATCGACCACGGGTCCAGAGGACTCTGACCATCGCTGCTTTCTGTAACAAACGTAAGCGACGGGCGCGCGTTATTTGCTTGACATTGTGAACGAAGGGATTGACTCGAGCCTGTAAGCCGATTGTTAGCTCGAGAACTGCATTTTTGCATTCATTCAATTTACATGATCGATACGTATTTGGATTTATCGACTACCCGCTTTGAAAACTCGCGCAACACAAAGCGACGATAAACTAATTTACGATGCATTCCTTAATTAATCACGCAGACAGAACATTCTATTACAGCTGTAATGTTCGTTTTTCCCCTTCCTTGCTTTAAAGTAGATGATTATACTTTCATATTTCCATTTATAATTTGTACTTTATTTTTATAATTTATATTAATCGAATATACAATAAAAATTAGACATTTACGATAAATAAAATTTCTTATGTACTCCTGTTTATCAATTTTTAATTTTACCTTTTATAACAACCTAGTCGATTAATTTTTATACGACAAACAAAGAATTCGAAATAAATTGCAGTCGCATGTTTCAGCTAATTTCTTATAATTATTAACTTCCTATTTTTTATTTAGTAATTACGGTACAATAATATTGATCGATTGTACATTGCACCTAGTATATTTTGCGCGCAATAAGCATGTACTATGCGTATAGTGTATGTTTAATAATGTTCTCTAAGAGATTAAATATTTTTTTAAGAAAATATGCGTATAGTTTTTTTATATGACTTTTGTATTTTACGTATTAGTAATGATAAATTCAATAAAACACTTGAAAAATGAAATTTAATCTTTCGAATTTCCAAGTACTCATTTACGATAGTGAACAATATGTAACCGAAAATAATTTCTATGTATCAGCAATCATGTTAGATCCGATAGATAGATATCAGATGGATATATCTTGTAGAATGGGTTTTACCAAATGCAAGTGCAATTTTATATATCCAATGTTTTGTAAACAAGGCTGTGAAATAGAATCATCAATATACATATATATATATATATAATCTTTACAATCGATTATTATAGACTGAAAATAATATCAAGACGCAATCAGTTAATTAGTCTCAACGAGTCAGTGAGTAATTTCTACCGAACAATCAAGACGACTATTCGAAAATAAATACAATAACAACGATACCCAACTCTCGCTATTTCTTATTTCAGTTAACATCAATGATATTAATCTCTAGCATAATCTATCTACTTTATTATTTTCAATTTTCATTAATATGATCACAGCTTACAGCCGGTTAATTGAATAATCGATGACCTTGAATTTTATATTATTACTATTAAAAATGTGTCAGGAAACATAATTATGATATTTTTTCCGATTTTATTTATATATTAATGAACGCTTTGTTATTCTTTTAACTATCAAACATGTTGTGAAGTATGTGCCTGCCTAAGTAAATTGCTTAAATATAATGTTGAATCATAACAAATTCATGGGAATATTATTCATGAAAATAATAGTCCATCGAAAATTGTACTGTAAAATAAACTATTTTGATGAGCGATATTACATCATAAGACGATGAATGATCGACATAAGAAAAAAGTTTAACACAAATGAAGCTCGTAACCTTTAAGACTTCTTGAGTATTCTAATGTTTCATGACGTAAGCTTCACTCCATTGAATAAAAAGAAAAAAAAATCAACGTCTAATGAAAAGAACTACATAGACTGTCAATTCGAACACTAATTACTCGTAAAAATAGCCCAATGACTATTAACTATTAAATTGGATTGTGTAAATACTTGGGTTATTTTAAATAACACATATATTGTTAAACATTCGAATAATATAAAATTATATTCTTTGTTAGATCCATCAGTTATACATTTGCCTAATTGTTATTTAAATATTCTTGATAATGGGTATATAATAAGCAGCTACGAGAGAACTATATTATTAAAGTTTTAAAAAGTGTGTTGTTTAACATAAAAGTATTGCTGTCGTTTTCTTTTCCATGACACAAGTTAAAAATTCGAAGGCTTATTATTAATCATTTAATTGGAGATAACTCGTCGGAGAAATTGTCTTCATATAATATAGAAAAGATTATAATATTAATTATTCAATAAATGCGAAACAATGATCTTATGAAAAATTTACATATTTTATTATGATTAAATATTAAATTGGTCTCTATCACCACGAATCTTCATGCAATTTTAAACCTTATCATAAGTCTTATAATATATTCTACATAAATTTTAGAAAATTCATTCTACAATCGTGTGCTTTTAAAAATATATTTCTCATGAAATTTGAATGTTGCGAATGTTGTTTTTCAAGACTATTTTAAATGAAACGACATGCATATAATCTGAATACGGAAACTTTTCCATCATCATACCTTGATGAATTGATTCAAATATTTATATCATAATTTACCTTCTTTAATAATTTACCAATGCATATTATTTTATCAATTTTGCAATTAATTTTATTTAATGCCTGCTATTAAATATAATAGTTTAAATATAATAGTAATTTTTTAACCAAAGCACTAATTCATATTAATATTTAGTATTGTAAAATTTATATTTTTAAATTACACGTACGTATTTAATTGTCTGATTTATCGTAACGTAAATCATAAAAGAATCATATATGTGGCGACTACTTTTATGTGATTCTGCTAGCAGTGTTACCTAAAATTTAGAATTCGAAAATTCAAATTACCGATGAAATTTCAGCGGTTTATGTCTTAAACTAGAACCGCTGCATAGAAAAACATGTGAAAAATGCTTGAAATTTATAAAGCGCATTAATATGCCATTCTGTTAACTTGGCAAGTGCGACTGCGATAAATAGCTCAACTTAATAAAGCTCGCATCGACGGTATAAAAAGGCCACCACTATACGCGAATGAAGCTTGCCTGCCGAAAAAAGACTTTGGAAAAGTTCGCAACGTCAGCCGCGAGAACGAGGACGAACCCTGGACTCAACGAATGGATTGTTCCCGGGGGAGGTGGGCATCGTGAGGTGATGGGATCAATTATGCCGATTGGGTGAGGCGGCGAGAGGGCCGAGGAAATGATCGTCTCGCTGCGTCACCGAATGTACGTGCGAACGAGCCCCGACGCCATCGTATCTACGAATTAAGCCAAACCTCGAGCTCACTACTCGGCACCTCCAATATACTTCCCCGTAAGGAATACTTCGGTCGTCCGATTTTACGGCATCTGTCAGGCCTTAATATTATGGCCTTTTTATGGCAAGCGCTGGACCCTACCAGGCAGATTCTAATGAAAGGAGTGCGCTTTAACGCAGATTTTAAATTAATGACGACCTACCTACTTTTACTGACGTTACTTTAGTATTATGGCCGTCACCTTCGTGCTACAATTACTAAGTATTACTCATTCTTCTAAATGTCTATCCCTTATCCTATCATATTACATTTATTAAAGAATTTGCTTCTTTAAAAATTTGTATATTCTTTTTACATATTATGTAAGCTTTGTGTTCTACGTGTCGCCTATTTTTCTACCTATATCTGCCTACTATTTATCATGTGTGCGTGTGTGCGCGCGAGCATCCGCGTCTATGTAAATACAGGCATATATAAACATAGCCGACATACACGTGCAAATGCACATATAAACACGCACACCCAGAATTTCGGACTTAGAAATACACACGCTTAAATGCACTGACACGCATGCGATTAAATGTACACAATACATGTGCGTAAAACACACACAATCTATGCGCACGTACGAACATATATATATATATATATATATATATATATATATATATTAATACTCCCCCCGCCCACATAGATTGTATACACGTGAATATATTGTGACGTATATATAAATACAAGTCAAGGAACACACACCAAATATATATATATATATATATATATATATATATATATATAATATTTGATATTGCATATCCTTACTTATTTCATTTGACTTCTTTACTTTCTACGTTTTACTGTATTTATTTTTAAATTCATGGCGTAGATTGAGAGTATGTCGTATTTAATAATAAAAAGTAGTTTCTTACCAATTGAATATGGAAACTAATTCTAATTTAGTTTACATGATATTACAAAAAAGAAAATTAATATTTATGAATTAAATTTAGCAAAGTAATAAGAAACATGACTTTTGTACATTTTTTTTTATATGTACAAAATTGTGTCTTGAAATTCCTGAAGTAGTTAAAAGAGAATACATGTAGGAATTTTTATGTGTATCGGGCATTTTATAATGCACAGTTTTTCAACTTTTATGGCTCAAGATTTAAAGTTTTAACTTTGAGTACAATAATTCTTTTACTTAAAGTATTTATTTTGAAAAATAGCGAAGATTAACTTGCTTAAAAAAAAAAGAACGTGCTCTATAGTTTAGTGGCACTTAAAATACAGCTTCATATATATGTATATATTTATATAACTTTATATATACATATATATATATATATATATATATACGAATTGTATCTCACCGTTCGTACTGTGCAAATGCTGAAAAATATTACTACCGAAAAGCGCTTGAAAATATAAATAACAATAGATCGAAGCTTTTCTTTAAATTTAACAGGGAAAAATTCTACCGTTCAATTAAAAAAACCAATGAATTTTTTTCCACATAAAAATATCTCTGCTAATCGATTCAAGAAAGATTCAAACGAGCTACACATCCATTTCAATGTGGTATTTTCCGGATGCGACCGTACGCGGTGCAATTTTGAAACTTTAATAATTTCCTAATATGCTTTGACTATTATTATTAAATCATTATAGAAATGCACTACAACTAATATTAAAGCACGGCTAAGGAGTAAACGTGTTAGTGAGTTACGAATGAAAATTGTTAGCAGCTCGTTGAAAGCCGAACTCACCGTCGTTCATGTCTTTACCGCCGCGATTTCGGCGACTTTCCCCCTTCCCGTCCTCCTCCGTCTCGAATTCAATTACGTAAACGGTCTGCTCCTCGCCTCTGCGATCCGACGCCGACGGCTGCTGCTGCTGACGATGATGATGCTCTATCGCAGACTCCTCGCGCTCGGCTTCGTCTAACCTCGCATCTTCGAGCTCGGAAGCTGCTGTTTGCCGACTCTTTTCCATGCTATGCTTCATGGCTGATGTGTAAGTCGTAAGTCCATGGGCGTATCCTACGAACAGATAAAGATGGAGTACGTTAAGCGTGAACCTGACGGTAGTTCGTTTAAGAGCTTCCGAGGAAGCGGGATACATTAAGCAATGGTTTTTCAATTCGTTGACCTGACATTCGCATGCTATCGTTATCGCGGCCTCGGATAAGATCGCGTCGATTAGTTACGATTGCTTATTCAATTTTCACAACAACGTTCTAAAAGCACTCGCCCAACATTAGTGCCACAAAGATACATTAAATACCTCGTACAAAGTAAGACGAATTATCAGCTATTATTGGTTTTATGATTACGTGAAGCTCAATTGTAACGAGCTAATTCAATGAGACGCTGACAAATATGAGCCACGTTGCGATTTCAATAGCCATAATTCTGATGACGGTAGTCTTTATAATACGGAAAATACATTTTAACCAATAATTACTCGAAAAAATAAAAGAAATAAACAAAATATAAATAAGTCTTTTTTTTCGATTGTTATTATTAGTATCATTATTATCTGGTTTTGATAAGAGTTTTGTTACATAGTTCGCAACACAAGGTGTTTAATAAGCTACGGTAGTTTATGGTGTTAACAACATATTTTTTGATGTTTTATTCGAAATGTTGATAAAATTTTTACCATTCCCAATGATTTTAGAGATATACAGAGAGTCATTATAACAAAAATCACTTTTACGCAATTTCAGAATACGAAAAAGGAAAAAGTGAGATTGAGAGAATATATATATATGTATATGTATAAATAGTGAGAGAGAGAGAGAGAGAGAGAGAGAGGAAAAGAAAGCTTCGATACAGTTTGTTCTGTTATACAAAAACTAAAATACTGCATTATTAAAATCATTCTATTGCCTTTTTTATAGATTATTTATAAAAAAAATCTTTTTTTTATATCGATATATTTATATTTATATTTATAAATTAGCTAATTCTGAATAATATTCCAATGTTTTTTTTTTTCATAAATAATGTTTTTTAATAATATCAAAAGTTACGAAAACTTTACTTTTTTTACAAATACTCGTTAACTTCCTAAGTTTTTAAAAATCTATATTTATTCGCATGAATTTTTACAGCAATTATTTGAAAACACTTGAAGCTTGATGAGTATTGATATTCCATTAAAATAATATTTCAGTACAGTTTCAACAAAAATTATAAGACTATTACTCAGTTAACAGATTATATAAATATATTCTTAAATTGAAAAAATATTAAACCAATTTGGAAGTGTTAATATTCAATTGTAAAAATTGATTTATTATGCTTACAATAATTATAATGAAAATGTTAATAAATTTATTATTAAGAAATTATGTAAAAAATATTTCTCATTTTCTAGAGCATCGTGTGAATCAAATTTCATTGATTTTATTTATAATCATAATTATTACTAAATCACAAATGACTATTATTAACAAGGTTAAAGATCTTTAAAAAAAAAAGAAGAATAATTAACGAAGACTGAGTATCTCTTAAATTATTAGTTGCTCATGTAATGCCATATTGTCATATTAATCCGAACCTCAATAAACAATTAAATACAATACAGTTTTTTTTTTTCTTTTTACACTTTACAATTTAGACTATGAATATTATAATATGCTTTGGTTTATTCAAATGAAACTAGTTGTAAAATCCAACCATTCCTTGGCATCGTCTTTAAAACATATTCAAGCAAATACGTTAAATCGACTGTATTTCGAGCGTCATGCATAAACGATTTATGGCATAATAAAATAAAGAGTCAGCATCGATAGCCAATTAGCGTATTCAATAGTAGACGAAGTACAAAAGCCAAGAAAAAGGCATCATTTATAAATATGATAACGAAGGCATTGAACAATCAGCGCGAATGAAAAAGCGAGTGATGCGTGTCGATTAGCATTAAAGTGCCGAATCAACAGTGGCGTTTTGATTCCCGACGCATACGAGAGGCGAACTTTTTCGTTTACTGATTGAGATTTATCGAGGCTACTTGATCCTCCGTAATGGGACGTCTGCCGAGATTCGCTCGAATTAGCCGAGGAGCTTGCTCTTGCTTCGCTTGGACGATCATCTTTTATAGCGCGTTCGCGCAAATTGTCGAGTAAATTATTTGAATTTGACGCAAAGCGATTTATCTCGGATTCTTAGCGACGTTAATTGGCCTGCAATCAGGGTTTAACGTTTAACTTGTTCCGTAAAATGGATAATTCTTTCAAAAAGAAAAGTCCGATCGTCAACTTTCTCGTTTTCATTACCTAGTGAAAAATGACTTTAGCTTATACAAACTGGGCGTCATACTTGTACTTAAAAGAGAACAAAAAAAATAATTTTTTTTTAAGTTCAATTTATATCACTTAAAATATCTTACCATGTATCAGAGCTATAAAAAAAAAAAAAAAAAATCAAAAAAAAAAAAAAATCCAATACGATACACCACTAATTTCTTTACTACATTAACTTTCGAGAGACGTATAAGATAATTGTTTAATATTTAATTCGAAACAATATTTACCAGACAATTGTTAAAATATAGTAACAAGTATATTTATACTAAGCGTATGAAAATCATTGAAAATGAGAACCTACTCTTTGTACCTCCATATTTTACTTACTTCGAGTCTTAAACTGGCAAACTTACAATAAAAATGCTAAAGCAACGTAAGTGTCCGT
Source organism: Ceratosolen solmsi marchali (assembly GCF_000503995.2). NCBI lineage: Eukaryota > Metazoa > Arthropoda > Insecta > Hymenoptera > Agaonidae > Ceratosolen > Ceratosolen solmsi. The sequence continues at coordinate 1,161,798 of NW_011948432.1, forward strand.
TTGAGACAATTATCTCATTTTTTTAGAATAAAATATTAAGTCAAGAAGTTATGGTAAAAACTTTGGCTTATTTAAGGAAATTATAATTTATTCCTTTCATTAAACCAAAAAGCTCTCTTGCTATAAATATCGAATTTATTAGAATTTTTATCTCAACTGCGCGATGTGCATTGTTCGTCGAAAGAACATCATTAAAAAGCAATAATATTCGTATGAATATGAATTTTAACAATAAAAGACATTTTACAAACTATTTTCAATTTTAACTATATTAAAAAAATATATGAATTTCAATAAGAGATCTCGGGAAATGATGTGCTTAATAAATCATAGATTCTTAGTTTTTCGCCTCGGACCTTGGTGAACTCTAATGTATAAAAAAAAATTTTTTTTTCCTTTTTTATTTATTTATAATTATAAGAGGAATTGTAATCGGTTGGATTTTAATAACGAACTTAGTTAGTCCTCCACCTGTGCTTTACGAGTGAAGCGACCCGGTATGCGCGCTCATAATCAGTGCACAGATAAGGCAAATATCATCGTCTAAGGTAATAGGCGTACGGGATTAATCCTTGGATTCCTTTATGTATTCATTGACCGAGAGAGAAAATGAATAGAGAATGTAGCGATCGATATTGTGACGTTCGTTTTATAGTACAGAATCGTTTGATCAAATATCTGTCGGTGATTTTCTTTTTGCGCGCATCCCAAAGTCATTAGGACATCCCGCGGAAGCGAATGTAATGGCATAGAGGAACTACGACTCGCTGCTTGGAGAAAGGCTGCACGGATAAATTACCCGTTCTCCACGATCATTTGACATTAACCGAGTCATATCAAATCTATAAAAGCAATCAGAAATTCTTCCTACTTCAATAGACAATGAAGTATTTTTTATCGAATTCTTATCGACTTGATCGTAAATCTTCTAGAGTGGAATTAATATTTTGCCTCTCTAATGATGATGTAAATCTCTGCGCGAAGATTACGCGTGCGCGGTAAAGGGCGTATAGCTAGAATAATGGTGAACGAATTTTTCAAAATTTTTTCAAAAATTTTTACAGCGGTAAATATAAATTTTCAGTGACTAATTGCCCTTCTATTATCGCGCATCTATTTCGAACGCTGTGATTATGTGTTTTATCTAAATTATTTGTAATATAATTTTTATTATTGCGCACAATCTTCTTATAATGTTATTATTAGAAGTATGATATTATGAATTTAATTAGTCTTATAAAAACTTGTGCACATAAAGAAGCAATTAAAACAAAATGAATAACTGATGATAGCATTTATAAAATCAAATAGTACAGGTATATAACAATAATTTTCTACCATTCGTTTATAATCTTGCACATTGTTTGATTTTACAAATAAGTGCATTCCATTTTCTTTGTGTTATTCATACTTGGAGGCCATTATAAAATCATAGATTATTATTATGCATAATAAATAAAATTGCACGATACTTGGAGTCAAAAAGTTATTTTAAGACTATTTATTAAGGAATGGCAGAAGCTACTACACTTATTAGACTTGACAGAATATTGTAAATACAGGGGACAATCGAACGTTGTTCATGAAAACATTAAATTCTTTTCGAGTACTGGTGTTAGAGAATTTTAAACGCATATTACATATCAATTGAATCCATATGAATTGTAGTAAAAATGACATGGTTTTTTTGTTTTTTGTTTTTGCTTTTACGATAAAAGAAGTAGCTCAAGTTGAAATTGAAGCCACTGAGTAACAGTATAATTATATAGGCAACTTTTCAATTTATAACCAAAACAAATCTCAAAAGCACTATAGTTAAACGCAACAAACTGTAGCTTGACCTGCATGACTTTTTATAACAGCGATTGTAAACGTACAACTTTTGATTGGAAGTGTAAAATGTTTGTGATTCATTATGATTACGAAGATTAATAATTGGAAAGGGTGTATAAGATAGTCACACTCTACTCTGTCGTGTATACCATTAAGAAATTAATTCCAAGCAATTAATAGCGCTGCTACTTTTTCAGCTTTTTTCCATACCATCTGTGCACCGTGCAAATTAAAATGTAAAAGCATTGCAGGCGGTAGCGAGCTTATTTAGATCATAACGTTGCTCGCGTGCACCTAATCAATCGTGCTAATTCGTCATCTTCTATCTGGATAACAATGAAACGATACACAAAGCCTTACGTACATAGAAATAATTATAAGTCGTTATATGCTGCAATTGACTTTTGAGGTGCAGTGAGTGTGTTTGTCGAAAGGAGTACATCGTCGAGGATTAACATAAAGTGTGGTTGTGGTCACCGACCGATGCTGCGCAACAAGTTCGCAAAACCGGTTGTAATGTCGTGTTTGTTGACTTCGAATTCTGGGGAAAAAAAACGACACCGTCGACGCTCGGGACTGACTAGCGGGGTGGGGGCGGGGGCGGAGAGCGGCGAGGGTCGGGCGGGGGGGGGCTGAACGGTATCACAGACGTCTCGTATTTTGTAAATGAATCGATTGAGAAACTTGTCGCGAAAAACGACTTTATTAAGAAACTTAAAATTTTAATCATCTCTTGATAAAACAATCGCATTCCTCGCATGTACAGTCAATATTTGAAAACGTTTAACTTTCTTCTGGAATATTCCATTAGAGATATACCTTTTTCCTTAACATTTCATACTTCGCTTAATTCATAATTTTATGTTTTGCATTATTTTGAATAATCTTTATAATTTTTGAAATCCAACCTTAGATTTCCGTGAATTTATATATGAGGTTATAATTTGTAGTAAATCATTAATTCAAATACATAATGCATTCTATAGTTGCATATTTTATTTCAAATTCTCGTTTCACAAATTAAAGGGAATAATATTTTAATTTTTTAATTTAAAATGAGTGCCAATAAATTATGCATGAAGTGGCTCTATAATTTAACGTTGAAATAATAAAAAAAGACAACTTCAAATAAGCCAAATAAATAATAACAAAAAATTCTATTATATGCATTTAAATAGTTTTTGTAATGATTTAGGGTATTTTTTTTTTTTTTTTTTAATCATATAATATCAAATTAGAAAATCTCAGCTCTCGATATATTTTGTATGCATAAGAAGTAATTTTCTTCTATCCTATGGTATCTTATAATTTTATTTATCAGCGTATACGCATTTAATTGAATAGATTATGTATATTTTATATACATTGACTTATTCGCATTTCTTTTCCAATGATATTTCTTTAGCCTATGACGACATGAGATGAATTGAGCGTTCTCAGTGAGACGAAATGAAATCCAGATCCAATCGTATTCGCTCTAGCTTATTAAAATGTTTTTTGCACTTTTATTTCAAAGAAATATTTGCAGATAAACGAAGTAAGAATACACGATTTCGGTTAAGCATGAGTTCGTAGAAATAACAGGATGCGTGGAGGGACTTATTGTTACGACAGCTCGTAAATATAGCTTTATGAAAATTGACGTATTCGCAGTATACTTTTCTTCGGCAACTATTCAATTATAAGCTTCCAAGAGAAAACGTTTCATTGTTCAATAGATATCGAAGGCGCACAGATCTAAAATTAATTTCGAGCTACTTTTACGAACAGACGCGCTAGTGTGTACAGAAGCCATAAATTCCAGGACACTGTAAATACAGTGAAAAAAAGTTTAGGTAGAATACACTGGAGTTAATAAGTGAAAATTACTGTGGTGCAACTCGCATTAAAAAAATGAATTTTTTTTTTCGAAATGTGCTCATGAATATTAAGGACGGACGCCATGGATACGTAATGGCAGTTATCATGCTGGCATAGGCTTTGGCGGACAAGGCACTGAAGTTTCATTTTTGCCTGTAAATATGTAATCTCCGTTGTAGCTGGCGCCCGATATATGTCTCAGTGTAATTCTATGGTATCATTTCAAAGGTTGAGTGATGTTGCATTTTTCTGAAATTTCTGCATAATTGAAATCTTTTGGACGTGCCGAGTTGTGAGGAGGTAATCGCCTATAAACCGTCTTAAGCACCTTTCACGTGAGCCCTCAATACATGCATATATAGAAAGTCTGCTGGCGTTGCTTTCCTTCAAGACACCCACTTGTCTTTTTTCGTAAATTTATATTTTATATACGCGCGCGCGCGCGTGTGTGTATGTAAGAACGGATGAAGTGGTCGCGTCTAATTATAAATGAAAGAGTTTGAGTAAAGGAGAACACGCAATCTCGCTACAAATTAGAGATAGAGATAGGGAGTAAGAGAGAGAGAGAGAGAGAGAGAGAGAGAGAGAGAGAGAGAGAGAGAGAGAGAGAGAGGGGAGAGAGAGAGGAGAGAGAGATAATTCGTGAAAGGGAAGGGGGGAAGGTGGGAGTTAGCATGCAGCGCGGGAGAGAAGGAAGGAGGAAAAACGAAAGAGAAGATATTCCAGTTGTACGATACCGAAGGCCGCGTCGCATTCGCTCTTGTATCCGATTGAAACCCGAAGGAGAATGAAGAGAAGAAGGAAAAAGAAGAAAAGAACAAGGAATATATATGCGAGAGCGAAGAAAAACGTGCTACTGGGACGCGGAGAAAAGAAGCGAGGGGTTCCCTTTCGCCTTAAGAATGGATCATTTCCAGTGCGGCATTGATTCAGCTCTGCAGCCTCTTTCCTAATATCGGCATTGGCACGAACGCGAGTCCAGTCACGTATACCACTGTAAGAGATAGAGATAGAGATAAAAATATAGTTAGAAAGTGACGGAAGAGGAAGAAGGAGGGGAGAGAGAGAGAGAGAGAAAGAGAATGAGGCAGAGACAGAGACATACAGAGACATACAGAGACAGACAGATACAGACAGATACAGACAGAGAGGGATAGAGAGAGAGAGAGAGAGAGAGAGAGAGAGAGAGAGAGAGCGAATGAGCAGGCGATCGAGCGAGCCACTCCATGGTTGTACATATAACCTTTTGACTATCTTTTTTCTCACCTTGCCCCCGGCTACTCATCTTCGCGAAACCGTTTTCAACAGACACGAGCCTCTGCGTCCACACGAGTCTTTTTGTAAACCCTCAGCGCCCACTTTCTTTAATTTATTGGTACGCAAATGGTTTTTGTTTGCAAATATTCTTGTATACATCTACATCTTAACGTATAATGTAATTAAACCGCAATATAAATTAATTTTTTTTACAATTTTTGAATCGGAAATATTATTTTTCTACCTCAGCGTAATGTAATATAATGATAATTGGCTATTAATTAATTATTACATTATCAAGCATCTTTTACCTCCCAACGAGACAATAGTGTGACTAAATGCTGATATATGAATCACGTGACGAGTCCTTTTTATAATAAATGATATTAAAGTACCGATGTGGAAAATATTTAAGTCGTTCGTTGTTTAAATTACTAATATAGCAAGTCAAAAAAAGAAAAAAAATTAAAATAATTCAATGTTGTTTATATAACATCAAAAAACGATTTAATTCTCAATAAAATATTCTAACCTGATAATATTTCGAATGTATATGTTTTGTAGTATACATTATTATATGTTATATAATATACATTATATTACAATAATGTATATATTGTAGCATTCGTTCAAAAATAGTTTGTAAGTATTTATATTTGATTTCTTATCTTCTTGAAAGTTTCTATCTATATTTATTATTTTACAAACTATTTTATTTTGTATGTTTTGCTGATTTAATTAGAATACTGAAAATATCTGCCCGTGTTTTCAATTTTATGAGTCCATTACATAAATTAATACAGATATAAATTAATATAGTATGATTATTTCAAATATATTGTCTTTGTAATAATAGTTATTTTTTTTATATATGTGACGAATTAATTAACTCGATAAATAAACCAAGTAAGCGCGATGATTTGATAAGTTGTTTTTGTTCTGGTATAATAAAATATTTACATAGTAAATTGCGTATACCATCATTTGTATTACATAATTATAAATAAAATGTATAAAATTTGAGAAATAATTCGGCGATATGAAAAACAAACTAATAAATTTATAATATAAAAAAGTCATATAAAAATTTTTATTTCTAATTAATTATATTCGAAATTTTGTGTTAATTAATTACTAATAATTATTTTACTTATTTATCTTTTATTCTAATATTACACTTAGTAATATTATCAGAATGATAATACGGGATAATATTACACTTTTCAAAATTTGTTGGTGCTAGAATAAACAAAAATTATTTTAATAAAGTAGTTTAATTTAATATGAAATAATCGTAAAAATTATATGCTATTTAGAAAATATCATGATTTGAGAGATCGTTTTGGTTGGTCCTAATATATTAAACGAGAAAAACAAAATTAAATTAACAACGGTGAAATTAGCATCCTTCCACTTACTAAATGCAACAATCATATTGTTATACTTACATACAACCAAACATTATTATTCCGATACAAATTTTTTAATGCTTAAATATGACTTAAGATTAGCTATTGATTAAATAAATTTCTTATACTTAATAAGCTGCAGGCATTGAAAATTATACATTCATTCAATCGTTGGCTCATATCTTATTTCATTCGGATAATTTAATTGATTTTGCATTGCTCCATTACAACTCGCTCTTTAATAATTTTCAAACACGGTAATCTCCATTATTCGTCAATTTTCAAAAGCTCGTCGGAAAAGGTCGGCGAAAGGCGGCTAAAGGCTATTATGTCGTCAATAGTTTGGTATCTATCATGTATGTATGTGTACATTGTCGATTTTAACGATGTATTCGACTGTCATGCTGGTCTCATCAATGTCAAGTATATGTCGACAACCATTCGCAGAGAGTAAAATATTGGGTAGCTCATGCGGCCTTTCCATTTCCTTCCATCAGTTCATACTATACTATATCAGTTTGAGGCATTTAATTAAATTTTATCTCAATATTTTATCTTTTTTTCACATTAAACTAATTTATAATTATTTTAATCATGTTATCGTTTAAGTGATTATTAAAATATGATAATAAAAGCAAATTTTAAGACGAACGTACTTTACATATTGCATAAAATTATTACTTCCTTAAATTACATTAACCTTCCTTCGCTATTTATTTATTTATTTATTTATTTATTTATTTATTTATTATTATTATTATTGTTGTTACTATTGCCGTTTTCGTCGTGATCGTTCTGTATAATAAAAATGAAATTTTATCTAAACGACAAAATCTTGTTGCAATATGTTTTTTTTTTTTTAATTTTCTTTGAAAAAGATCGTTTAATATATTTTGCAATTAGTTTTTGTAGATGAAAAATAATGAGTTAGTCGTTGTAGCGTATGCATAATCGAAGGAAGTAATAATATTGCGTTGATGGAGCACGATAAACAATTATCTCATTGGTAGTTTTTATAATCGATAAAATCATTAAAAAAAAAAAAAAAAAAAAAAAATTGAAATTATAATTTGTTTACGTCCTGATATAACTAGATTATGAAAGAACATACTTTACAATCTACAGTATATCATTGTACGTACACAATCTTATAATTTAAAATCTTCTAATAAATTTTTATGCATTTAAGAAATAAAGCAAAGTTAAATCCACATTTAAGGTATCTTTCGTATCATTTAATATTTTTAACGTTATTATTTTAATATACAGTTTTACTAAATGGCGTATTTCCGTATTGCCACTTATTCTTCCGTATCTGTGCCCTCTTTAATAAGCACTACTTAATGTTAACACAATAATTACATTTGAAATTTCACTTATGCATCAAGACTGTAAGCAGAAATAATAAACGCGGTTCTCGCGAAAAATAAAATGTCTTTCAGTGCGCGAGGCATTATTAGCGACTATTCGCACAAAGCCAGAGAATATCGAGAAAACATTGAAGCAAGGGTGTACGTTGAAATTTGAACAGCTTCGTCAGTTATCGGACAGAGAGAAAAAGCCAGTGCAAGGACTGGCAGCAGATGTTGGTCAACCTCGAGAACATTGCACGCTGTCGCGAAGAATTAAGACAGTCGGTAAGAGGAGAATACAGACACGCATGCGCCCGAATAAACCGCCAACGCGATCATTTCTTGTAAAATAATAATTGCACGTAGGAATGACCTAGCGGGATTTCTACGTAGCGCTGTAACTTTACGGACACGAAGAGAAATGGCCCTTAACTGCAAAATTAAGACGGGCAATTTATCAAGTCGCACAAATAGCCGCTCGCTAATAGAGAAATCGCAGAAGCAGCTTAAGGTCTCGTTTAAAAGAGCTCTTACTCAACGCGAAGAGGCCGGGGCATCCACAATTGGCTGATTTCAAGAGACGTAGGTAGCGCGACAGGATACCGTCAACGACTCGTGGATACAACCGGTCTCTTAACTCTTTGTCATTTAATGGTCGACTACCACACCCGCCAGCGTATGCTAATTCGAGATTGGCCACGTTCAAGATCCCATTCGAGAGAACGATCCCTTTTCATCCATTATTTTCACGCCCACGTTGAGTTTGCACACACCTATAAGTGGCGAATATCGAATTTTGTTTAGGTGGCACTATAAATTATTCGTCGCCTTGAAGAATTAGGCCTCCTTCCATCGATGCTCAAACGTGGCAATTTTATTACCTTAGTTGGGTGAATGGATCACGCGAACTTGTACATTGAAGTAGATGAGACATTCAAACGGTGATTTCGTTGACTTGTGAATATGCAAACGTAATGGCAAGCTACATTTTCCACCGGCTTGAGATTATTGTGAGACATTAGAAACATGTGATGAAACTTCTTGCGAATAAAATTACTTTTCGGTACCTACAGACAGAGAAATTTGAAATTGACTTTACAGAAATTGTTTGGCATTTTATTGTTCGTAAATAATGGATTTATTTTTTACACGAATTGAAGAGGTATAGAGAGAGAGAGAGAGAGAGAGAGAGAGAGAGAGAGAGTACAATTTTGTAAAAACTATGGGACTTGAAATTCCCTTCTTTATTTTTTCAAAAAATAAACTAAATCTGTTTTATAAATAAACCATTTATATATAATACGACTTATTCTGATAACCACTCCATTGTTCAAACGGTAGCTACCTCAGCGATCCTAATTCCATATGCATACGTCGGCTTTTCTACTCTGTTCTTTCATTCTCTTTCTCTCTCTCTCTCTCTCTCTCTCTCTCTCTCTCTCTCTCTCTATCCCTCGCTCTCTGTCTCTGATTCGCAATTTTATCTTTACTCTATGTGCGCCTATTTTTACGTCCATTTAACCCTTGGCGCGACTGTCTTTGAATTGCGAAGTAGCGAGGATTTAACGGGGGCCAATGAACTTTATTGGTCCCGATTGAACCGCCAATATCCATTGATTTATAGATTCAAAACTTAGATTGATTTTTTCTTTTCGTTAATTAAAAGAAAAACATGTTTACGCTGATACTATACACTGTACGATTTAGACACTATTTAGATAGGAAATTATATTCTTGAACAAAAAAAAATTAAACATAATGATGTAAACGATAGACTCAATATAAGACTCATTTAAATCATATTGATAATCTTTATTGGATTGTTTTCAAAGTTTTATATGCCTATATAAATTTTATTCTAATTTCATGTAGATATTAATTGAAAATTCACTTTTTTGCTATCGCTACTCAAATATTATTTTCTCTATATTATATATAATAATGGAAGCTCAAATATAATTCTGCATACTGAAAGAATTAATCAGTATCACGAAAAAATGGCTTAGTTTCTTTCAATATTCAAATATACCTTTTTAAGCAATATAAAAATCAAGAATTATTTAAATGATAAAATACCATTGGATATCATTATTATTATTGTACTTTATATATATATATATATATATATATATATATATATATATATAAGAATAATTCAAACATCAAAGTGTAATATTTTTTATCTACTTAAGTAGAACAATGGATGTGAAAATGTGTGATATAATACTTTATATTCCCGTTTGATAGAAGAGAGCTTATAATATATATTTTAGTTACTTAATGTCAGAGTTTTTTGTACGCAAATCGAAATAAACGACAAAAATAACTTTACGAGGAGAGAAAAAATGCTAAAGATTTGTTACATCCAGTAAGCTAAAACAGTGAAAGAGAAAATATATATGGGATGAAGTTATAAAAAAAAAATAATAATAATAATAATAATAAAAAAAACATTCACGCATAAAAAAATTGTTCTTTAGACGTGAAAATTACCGTGACCTCCCAAACGAATAGAAAAATTAGAATCAATTTAAGATATTGGACCGAACTTTGTAATAGCGCGCTTAATCATAGATACCAAAAGAAGGAAGATGCGTGATTTTCTAGAATAATCGAGCGACCCAACATCCTGTAAATATGCCTCCCGAATATGCGCGAGAAAGCACATAATTCGTTTACACGAAAACTTGCTTGGTAATTGCGCCCCATCGTTCCTCCTCCATCCCAACAAATTACGAGGGCTCGTTTTATCGTTGACGAATGCCTGATGCAAACCTGATGAATTGCGCACCAAGCGGATCCAAGTTGCGCCCTGACTTTCGGCTCGAGTACGAGCACAAGCTGCTACTGATGATGAGCTCGGCTCGTAGAAATTAAGCGAACGTGTGACGAAGACGGGGGAAAGCTCGCTCGCTTAATTTTCGTGAAAATATTTGAATTTCTGTCTCGGTTCAATAGTCTACACCTCCTTTTTATTTGAATACATTATAAATATTAAAATAGAAAATATCTGAAATACTATCATTGACCCCGTGCAAATTTTCGGTGGATACAACTGAGAAGACCTTACAATGGCTAAATATTTCTTTACAAATATAGATAATTTTTCACCATTATTATAATTGTGAGAATCTTTTCAAACTAATTACAGTACAATGAAAAGTCTATTGCTGTTGTTTTTTTGCCGTTGAGCTAGTATAATTATAATAAATAGTTTTTAACATTTTTTTCTTCATTTATTAATATTATCTTACGACACCTTTTTAAACTAATCGAAACAAATTGAATTTGTCCGAGAATTATTTCCTTATCTTAATCTACGACAGAAAATGTTCACAATCATTCATAATTTAAAATCTAAATGTTTCGCCTATTTAAGCAATTAAAAGACTCAATCGAAATATATTTCCAAATCTTCTGTACACTATTATTATATTCTTTCAATATAGTAAAGCATTATTTAATTATAAAGATTCAGGAAAAAGTAGTTATTAAATATTTAAATTTTCCATGAAATATATTTATTATTTACATGCAATTGCCAAAGAGTTGTTTGTATTATAGTTATTTTGTATTATATTTACAATAAATTTAAAAAATGATATTATAACCGAGATTGCATAAAATTCCTATTGTGTATAAACTATTCATTTCAATATTGAAATGAATTAAATTACATGTTTAATTTTAAATTCTTATTAAGATCGAATAAAATTTCTAGACAAAACTAAATTAGAATAAATAAATTGTCCATATTTTCGAATAACTTTTTATCCTTATTTTATGAGTGAAACGTATTAAAATGATATTATGCAAAATTTGTAATTAAAAATTTATTAGAGATATTAATTTTTTCGATATTATATATTCAAATAAATCTAGAAATAATGTTGTAGATTCTGGTAATAGAAATTTAAATAATAAACTGTTTTTACTATTACATTATTGACAATAAAATTTGTATTTTGTCTTTCTTTCTTTACCAATCTTCACTATTATTTCCCCCTCTCCACACTCCCTAGCCACACTCTCTTTTCTCTTGCTAGTTTACTTTTTTATTTTTCCTGTTAGTCTCCATTTGTCTCCGTTACTTTTTTCTCACTTTTCTGCAAGCTATTTTCTGTCCTCTCTTGCACTGTCGAATATTCAAAAAGATTATTATGTAGTTAGTTCGGTTGACTTGTCACGGAAAACGGTATAGTATCCGATAAAAATGAAAAAGCTTTGCAGAAGTATTGAAATAGCAAACTCAATTTTATTCTTTCCATTTAATTTGAAGATGAGATGTGCTATTTTTAATTGAAGTAATATCGAAAAAAAGACCACTTGTAATAGTTATTTATCTAAATATCAGTGTCCTCTTTTCCACGACTTATCAATATACCATCTATTCAAGCATTATTTATTTTTATTGAAAATAATATTCGATTTGTTTGTTTGTTTGTTTGTTTTTTTTTTTTTTTTGATTGAAAATTTTAATCTATTAGGGCTAGCAATAATTAGTAATAAAATCAATTTTCATAACTTATTATAAGAAAGTACCAACATTTGTAACTGTAGTTTTTCATGGATTTCTATTACAATGGACTACATTATTGGTTCATTCCAAATAATATAGTCTATAAATAATAATATAGTAATTTCATATTTCTATTGAAATATAAAGTCGAACTTATATGTCATAATAATATGCTAATAAACAAAAGTCAAAATCAGACAACAGATCAGCATCGGCCTGGGTGCCGTTTATGCTAGTGCCGTTATATTTAAATTCTTCATGCAGCAATATAAAACCTAAATTTAAATAAATTATCTGAATTATTCATGAAATATTTTTTACTTTTATATATTCTTAAATGAGTGTAAACTGCATTATAAAGGACTTTATTTAAAATGATTTATTAATAATAAATTATTTCAACAGAATTTTTTTTTTTTATTCCTATTTAATTTTCAATTTAATGACTACTTTTAACATCAACTAGCTCAATGGATCTTCCAATTGGCCATTTCGCTGTAGTATCGCATAGTGTCTTTTAACTGTACTTAGTTGACTAAGTAAGCAAACACTAACTAAGTAAAAAACGAGTTTTTTCAATGAAACATGAATATCAATGTAAGGCCATTGGCGTGGCTCTTCGTTTATGGATGACTACCTGTATATTCGATGATCAGAATATTGATTAGTCACGATCATTGTGGACACTATATCTTCTGTTTTTTTTCAAATGAAACTCGGTATTTGTCAAAAAATCGTGTTCACGAGCAAACAAAAATTTACGCAGAAAAACATTTTAGCTTAAATTGAGTGAAAAATATTTTATTCAAATAAAGAAAGGAAAATACTCTGTTGACATCATTGCCATACAATGTAAATATTCACGTGCATTTGTTTATCGATTCTACATAGTTAACACAATAGTTACAATTTCACGCACGTAAGTGTAAATTTTCAAGGCGTGGAATTCACGAATTATACGCTTTAGCTCATTATATAATAAAATATAAGCAATTTTATTTAAATATTTATATGACGAGAGATATAACAAAAGCATCGCCAATGATTCTTCTATAAGATACAATGAATACTGTTGATGGTAATTAGTCCGGATGATTTGATGCGTTGGAGGATATAATCTTTTATATCTTAAAAAATCATTAAAATATGCTAAGATAGAGTCCAAGATAGATTGATAAGAAATATTTAATTAGTAGATTAATTCAAGAAATTGATATTTAAAAAGTTGCATATATTAATTAATAGACGTATCTACGTTGACAATGAAAACGTATATCAATAATTTCCTATTTAATTTAATGCGTAATTCCAGTACAGACACTCTTATAAATTTAGAAGCTATTTTCCCAATTTAAGTTATTTAATTTTTTTGTGTGTAATAGAACAATGTATTACTTACGGAATTCAAAATAATGAGAGAAAAAAACTTTTTTTTTATCATGGTTGAATGATGTACACTTTATATAGACCTTGACATTACTCGTCTTCTATATTTATTGTTTCATGTACATTTATAATGGACTTGTGCGTTTGATCATCCTGCCGACTATTATTGTATACTAGCAACTTGCATTGTGCAACGAAGAGCCGTCGCTTAACAAAATAAAAAAAAATCTTTGCATTAAAGTGACTCGACTTCTTCAGATTAATGAAAACAGATTAGTTGCTGAGTAGGGTATCGCAAATAATTAAACAATTTATATACAAATTTTTCCCATAAACCGTAATATATTTTATACGTATAGTTTTTATCAAAGTTCTATATGTATAGCCGAAGAAGCGATAAGTTCACGATCTTTGTGAAATTATTCAAAGAAAATATTGTAAGCGCTTCATTAAAAAAAAAAAAAAAAAAAAAAAAAAAAAAAAAAAAAAAAAAAAATCACAGATAAAGCCCATCTGCGATATTAGTTTCCAGCATCTCATACATATTAAAAACAAAGTATAAGCTTACGAGGAGCGATCAAACGAGAAGAAAAGAATAATGTCCGAAGCAATAAGAGCGCAGTAATTAAACGATGCATCGCACAATATAAATTCAAGCCGTCTTTGACGAAGATCATGGACGCGAACGCAATTGCACACATCGCCACTTGTAATATGCGATCCTGACTTCCGGCTAAACAGCTTCTTTTTCTGCCATCTTTATTTATCCAGGCACTTTTCTTTAATAACATTTGTTCGGATTGCCGTACAAATTTTCCTATTCACTTGGACCTTGGAAAAGAATAGGGTGACTAATTTGTTGCACTTCATTCAATTTCTCGTCCAACACTCAGGATTCTTTGAAATCCCGTTCAATGTGTCTATGGTGCAATATTTACAAGGAATTTTTATACAATTTCAAAGTATTTTTAGTATTTGAGTAGATGTCATTGAATTGATCATTTGAATCATTGGTGCAAATAATCGTTATTCCATACCATCCTTGGCTATTTATTTTTTCGAAGTTTCTAATTGCTAATATTTTGGTACGATTAAATCGTCGCTAATAATAATTAATACCACTAATAGAAAAATAAAAACCAAACAATAATATGAGAAAATAGATTCACAAGACATTTTTATTAACGAACGACAAAGCTCTGGAATAAATTATAAATTTACTAAAGATTAAGTAATCTTACTTGAGAGCACATCATTTAGTTGAATATATTATCTAGATTGAAACAGAAGTTGGTTAAGGCTCTAGCAAAAATCAATTTTGCTTGATGAGCAAATGTAAGAAATATTTTACTGAAATATTTACTGAAATATTTTTTAATATTTTACTTTAAAAATATTTCTAAATTTTTTTCTTTTTGTATTAGTATTATTTTTCATATTTTTCACACTCACCCATTAAAGAATTTTATTTTTGTAAATAATTTTAAATATGAAATAAATCAAAGTTAATTAATGTTTATTATTCATAATTTTTATTGTCATTTATCATTGCCTTTTTTCTAAGATTCGTCTTTATTTTACCACCTTAATTTTTGTTACAATTACACAATAATAATATTATTATTATTATTATTATTATTATTATTATTATTATTAAAAATAATGAAATTAAGATTTAATATAAATATAATTTTAACATTAGATTAAAGTATAAATATAAGCTGTAGAATGATTTGACAAGTCGCTGTTCTAATAATATAACACAACATTTATTGTGATACAGAATACAAATAATACAATTTCTGTCTAATCATGTCTAATAATGGCGAATATGAAAAATTGATGCGTCAAAAGAATTTCATTGATTTGAAAGCACTTTGCTATATATGAACAATGTTCTTCCAAAATTATGAGCATTAATTATTGATTTTTTTCGCAATTACTTGCTAATGAAAATTTGTATATTTTATAAAAATTTTTATTATAAAAATTACTATAAAATTTTTCATTTTCCATATAACTTTCGTTTACATTATCCAAAGCGACTTTATTCAATGTATTATATTTAAATAAATAAAATTTATGAGTAGAATAAAAGTTCCTAAATCTCATTGAATTTTATGGAAGTAAAAGTAACAATATTATTCAAATGTTGATGAAAATTTGCTCAAGTTTATAAGCAGATTCAGTTGATTCAGTTGATATAGTTGCTGGACTTTCAACGTAAATTATATGTAACTTTTAAAATTATTATTTGTAGTATAATATTTATAATACTAGATTTTTAATTACTCATGATATTTCATTATTCGAAACAATAATTTAATAGAAATTATTTTAAACATCTCGCCGTATTAATAATTTAGAGGAAGTGGTTGTTTTTTATCCTTCTACGCTATCCTCCAGAAATTCAGTAGCAACGTAATAATGTGTCACAATATTCACAGTTTCACAATAGTAAATTAGAATTTTCGTGCCGGAAAAGCACGCTAAGTATACAAAAATTGTGTTCTCGTTGAATAAACTTTATGGTAGCCATTTTATTCTTATTATAAAGAAATATATTTTAAATAATTAGAATATTAATTTTGTCTTAGTATAATCACACATATATCTGACTATAAACGAATTATTCGTATATAATAAATACATACGCGTCATTAACTAATAAATAATTTATCTTATTATTAAATATGATACTTTAATATCATGTATACAAATATTTAAGTTAAAAAAGTTAATTTTATGCACATTAAATTTTGAATATTTATTATTTGGAATATTTATTTTCAATTTATTAATGAATATGTATTCCTTTCATTTCTTTAAAAAGCGTCAGGACTCTAATGATAATTAGACAAGGCGGAATGGACAAGTCAGACAATGAGGAAATCAATTTCATGCCATTGATATAAATTTGAATAAAAATATAGTAAATAAAATATTTTGTCATATTTAGTTTGTACGATTTATTTTCAAATACAGAAGAAATAATATATACAATAGTTGATTAAAATAAAGAAAATATTATTTATATTTTCAAATAAGAATTCCACTTGTAAAATCTATGTATAATCGCCATTTAAATGTAGTTTAATATTATTTTCTAATCTTCATATTAAGCAAAGATGAATTACTTATAGGATTCTCTATTAAATATATTAGAACCTTATTCTATATTACATATATTGTAATTGAATACTCTACTAATCTCAATATAATTATTCTAAGAAACGAAGTGAATCATTAACTTTCTTTCGACTATTATTATCTCTCATAAGTATTTCTGTTTTTATGAAATAAATTAATCATTATACCCTTTCTTATCTTATATTGTAAGGATTGATATTCATAAAATTATATGAAAGTATAAATAATATGAAATCTAGGAATGAATTTGTTATATATTTGCATTGTATTTACTACTCATTCATTAAATTTCTTTAAAGTATATTAAATTTAATAAATCCATTTTTAATTTCTTAAATTTACAGTTTCAGCATGGATTTCAGATGAAATTTTGTCTTTTTATTTATATAAACTTTTCCACCATCAGAAGTTACAGTGTTGCATCTATATTCTATAATTTTGTACATTATCATTCTATTCCTTTTTCTTTTTTTTTTTATAACCTGTTAAGTTCATTAAAGCTGAGCATTTTTAAATGTTTTTATTTTTACTTTTCTTACTTATGTAAAGCATATTATTATTATCATCATTTTTCAAAACAATTTTATATATTATTATTATATACTGTTCATTTAATTCTAATTTTTACTCTTACTAAATAAACTAAAAATTAATAAATACAATATTATGCATATCTTTGTTTTGGAATAATGGACTTACCGAATATTTATATTGAAGCAATGAACTAAATGATTGAATTTTTATAAATTGTGTAACAAATTTGTTACACACATACTCTTTTAAACATACATTTCTTTTCATTTTTTACGTCAAATGTGAGACATATATAAAATATTTCTGCATTTTGTTCTAAAAAACATTTTTTGCTTTTTCTCATTACCCGAATCTGTTAACTATTCATAACTATATCCTACTTAAAAATATAATTAAAAAACTTTACAGATCGGTTATGTATAGAATATTCAATTTTCCAATCGTACATTTTTTCCTCCGTAAATATTATTAAAGTATAAAAAAACGATTTTATTTTGGTTTGTTTTTTTTTAATTACATACTTCTGCTCACTCGGTCTCTTATATATAGATATATATATATATATATATATATATATATATATATAAATATCGGTTGGTATCTTTATCTTCACTACTCTTTGATTGTTTTTCATTCTCCAGTGCATTAGCTCTCGCGCATTCACGCCCGTTACACATTTATGTTACGGCTCACGTGTCACGAAAGCCAATTGCTGTCGGCCTTATTTTTCATTTTCCAAGGTATCTACTCTCTCGCTCTCTCTCTCTCTCTCTCTCTCTCTCTCTCAACTCTCTCTATGTTTCTTCTTTTTGTCAAGTCATTTCGGCAAGCGTACCTTCATTCGTTTTATTTGTTATCACATTTTTTCTTCTTACTTGTTCGCTTCTTCGCGCTCAATGGCCTCAGCTTTATATACTTTCTCTGTATCTGGTACGTTTGGTTTAACGATTTTTAATGATATATTTAGTTGTATGCATAGTGGAGATGGAGCTTATATTGGCTCGTAATTCAAAGTGTTTCAATAACGTCACAGTGTAGTGTCATTTAGTTTGTTGATATAATGATTAAATGAAAATGAATTAATTACTTCATAATCATTTGAAATAAGTCAAAAGAGAAAATATTTGTTAAGAATACGAGTCTTTGAATAATGAGATTTTTAACAAGGTTTTTGTATAAATATTGCATTCAATTGTTAGAAGAGAATACTTTATCCTCTCACTATATTAATATGGCGATAAAGAACACAAATAATATGAGGTCCTTCTGTATGGATTCAAGTAATATTCTTCTTTTTATTTATATACTATATATTATTAATATGATACTTAGATGTCAACAAAATTTTTTGTTTTCTCATATTAAGAGTATTTATCAAATTTATCTTTTGATAAATTCAATCAGTACAACGCATTTTCATTATAAAATTTTAATTGTTTTTAGACATATTTCCATAATTATGAACATTTTTATTCAATCATTTTACTTCCTTAGTAACGTAGTAACAGTACATATAAAAAGCAATTGGTAGTTTTATCTCTCATTATGGTTATTTCACTAAAAATTTCTCTGGTCCGATGACATGTGTTTTGATATTTTTTTTAGTTGGTCACGCCTCAGATGCACTAAACCCAAAAGCACTGAAATGGGAAATCTATTCGAGTCTCTCGTTACCCGAGGCGTAAAAGTCAAAATTCTACTTGCACGAAAATCGTCATTGTTGGATGTGTAATGTAGGTCAACGGTAGGTCAGTGCTGCTGTATTTTAACCAGATTAGCGATCAAGATTTACGTATCATTACCTTCTATTGAGAGGCTGTGTGAAAATTCTACTATTCATGAATTGTCTATACATTTAGTGATTATAGTGATATAACTAATTGGCTCTAGGGTAAACTTATGCATTCACGAATTAATGTTAATATTCAAAAATATTTATTATTATTAATTTATTTATATATTCGACTGAATATTTTAGATAATTCTACTTATTAGGGGTAATTAGAATTGTATATTTAGAAAATTAGAACGTATCTTTAATTGTTTTATCGATAATTCAATTCACCACTCAGAGTTAATATTTACAAATGACCTTAATTAAATAATAATTACGGATAATAATGTATCGTTATAATATAATCATAATCTATAAACTATCATAATCTATCATAATTATAATCTACAAATATTTTATTTAAATAATAATTTCTTATGTTAATAAAACTATTTGAGAAAGTATAAAAAATGAGACGAATTTTTTGGGGCGATTTTTTTCAAAGGGATCATTGGTCTTGAATGATTTATGTAATATGTAACTAACACTATTTATAGATTGTTTAATAAATAATAGTATTCGTAGTCAATTAAGACCTTGCTATTGCTTAGCATAAAATAAACATTTTTTCATACTTTGGATCGCAGCTCCGGCCAAGTATATTGTTTTATCTTCACACTAAAGCGTCAATTCGTGAGTGTTGATCAGGTATGCGATAGAATGTATTTAGGAGGAAGCACGACATCTGACAAGGTAGGAGTACAATTATGCAGAAATCTATATAATAAGCAAGGACATAAAAAAGAAATAGTAAAAATAAATTTTACTATCAAAACGTGAGAGAAAAATTAATCAAATCAATTTAATTAGGATTTGTTGAGGTCAGTCGTGAAAACATTACTTTTTATGTTGTATTTAATAAGTAAAATTATCGCTTAGTATTATGTTTTAATCAAACATTTGATCAAACATTTGATGACATTTTCTAAATAAATGACGCTCATTTATTTTAGATACCGGCAGAGTTTATTTATTACGTGTAACAATATGTTTGCACATATGTACTCTTAGCCTCGCACATCTGCCTTCTTTTTCTACTAAATGAATTATCAATTTCATTTCTTTAAAATAATATATTTTGCTAAAAATTAAATAAAATCATTATATTGCTGATAACAAAATAATATTAATTTATTGATAAAGTCTTTTTAATCTCTATCTCTCTCTCTCTCTCTCACACACACACACACACACACACACACACACACACACACACACACACACACACACACACACCATTGTTAAAACATATACAAATAATTTATTATTATCATTTATTTATGCATATACTACAAATAATTATGTAAAATATTAAATTCTTACAAAAGATGTCTTTTCTTTCTAAAGGCGATAATAACTTTAATAATATAAAGCACTATCATAAAAGTGTGAGTCTCATTTAATGGAAATCCGAATCAGTGAAATATAAAATGAAAATGATATTTAAGTGTAAAATAATGTAAAATAGTTTTAGAGATTTTCAGAAATTCTAGTTTAAAATTTATCATTTTTATTATTGCCTGTAATAATAGGCAATTGATACATATATTTAATATATATATAAAATTATTAAAATGTTGCCGATAATATTTTTTATGAATTAAATATGAAATTCCAAATCTTTGTAGTATATACTCTTATTAAGTACTAAGGCATACAGTATATGCACGATTTCTTTTGAAGTTAACAATAATTGCTCATACACTGAAGAATACTCTTATAAAAAAAAAAACAAAAGAATTATCAACACAATGAATAATATAATTTGTATCTATAATTATTATGAATTAACAATCATAATAAATAAACTTATGTATGTACGTTGTTTTTGTTTAGTATACACAATTATAAATTGATTTATACGTTCTTAAATATTTGTGCGGAATGAAAAATATTAGGAAAAATAATCAAATTTAATAAATTAATCAACATTAAATTGACAATGTACTTGCTGTACGTGTATAAAGTAGGAATAAAAATATATATTGCTCAATAACAATATTTATTTTTCATTTAATATACACGTTGAATAATTGACTTAATTAGATATACTATGAATTCATATATTAATTATCGTTAAAATATTAGTGAAAAAAAATTTATTTATTTGTTTTTTCATAAATTGGGTATGTTTAATAAAAGTAGAAATAATAATTATACTAATTAATCATACTTAGAAATAGAAATTTTAACTAATTATGTCTGTAACATCACACCAGAGGTAAAAACAAATTGTCTGCTGTCCACTCCACAGCTTTTCATTGACTCATTAATTATAATCACTCAAAGCCATGTAAGTTCTTTTTAATTGAGAATTTTCATACACGTATTATTATTACAATTACATTAGTAAGTATAAAGTATCAAATTTTCGAAAAGTCATTAATATTTCTTTTATTTTTATTTATTTTATGCTTAAAATGGGCAATAAATATTACTTAATGATAAGTGTTATTTATAATATTCTAGGAAAATTGTATAATACTTAATAAACAGAATTTATTTGCAGACTATAAATTATTACTTATATTATTATTATTATTATTATTTGAAATTTAGGTATCTTAAAGAATAATATTCAAAGAAATTCTTTTTAACTTTTGAAGAAATATTATTCAGATCAATTTTAGCAAGAATTTTAAAATAATTGTTTATTAACAATTTTGTTAATAATTAATAACGATTGAAAATATTACTTAAGTTCTATTACAAGTTGCTAAAAGATTTGGAATGTTCTGCAAGTTATATAAGTACTTGCAAATAGAAAAAAACTTTATGTTAAAGTTGGGAAACTTTAATTTAGCATTTTTTTATATTATGTTCTATCGTATGCATATGCATCGATTTTTTTTTTTTTTTTTTTTTTTTTTTTTTTTTTTTTTTTTATTTTTATATACACTTTGTCTTAAATAAAGGAGGATAATAAAACGAGGAAAAATAGAAAACAAGACGAGAGAATTCTATTGAAGCTGGATATAAAATGATCCTTTTAAGTCGCCAAACAATATACCCCAGTAAATATGTAGATAAATTAACTTTATTTTTTAATAAATTTTATATTTATTGTATTTTTAAATTCTTTAACTTTATAAATTGTTTAGTAATTATTTAAATATTTTAACCTTTATTTAATATTTATTATTTTTTTACTATTTTATAAATAAAGACTCTTTTTGTACAATATATAATATAAATATTAAATATGTTTGTATATGGATTTTATACAAGGAATAATAATAATAAAAAATTTTATTATCTTTTGTAATTTTTGCATTAAAACTAATTCACATTATGTAAAACTGTTTTATCGATTGTAATGTTTAAAAAATTATAATTAACATTAATATAAAGATGGAAATTTTAAATGTAAGTAATTTTATTTGCTACGTTTAAAAAAAGAAAACGTTCGTTTCAATTTCATGTGCATATAATGAATTTGTATTAATATTTACATAAAGGTAAAGTAATTGAATATTATATATACATTATTTATTATTTATTATTATGTTTCTATTAAATTCTTTGATTTTATTCGTCGCATAGTTCATATTTGTTCAATATTTTTATCTTCCTTACATATGCCATAATTTTTCATTCTCTGTTCGTTTAGTATTCTTTTAATTTTTATTCCTATTTACATCTACGTCTTACTGTCAATATTTATCTTTTGCTTTAAATCTTTTAGTTTATATTTTTCTTATAATATTATAGCAATTTCTGTATCATAAATTTCGATATATTTCCTATTCATATACAACTGTCATACTAAAATTCATACTAAACTTCTTATATTTATGTAATATGTTCCTCTCTATCACTTTCGTTCTTAATTT
Source organism: Ceratosolen solmsi marchali (assembly GCF_000503995.2). Lineage (NCBI taxonomy): Eukaryota > Metazoa > Arthropoda > Insecta > Hymenoptera > Agaonidae > Ceratosolen > Ceratosolen solmsi. The sequence continues at coordinate 1,184,765 of NW_011948432.1, forward strand.
TATTTTCTCTTAAATAATCTCTAAAGATTCTTTATTCCTATTTAATAAAATAAAATTTCTCTTAATTTTTTTTACTTTTTACTGTACTTATTCTATCACTCACTACGTCTTAATTAATTAATTTACTTTCATCTATTGCCAACGTACTTGATGCTAATAAATAAATAATAGGTATTTGAAACAACTTTTGCTTATTCCAATTATATTTGTTTTCACTTGCATTCCCATACTTTTGCATCAAACATACTTGAGCTCCACATTTTACCCTTACTTTCGTACTTTTCTCTGGAAATGTTCCCTCCTAAGCTTCAAGTACTTTTTATTCTTGCAATACTTCTCTCTTCCTCTTTTCCTCTTTTTTTTTCGTCTAAGTTTCACCTCTATACTATTTTTTATTTTATTGTCAAATCTCATATGGATATATAAAAAAAACTTTAAAAATCGTAAGACACCATTGCTTACTTCAAATGTACAAAATTCTTTAAATTAATTGTCAATTTAATTTTTCGTTTCATGAAAAGTCCTTATTTTTTGGCATCCCTTATTTTTCATTAACAAGCAATTTTCATAAATTTTCTGCACGAATGTTTCATCTATCTAGTTAAATACTATTTCGATGTCGGAAAAATATTCCAACACCGAATCATCTTCAATGCTTGCCTCCTTATCCACAATATCGTCTATCAGTGGAAAATGTAGACAAAGTATGCTTTACCATTCTTTAATCATCTGTGTTTATTACTTTAAATACATTTGTGTCTTCAAATTGACACGTTGGGTAAATTTTATATTTTTGCATCATCATATGTTTTACTCTATATGTTAATGAATTGTTTTGAAGAGTTTTCTGTTTTTCTTAACACATATTTAAAATTTTCAAGTCTAGTTTTAATGCTTTTATTATTTTAAATTTATTAAATTTTTTTATTTACATTCAATTTTATTTAGACGATATGTTTATTGCTAAATATATACTTTTAATTATCTCATAGTATTTATTGATAAGAATCTGTAATTTATAACTAGTGATTATCTATTTTTCTTCTATATTATTAGTTTTTCTAATCTCTGCTCTTACTTTGCTTTCATTCGTTTTTTAATGCTATTTTCTTAAGTATCGTATGTACCATATTATTTACTTCTAATCTACTATTTTCTTTATTATGTTTCATATTTCTGTCTTTTTCATGATTTCTGTCCATATTTTCGCCAACTTTTTTTTATTATTATTTTAATTTTTATATGCCTCGTAATATATTTGAATTGCTTAATTTGATCAATATCTTTTTTCTATATAATATACTTTATAATTTTTTCGACTTACCATTTTTCTACTTAATTTTATGTCTCTGATGGCAAATAAATAGTCTAGCTCTATCTTCTCTCTTATTTTAAAACTTAATATCTATTTTAATAAACTTTAGTTTTCATTAATATGATATTATATCTAATTGATGTTTTCGTTTTCATATATATATATATATAGATATATATATATATATATATATATATATATATATATATATATATAATCCTTATTTATCAAGGAATATATTGTATTCTGTATCTACGTACTCGACATGAATTGTTAAAACATACAAGCACCGGGATTCAAGAAGTATATAGTTGCCATTAGAGCTCAGCCACAAATATGCGGGAAATAGTGCATTCATGGATATATAATTTGCGTTTAGAACAATAAATTTATTTTTACTATATCCATTTATACCAACGGTTATTTAATGTAAATCTATTATTATAAAATTCTGCAATTAAAAATAGTGTATTTTAATGGTTAAAAGAATTTTGAATGAATTTGAATTTTAAATTTTTATTAAAAGTGGTTTTTGAATGCTGATTTATCGAAGGAAAACCTTTTCTTTTCTATAATGTATCTGTTCTTTATATTTATTGAATTATAATTCAAAAGTTTGTATCTTTAGTATTTTCTTGCATTTAATTCAAATATGTGTTTTATTATCTTATTGCATAAATTATTTATTGATTTCAAAACCATGAGGAGTCTATGTTTTAAATAATAACGAATCTCTTCCAAATATTACTTGATTGATAATTAATTTTTCTATTGAGCTTTTTACTTTGTAATTTGTTATTATTAATGGTGTGCACTATATTTTCATTGGCAATGTAATATTTAAAAATTCGTTTTTTTTTATTTCAAATCAATTGTTTATTTTTCATATTTTTATTCTATTTATATTTTTCTAATTTTTTAACATTGATTTTATCACATCCGTAAAATCAAAATTTTTAACTAAACTCTTTTCCTTATATAATTCTTTAGGTTATTTTCCCTTTGAATCTATATTTTAATTAAAGTAATCGTATTAAATTCGTACAAATAATTCTATATCATATCATCTCTGTTCAATATTTCCCCTTTTTTCATTCACATACAAAGAATACCATCTTCTACTTTTATCTTTTATGCTCTGTAGTTGGATTTTCTTTGTATCTTCCTCAAGTTTTTTCTCGTACTTATTTCACTTTAAGCATTTTCTTCCTATTCTTACCTAAATGTAATTTATCTTAACTTTCTTACTTTATTCTTATGTACTTTATATTTATATATATTATATTTTTTTCACTATTAAAATACCGTTTGTATATTCGCCTCTTTAGTTCTTTTTTCTCATCACCTGTCTTTTCATGAACTACATATAAATAGTTGCAAAAACCTCTGTTATTATAAAAGAATACTCTACTTCGAAAATTTATCTAAGATTTTCATTTATAACTATTTTTATTTTTTGAAATTTTAAATTTTAGGCATTAACATTATTTCATAAAATATATTTCCTCTTTATCTGGTTTTTCTATATTTCGTTATAGATTATTCATTATTTATAATATTATTTATTATCTTCCATTCTCATTATTCGTTACTTTGAAAAATTCTAATGTTTTATCTTTTCTCATTGTCTTATTTTTATGCCTCTGTTCATTAATCTTTTTACCATCATCTATTCTCTGTATTGCCTGTTTTACTGATACATTGACAACTATTCTGCTCACACATTTCTTTTGACCGTAATTTCTTTTTTTACCTAATCTTACTTTTCCTCAAGAATTTTTATTTGTTTATATTATTTATGTTTTTTCTTTGTACTGTTTTCCTTTTATACAATTTCACTTATCACGTTTCTTATGCTAATAACCTTAGATTTGTCGTTCTTTTATTTCTTCTCTTTTTGATAAACCCTTTGCTTATTTTTCATGCAACTTTTTATATTATATTTTTTAACAAATAATCTAAGTAACATTAATGTTAATAATTGATAATTACTCTAATATATAAGAATAAAAATAATAAAAAATTATTTATTTTATTAAAATATATACATAATGTACAGCATTTAAAAACATTAATAATTCCTATTTTATTTTATCCTATGTCTTTTAACAAATTTACAATAGATCAAAGTTAGTGATAATAAGTGCGCTTGTTGAAGCTTTACTTTTCATATAAATAAGAAACAGAAGCGATAAATCAATTTATCGTGAAATAGGTGCACCCGAACGTATGATGCTGGCAAGAACTGAGACAACAAATAGAGGAATAAGGAACAAATAAATAGATACTGTTGTGACATCACTCATTTAACTGTTGCAAGCAAAATAAGATGAAAAGATTGTTCATAGAGGAGTCATAAAAAAATTTATACTGACATTTATTTAATCAACATTCGTTCAATTGTATCTTGTAATTGTATAAACCAAGTTGTATCTGCCTACGCGTTTATATATTTTACGCATCTCGTTCATTTTTCGCTTACTTTTCTCTTTTCCGCATTATTTTTCTGTCGTTAACATTAAGTACGTTCCTCTGTTTAAACATTTAGTGTATTCGACACAGCTTAATGTGACTAGTATAATGAAAAATAACTTATCCTCGGTACAATGTATACGAGTAACTGTACACTAAAAATAAAAACTGCGGAATGCAAGTGAACGAAGATCCATCGATGCTAATAAGGCAAACATTAATAACTTTGTTCTTTTTTTTCGCAATTTTTCTTTTCGATATTGTTTATAATTAAGAAAAGGCGAAAATTATTATTGTCAGGCGCTCGCGGATAAGTTAACTAATGTTCTGGTTCTGAGGAGCTAATAAAGAAGAGATTACATGAATAAAATTAATATGTCACAGAAATTTATTACCTCTGGAAAGTCTAATTATTTCACTTTTTATTTAAAATAATAAAATTAAAAATACACCCAATTGTTTGTGCTCGATATTGTTTGTACATTGTTTCGATTTTAATACAAGTAAAATTAAAGTATAATTTATAATTGAATGTTGTGAGGGACAATTCTTAATAAGAGAAAAGGTAAATATGAAATTGTATTTGATCGTTGCAGGTATTATCAACGATAGTAGTGCAATATAAATATATAAATAGTATATAATAATAATAATGTAATAAGGTTAAATTTTGAACTAAAAGTAAGTAGTAATTATGAGAGATTCATAATTTATACAAACACACTTGGTAAGTGAATACCAATTAATGAAGAGTACACTATATGTACTAATATATATTATATCTGAAAAATAAATGAAAAAAAGTTCATGAAAAGAAGGATGATAAAACGACAAGAAAAGAAGATGAATGGACTTAAATATGAATTGAATTACAGTTGCCGCTATCTGTAAATTGACTTTTACGATATTTCAATTGCATTTAATACAATCACAACATTATTTTTTTTTTTTTATATAGAAATAATAGTCCTTTCATTTTACTATGTGAAGTATATACTTAATTCGCATGAAAATTTGTAAGTTTTATTAGGTTGAGTTTTTGTATTTTCTACCCATTACATCTACATCTATCACATTACAAATACTAATTCTCGCTTCATTAGAATTTAATTCAAAATTAAAACAATTTACTCTTTCGTGAATTGATGAATTTTAAATCTAAGTGATTAATTGGAAATTTTTTTTGTATTTCTTATGTGAATCACTATATTTATAATATGCCTGTATGAAAAATGCTTATATTAATTGAATTGCAATTTGTATGAAACAGTTAGATGTAATAATTATGAAAATGTTGAGTCTAAACAATTTTTATTTTTTATTTTGACAATATTTAATATTTTATTAGTTGGTTTTACATAATAAATAAAATTTTAATTATGATCATGTTAATGTTTTAATAAATTGAAAATTCAAATTCATTGACACATAATACAATCGTATCTACAAACATTGGTATTCTATTTTAAACATAAAAATGACATTTATAATAAATATTTACTGGTACCGATGAAATTACTTTCAAAATTTAGAATCATTATTTAACTAAAAACAATGAGAATTCAGAACTTTGAATAATTTTACTAATGCTATGTTTACCACAATATATCATACTCAAATCGGAAAAAGTATTATTATACATTCGTCTTTTTTTACATATTTCAAATACTTCCAGATTATATTTCTTAACTATAATTTTACCATGTGAGAATTATATTAACATAAGTACCTTTATTTTTATTATGATACAAAATTCAAATTAATGTATAATTTTAGTTTTTATGGCTTTCATAATTTAAAAGTTTCCACTACTTTCATTAAAATAAAAGAATAGTCTAATACTGCATAACAATAAAATTGTATTTTATCTATATTTATACATTACAAACATTAGCATCTTTCGTACGCATTTTCAAGCTTACATTTACTCGAGTGATATTGACATTAACAATGCATTTTTTAAAAATTGTATTAAAGACGTATCTTTAACGTAGTAACGTAGATGATATTTTATAAAAGCATGCTGATAATATCGAACGGTGATTTTGAAAAAGACATCACGTTCGTATTGCAATTTCAGAAAATACTTGTATTCTTTAGGAGCCACAAATAATCGCAACCTTACTATTGTAATGATAGACATATACTGTTTTTTTTGTTTTTTTGTTTTTTTTTGTTTTTTTTTTTTTTTTTTTTGAACAATTGTATCGTCAGACATTCCAAGAGCGACTCTCAAATATATCGTCAATTGAATTTCTAAGAGTTTCTATGAAGCTTTCGCTCTCAGCACGAAGATTGAGTATATGATCGCGTGTGGTGGATAACCATCTACGTTGCCTGACTTCTCTTCAATTGCAAAAACTAACTGCAGCTAATTGCGAATCAATGCAATGCGATACATTGGCAGCAAATATATAGTCCGATAGGGGAGCCAGATTTCCGTTTAGCATTATTTCATGTTATAAGCGCATTTGTACTACTCGCAACTCTACAAAATTACTCATTTTGTAACTCTGCTTATGAAGTTTAGAAGCTAAGTTCTATCTTTTATTTTTTATTTTGTCTTTACTACATAAAAAAACGTGAAGATTGGCTCCAAGTACACCAAGATTATCAATTTTCTCGCTTGGTCCACTAAACTTACGGTGTAATCATATGTCATTATTAAGCTCAGTACTTAATTCACCATTTATAAATGTTTGTAAATATTCCATTGCTTTTTAAAACAATATTTCAATTTATTGGTTATTATTTTTCAACTTCATTTGATTTGTTTAATTCTTGAACAATGTAATCGTTGACCTGTGTAATATAAGTCTCGAAACAATTCGGTTTTTAGTTGTACTAATAAAGTGTGAATATTTGTCAAAACGACTATTTAATTTTAAATTGTGTAAAACAGAATATGGTTTATTTTCAATAAATATAAAAATCCAAACAGTACGAGCTTTTAATACTTTAAAAGACAGTTAATCAAATGGTTATGCTGAAAGTTTATTGAGAATACAATGGATTTTTCTCTCTATTATTAACGCTTTACACTTTATTTTATATTTCTTCTTATCATATACATTTTATATTATAATATATAAAATATATTGTCATTTAGTTTTTTATAGACTATAATTTTCTATTTCATTTTTATTTTGGTTGTTTGAAAAATAAATTTTGTCTCTGATATGGCTTATAAGTATTTTATTTCATTAATACAGTATTTAAGTTTTTCAGATAATAATAGATAGCTTATCTTCGAGTAATAGGTTTTCATAAAAAATTTATAGATTATGTGAATAATAATTTTGAAAGAAATCACAGTATTATAGTAAAGTATAATTGTCGAATGAAAAGTTTATCAAGCATTAAAACGTTTCGTATATATTGTAAGATTATAGTTTTTTCTTATGTTTGTTAAACATTTTTAAAAAGTCCTTCATATACATTTAAAAATAATATACGATGTTTAATATTAATACGAAAAAAAAAAACAATTTTAATATCAGTACTCTAGACATATAAAATCTTCTATACAAAGAAATAAATCGAATTTTATCGAATCGTTAAAGACAAGTTTGAATTGGGTGATCTACCATATAGTCCTCGACAGTTTTTTTTTCAAAATGACATTCAATATGACTTGTGATTCTGCATATAATTTTCATAATAGTACCATAGAAATTATGACACTGCTGCATTTCATGATTAAATTCGATTTTTTAAATTATTTTGTGAAAAGTAACAATTTATGAATAAAGTAGATCAATCTCCATGTAGAAACGTAAAAAATAAATTCATTTGTAAAGTAAATCAGTTGATTATGTATATATATATATATATATATATATATATATATAGGGTATTATCATTGTATATTATTTTTATTATTGTTTTAAATTATATGTAAATTGATCAAATATATAAGTTTAATAAATTAGTTTTTCAAATTTTTAAACATTGTTTCATTACTGAGATGATAACAATTTATTATTTACCTTGAAATAGTACTACATAGGAATATTTTTTAAACAATATTTTGTATTCTTATGAACGTTCTAATGTAAAATTTCTATGTACTCTAGATTATAAATATCAAAAAACAATTTATTTTACAAATTTCCTATATAAGAGGTAATTTTATTTCAATTGAACGAAAATTTTACTCAATTATGGAGCCTGAAGTATTATTATAAAAAGTTTGTTATCCAGAGTATGTTACATTGGTATTTAAAAGAAACAATTTACAAAAGAATTTTTTATCTCATATCATAATATACTAATATCATATATAAATTCATATATAAACTTCATATATAAATATATAATAAATATGCATAAATTTATGATTAAAATTAATAATTTTAAAATTTAACACGCTTTAATAAACTTTATCTTACTTATGCACTAGTACTATGATACATTCCTTTAATGAAGATTGAAGCATTATTAAATTAATATTATATTAAAATGTGCCTTAATTCGAAAGGAAACTTTAACAAAAGAATAATTTTATTGTTGCTGGCTATTTTTTTTTTTTTTTTTTATAAATTTAAGTATAATTTCAAAAATAACATTTGTATGTAATGAGATACAAAATTATTTTTAAATTTTAAAAATGTTGCTAACGTTGTTTAAATATTGCGTTAATCGAAAATAGCATTGTAAATAAATTTTTTAACAGAATAAGACGGTATAATGTATATTTAATACGCGTAATATCGAGTGACAGATAATTTATCAGTTTCCGTCCCTTCAATTATATAAAAGGATTGTCGGTACGTTCCACTGATCCAACGAAAAAGGTTCGAATCGACAATTTTCACGATATAATAATAAGCACCTCTTTAATTTAAAAAAATTCTTTTTCATAAAATTCTCGTTCTGTCGTATATGAAGGTTCAAATTGCTTTGCAAAAGGAATCATGCAATTTTTAATTGAAATCGAAGCTGAATAATAAAACTATGACAAAACGTTGAACAGAATTCCCTACAAAGGAAAAGGGTGAGATCACAAAAATTGTAAGCTTGGATGATACATAAGATCATTATATAAGAGAATTATGTAAAGTATTTCATCCAATCGTATTTATTAATATAAAACTCTACGAGAATTATCTATAACAATGAAACAACGACTATGTGCTGCTTCAGTATTATACGTAGACGCTCGAATGTATGTGAGCGTGGTTCGATTGTACTAATATTGGCATAATCGCACATTACCATATTTTATGCATACGCGTGTTGGTATATAAACACACTTATGTGTGCAGCGCTTTATATTCACCAGACTGTTTAATATGTATAGTATTGTTCTGAGGATATGAGCAGAAACAACTCTGACAATTCCAACAAAAGGATCATACCTCCAATACCCAAATGTCTTACAATGCATTCAAACGTTTGCTCATCTACACGAGCATGTATGCGAGCCTCCATTACTCCATCAACGCCTCTATAATACCGTTATAAAATACGAAATCTTTATTGTCTAGGCAATATTCGTCAGTCGAAAAATCTTAACTGGCGCTTATGTTTGTAATGATTCCCAATAGACCGTGGAAATTGGAATTTCTCTTAAACTTGAGGTAATTTAAACTCAACATAAAGTGTTACTTACTCAGCATCAAATAAATTTACGTTGGAGGATAGGTGATGCGCATGTCTCGCCTTCTTTTAATTTTCAATCTGAACTCATTCATATATTGTTTTTATGATATGTGAAAACGTTCGGCAGATCGACGGATAAATATATATTAATAAATAGTGAAAAAATTGCGAATGTAATCAAATTAAAATGCGTTAAAAAAAAAAAACAGAAAGTTTGTTGTGAAATAATTGGCGATCAATTAGCCCGTGTCTAACCGTTAGTGTACCAGAGTCGGTCGGGTCACGCCGACTTGGATACATGGATAAACGTCGTAGTCGGCAGATTTTCCAAATCCGTGAACAACGTGCATTAAAGGATGCGCTAGAGGCTTCTGGCCACTCGCCAGACCCCTGAAGGAATAACACGCTGATACAGATCTGAACAATTAAGCGGCTGCGATTCATCGATCAGGACTGCGCCAACCCCGCGAGGCGCACACCTCGAAAAAGCATTTAAGTCCCCCTCCCAGCTCTCTGCCCCTAACCCGTCTAACGATATGTGAGGTCACGCGCCGTATTTGAGATTCGATGACTTAATCCTCAATTTGCTTGTTAATTACCCCCTCCATAATTACTCATCGTTCATGCCTATGGAGGCTCATGTATCTCGTAGTTCGAGAAATTTTACTACTTTTAAGTGGAGGGCACAAGCTTCAAATTTTCGTCGCTCGACTTTATTCCCATGAGCGAGGCAATGAAATTTAATTTTCTTGGGTGTAAATAAATTGCTTGTCCTCTGAAGAATCCGAAAAGAGCACTTAATTTTTTGCTTTACGATTATTACTTTTTCGATTAATAATGGAAAATTTTATTGGTGAGAAACGATAAAATTCCTTCTTAGCCCCATCATTTGTCAAAAATATTCATATTGTGGTTAAAATCTTTCATGATTTATAATTTTCATTTGCATATTTTTCAATTATTAAACATCTATTAATAGGCGACAGCTCAATAATATCAAAAGAGTGTATTAAATGTTTATTATAATTTCAAATATAAAAATTTATATGTGATATACAAAATATAAGTTATATCTTTATATTATCCATAATGTTTAAAATTACATTACGCAATATTAATATAAATTTATATTTCATTAAATAGAAGAAAAATATATATCTTTTTCAATAAATCAAAAAAAGAAATACTTATTTTATTTGAAGTGTTGCACATATTCCATTATATTGTTTTAAATTGAAAAAAAAGTTCAGATTTAAGCTATTTAATAATATGAATAAAAGTAAAAGAGTTGCAATTTTAATAATGTTTTTCTTCAATTCTTAAGAATACTTTGCTCTTTTAACAACTTTGAAATTCTCTTTGTATTCAACATGAAGTTGCGATTGTCGGTATTTTCTTTAAGAAGAATGAATGTTATCGATAAATAAATGAATACACAATTTTATTTTAATTGAGATAGTTTGCTGAGTACATTCCATATAAATAAAAGAATTTTTATTTTTAAAATTTAATGTAAGCGATTATTTAAATAATTTAATAATTGCTATTCTGTAGTTATGGGCTAATTTTTAAATAGTTTGAAGAAAGTATTAAATATATATCAACATAAAATATTAGATTTGAAAGTTTGATATAATGAATTTTCTTTGAAAAATATTCTTAATTAATAATATTTACATTCAATTTTATATTACACGTATATACGCAATTAATATATTGAAAAAAATTGATATTTAAGTTCATTAAAACTTTTGAACGTGCTAGATAAATTAAATGAACAGTTTAAGCGTGTAACAGTAATTTAAGTTACGATCTTATAATTGATGAATTATAAATACATAATAAATCGTACAATAATTATTTCATCAAAGATATTCAATTTCATTAGAAATAAAATAATCGAGATATAAATTTAAAAAATATTTTTTGAAAATTCCTGGGATATAAATTATTAAATTTACCGTTTTGCACACCAAATCTTATAAAACATAGCACAAGTGGCTTGATTGACATAGATAAGATAAAGGGTCCGAGAACTATTACATGTTTTATGAAAAGAAAAATCTATATTCTTAATGATCTAATTAAGTTGATATAATTAATCGTAATATTAATAAAGCGGAATATATTTATATTTTATAATTGATTTATATCACTAAAAGCATTTTTAAATCATCACCATTCGCACTAAAACTTAATTAACTTCCTCTATTTTCCTCTATCCATACTATTGAAAAAGACATTAATTTATTAACTAAATCAACTTTTATTCTTATGATTATACAATAATTGTAAGGCAATGAACAAAAGTACTGAACATGTTGAACAGTATACCGTTGGCTTGTATCGAGACCTCCCATATGAACAATTGGACGAGTCTCTACGGAAAAGATTTTAATTTTAATCGTAATATTGAATGTGCAAAAATTTCAAGTAACCATTAAAAACTGAACTCTTTGGTGCACAGAGGATTTTTCTTCCAAAACTGTTATATGTCGAATCAAATTGCACCATCGCGGCTACAAACTTATGATTCATTCGTAATGAGAGGAAGGAGTGGGATTAAGAAAGTTTTCTTTTATAACAAAAGCATTGGCCGTCATTTTGTCTTGGAATTATTATAGTATAGTGAATTTTCGGGAAACGAAATAATAATGTGAAATTGTGTCATGATAAATTTCATTAAAACTTTGCGAATTTCTGTCAGTGCAGATTTTTAATTAAAAACTTAAAAGTTACATTTTTGTACGAATATGTTCCCTTGTAAATCATTTAGTACTTTGTAATGCGTTTTCGAGATCCTTTTAAACTTCAATAACAGATTCAACAGCTCAAAACAACAAGTTTGTGTCTGTACTTAGTGATTGTACAAATCAATAGATAAAATGCAAAATAAGAAAATTTTACTAATTCAAGCAAATTTGAATTCACTTTCAAATAGGCTTGAAAAGAAACTGTTACTCACTGCTAAATATCAAAACGTTTTATATATTCATAAACTTTCATAAATACATTTTTTTTTTTCATAAGTATTTAATTACAACAGAATGTAAAAAAAAATACAAGTAAGTTACGGTATGAGATTTTATTTATAAATAAATTTGCATACCTTCTCGGTTATAATGTAATTTACGAAAGTGGTGCAAAATTGTTGGAAGCGAAAGAAATCTGTGCTAATTCGTTTAACAAACTTTTTTTTTTAACCCTTAAAAACTTTTGTTGTTAATGTTAGATTAAATATTACTACAGGCCTAGACCTTTTTAATGTAATATTAAATTATATTATATAGTATTACAAATGTCTAGTATTATAGCTGTATGGTTTTATATATATGCGTATGTACATTTTGTGTGCGTGTGGGTGGACGCTCGCGAGCGCGCGCGCGTATGAATATATATTAATAAAATATATTAGAATTTTTAATATAGTATTAAATTAAATATTATTATATCATAAATTGGCAGATGCATATTTTAATAATATTAAAAGTAAATCGTAAAATATTTATCATTTAAACTATCAGATATTTATATTTTATTTTTTTAAAGAAAAATTATAAACTTACAACCAGAATTTCGTAGCCTTATTTCCAAGAAATAATAAATGTAATCATAAATATTAGTCAGTCTATTCGACATAAATAAATAAAATAACGATAAGATATTCAAGAGTTAAATATAACTTTCTTATAATACGAAATGTATTATATTTTTTATAATTACATTTTAAGATAAATAGTGAAATTATGATTTTATTATAAACTAGAATTTATAAGCAAATAAGCCTTAGTACAAAATTCACATCATTCAATGCACTAACTGTCAAAAATAGTTTCTTTTTATTGCTCAACATACGAGTATCGTTGAAGCTCTACGACACTATGGATATTTCAATAAATCCTGATATCTGTACAACTGACACGGAGAAAAAATTTCATAGATAACTGGATACCTACGGCTGTGTTACGATTACCGATACATTTAATAACTTCATTTTTATTTATATTTTTTTTCTTTTTTTTTGTGTATTTTTTTTTTTTTTTTTTTTTTTTTTTTTTTTTTTAAATATTTATCTAATTAATATATTCACAGAGACGTATTTATTGGAACTATTTGTTTGGAATACGTATAGATACAAATAGATACAAATTCTATTGCAATAGTTAATACAGAATAACATTTTTACGATAGTTACGCTATTTCTGTTAATTTGAATTTATTTTTGTTTTCTTAACTAATAAATAAACATAAATGAGTAGAATAATATTAAGGTATCGTATTAATCTAATAATAGTTAGTAATTAAATTTTTTTAATTAGTTTCTGCTTAGAGGCAAAGACTGTTCTCAATTATTATGATACCTATAAATATACATGGTAAATATATGAATTTATTTATTATAAGCTATTTCAATTCAAATGACTTGATGTAAAATAAAAATACTATCAGCGTGTGTTGGTACGCTGTATTTCATCAATACATTTGAATCTAAGTTGATTATTTAGTCTGTACATGAAAAATTGTATATCAAGTTTTGAAATCTAATTTAAAAATTTATTCAATAATACTGTGTAAAAGAAAAAAAAATTGTGAAACTAGCAATTTACCGATAATAATAAAAAATCTGTGATAATGATAAAAAGAAATGTGATTTCATAATATAAAGCAATACAAAAATCAATAATCATCATCAAAAGTAGGATATATGTGTAGGATACATGTATAAAAATACATACGTTGTCATGCAATGGCTTATACGTTAAAAAAATTTCAGTCCCAATTTATCAGAGAAAGCAATAAAAAGGGTAGAAAAATTAATGAGCATGATTTAATATATTAGTAAACGACGAGGAAAGATAGAAAAATAATCCTAGGGGAGAAAATTATACCCAGGCGCGTCACGTGCACCACAAAACAAACGAACTCCGTTTTATCGTTACGATGGCAGCTGTTGTGGTTCCTTGCCCCGCGATTCTTGCTCCGTTGTACATTTTTGCCTTTTTCTTCTGCATTGAATCAAAATTCAGGAAGCCTGCTCTTCCTGCAACGAGGACCGTGATCGGATTTTTATTTTCTCTGTTTTTGCAGTGGGCGAAGCGCCGCCTGTGCCTTTATGAATATCATTTTTAGTTCTGACTATCTCCGATATTCATTCTTCATTTATAAGTCATTCGTTTGTTTATTCATTCGAGCATATATTTGTTCAATTGCTCGTCCGTTCCTAAGTATGGATTGTGCGTACATTGTTACATATATGCAAGAAAAAAACGGGCGCTTGCAATCTAGAATTTACATTTACTTGAAGATTAAATACTATTAATCTAATAAGTATTGTAAAAATTAATAAAATTTTTGTAATTTCATGCTTGCATAGAAATACCTTATAATATCGACAGAAAGATAATAATATTATTGGCATGTGAACAATTTTGCCTTTCTAATTTTCTTAAATTAAATTTCAACATTAGATTAGAAAGATTGAATAATAATTTAGACTTTTTACGGAATTGCTATTAATTAAGGGATGGAAATTTTTCGCAAAAAGTATTTTCGCAGTATCGCATTAAATGGAAGGGTAAAATTATTATAGCAAGCGACTTTACTTTACGTAGCTTCACATAAGCAAAGTTACCAGAATGTGCTCTGTAAACAGAATTATTACAAACAAAACGAAACAAAACAAAAAAAAAAAACAAAAAAAAAAACAAAAAAAAAAAGGAATAAGAAGAAAAAAAAATGAGAAGAGAAGAAAACAAAATAAAACAATAAAAGTACCTTTCAAGCCCTCCAACGTACTTGGAAAAATTTTTATTACCACATTTAAAAGTCTTTTCATTAGAAAATTAAAAAGAAATTTCAACAATATTCACTTCTCTATGACTGGAAATAAAGATATTGGCAACGTTGTTCCAATTTGCTAGATTGACTGGTGAACACATACGCACACGAGCGCGCGCATCCATAAAATTTCATACGACTCGTATTATCCAGTGACCTCGCTTATCTCCCACCCTCCCCCTTGCAACAACAATCGAAAATAAAGGCAAAGTTTCATCCACATAGGATTTCACGGTGCTCGAGGCCTCCATCCTTTACCTCAAAAGATGAATTAAGGCCTCGCATCTTGCCACGCGGATATGAATTACGGTCATATCCCTCACCCGCGGACTCTTCCATTTACGCGTAACGACGACGCTGTGCGTTCACGACGTCCGTTGGGAAATCCGGAAACCCGGAGTCCTTCCGGGACGGACGTACCCAGGGGAACGCTTTTTTAAATTGTAGCTTTCGTCGGTCATAGGACGCGCTACGTCGATCAAAGCCTTTCCAACGTCTTTCGCAGGAAAAAAAAAAAACGTCAAGGAAAACTCCAGCCATTAATCGACGTTGTCTCTCGCCTTCCTCAACTCCGACGCGAGACTATGTGATTTTTAACATAGGCTGCCTTCTCGTTTAAGTAATAATGCTCCTCGTTGATGTTCCGCGAGCTGTTCTTTGAATGGACGCGACTGCAATTGATTTTTTGTGAAATAAATTACGCGACAGAGCTTTGAGCTTTAGAGAATGAAACGAATAAGAGGAGGACGACATCCGCGATGTTGTCCATAAATTGTACGAAAATAGGGACGAATTTGTTACTTTATTTGACCAGGCAGCACGAAACTTATGATCGAGTTTTAGAATTTTATTGAAATCGTAACCGCTATTCATTAGGAATTTTACATTATTTATTATATATATATATATATATATATATATACATATATGTGTGTGTGTGTGTGTGTGTGTGTGTGTGTGTGTGTGTCTATATGGCTAAAGAATTATCTAATTATCGTTGACATTCATTACACACGTATTTTCACCATTTTCACGTCAATTCCGATTAATTTCTAATTTTTTAGCTTTTATACGAATGACATATACCAATGTATAGGTAAATGTAATAACGGTGTCTCCTCTTGTTATTTCTTGTCGGTGTAACATTATTACAAAATCTCCATTTGTAGAGTAAGTTTGACGTTGAAGTAATTTGAAAATATAATACATCGTTTCGCGTGTATTTTTAAGGAAACGAGGAATTATAATTATTTCTATATGAATCAGCACATCATATATTTAATAATCTTCTAAACACAGCTACTTTCGCACACATTAATTCAACAAGTAAGTATCAATTGATCGGATGATGATGATCCGTATGGAGAAAACGATCGTTATTGAAAAGGAAATTATCTGACAAAATAACGGCTCAACGGCTACATCAAACAAACAACTTGCTGCTCTGAAATCGTCATAAAACAAAAACAAAAACAAAACAAAAAAAGCAAAAAAAATAAACTACAAGGAGGTGATGGATCTACTACTTTTTTCAGTACATTTTTTTCTTTATTTTTGTTTCGTTAGCTTTTTCCCAATGTTTCCGCAATCGTACGATTATTTATAATGCCGGTAAATAAATAGAATAGCATATGTTCTCGTAACTAATGACTTTCTGGAACAAACTTTTCCGAGTACAAGTAAACACAACTAACTTCTTGCCACTTATTTTTCTTTGATGATTCTACAATGAATCGATCAATAAAATAATTTCTCCGTATTTTATGTCTCAAAGTACCATCAATTGCAAATTAAAAAATAAAACCCCGTTAGATAGTATATTAATAATATAATGCAATGATATAAAATTGACGTTGGAATTTTTTTTAGTTTTGTGTTTTAATTGAAGAACAAGGCATCGTTTTATTTCTTGACTTATTCGACAATTCTATCAGAACCAACTTCCTCAGAAATATAATCTCGCAGATATTTTGTTTTTGGATTCATATGCGTAGCTAAATTCTTAAATATTGCAAAAGTCACGTATTTGTCAAGGTATAATATTATCGATTCAAATTTATTGAGCGTTAACGACTACAACTTTCAAGTAAACAAGATAGTGCTTGATATCACGTAAAAGTACTAATTGAAACGTATATTCATTTGTATTTAAGCTAATTGTTTGGCATTTAATTTTTTTAAAATCAAAAGCTTTCATATTTAAACATATTCTTCTTCTTCTTCTTCTTCTTCTTCTTCTTCTTCTTATTATTATTATTATTATTATTATTTATAATAAAAGAAAAAATGAAGTAAAGCAATTTCAGAATATATTTTTATTTATAGGGTAAACAACTCGTGTTTAATGGAATTTCTCGTTATATTTAAACTATTGATTATACTTCGTTAATTTATTTTTCCTTACAAATAAAATGAGTATTTATCGAGTGAACAATTTGATATAGAGAAAATTCATTAATTAATCGTTTCAACTTTTCAACATTATCCAAGTATTACAAAAAAAAAAAAACATCTATTTTAGAAAGTACGAAATATAAATGACGCGGCACTTCAACTAAATATAGCAGGAATCGTTAAAAGATTAAATCGTCGTGTTCATTTCAATAATCTTCGATACAATTAATAAGCTTTTCTCGACTTTCATGGATTATCCCAGACGAACGAAATATCGCACTCTAACTGAGCTCGATTGATGCTCGATCAGTCAAAGTGAATCGTCGATTCCTCATATTCTTCTTGCAAAGCCTGAAAGTTGTTATGGGAGAGAGTCGCTTGACAAATGCGATTCTCTCACAATTTTAATCTTGCATCACTTGTATTTTAAGGATTAACGCCCATCCCGAGGGTCTACAAGAACATATATATATATATATATATGCATGACGATTCAAACCAGCGGGCTAATGGACGAAGATTCGTCGATACCAGGCCAGATATATTGGACTATCGATTACAACTCGTTTACTTAGCTGCCGCGCAACTAAATTTCAAGATTGAAAACATCTTCCTACTTTAGCCCTCTTCACTCCATTTTATTTCTTTTTTCGTTATCACGTCGCGAAACCCTGCCGATGTGCCTGCCTGAGTCATCCATCGTGTCAATTGCCAATCGATGCTCTCATTGTATAACCGGCACACAGAGGCAGAGAGAATTGCAGCTTATGAACGGTTTGCTTCGTGCCAATTTCCGTTGCTATCTACATCCTCCCTCCCACCTCTTACTATCACTATGTCTCGCTCACTCACTCACTCACTCTCTCTCTCTCTCTCTCTCTCTCTCTCTCTCTCTCTGCCACCTTATCCATATCTGTCTCTCCAACCTCCTCTCCATTTCACACACACACACACACACACACACACACACATATATATATATACACACACACACTCTCTCTCTCTCACTCTACAAATATTTTTCTTTCTAATCTCGATGAACAATTTTTGTTAATATGAATGCAGGGCGACCGAGGCCCCATACCTTGTTTATTTATGACGTTGTTCACTTATTGAGCCTCTAGACTCTAGGGATTTAGTTTGCGTTATTACTTGAAAATTATAATCGTGATGGCTGCTAGAGATGATGTGGTTTCGGGGCTATTTTCTAATTTAGTGTTTCCTAATTCCTTTTTAATTGTCGTTCCGTTATTTAAGCTTTCAATTTTGTATTCAATTATTAAAACAATTATTATTATTTTCGACTATATGTAGATTCATAAGATTTACACGGTCACATGTAATTTATACATTTTATCAGATACCGAATTTAATCGACTAACCCATGAATGCTTTACGTATATCTAATGAACCTGTAAATCTGTACGTTTACAGCAATTATAATTATAAATTTCGAAATGTCAAAATTTCATTACTGCTCGTATTGAGCAATTGTTTCTTCTTTTCGCTTCACCGCCGAAGGAAATGAACGTAGAAAAGCGATTACGGCGATGCGTCATTCAGCCGTAAAGCGTTTTTCAAAGTCTATAAAAATATAAAAATCTACATTAATGGCGTAAAATGAAAATATTTTCACTCGAATAAATGCTCGTCTTGACAAGTACTTTGATATAACTCTCCGGTAAAAATAATAACAAAAGGGCCAATCGACATTCATTCCCAGCACCATTTCTCTGAAAAACCGATAGTTTTCGCAGGGAAAGCCACCGAGACGGACTCGTCGATGCCACCGAGGCGACGAGCGCCGGCGTCGAGGTCGATTGCCGGCCGAAAACGCAGCACGCTCACGTGCGACGTCCGAAGTCGTCCTGAATTCCTGGGCTCGCTACGTGTTGCATCGCCGCGTATCGCCGCGCGTTTACGACAGAACTTTAATTGATTTCAAAATTAAAAACATCATGGAGTGTGAAATTGCCCAGTGCCGTAAATCAGTTTTATTGGAGCGAGCAGTACAAGGCGATCGCGAACAATTTGCTCCTGGATATCCAGCGAAAAATTGGCTCGATGGGAATGCAAACGCTGCGGCCGTCTGTGCCGATTGATCGATAGCCCCGGACGGGCCCCCAGCTAATCTTCGTAGAAGCTACGAGCGCAATAATGTACCTGGTACGGGCGCGGTGAGAAAGGCCTGGCTCGAGGCGAGGAGCATCGACAAGAGCAGGAGGAAGGACCAGAGCAACGCGATCATCTTGCCGATCAGCTCCGCTGTCGTCGATCCACCGAAACGTGACACTCGGCTCCTTTGCCGTCTATTATCACGGCCCTGTCTTAACGGTTGCCGAGTGTTTAAAGGGGACTCCCGATAACAAAAATTAAGTCCTCGATCGAGGAGATACAGGCCCACGCACATTCACTCACTCGTTTAAGCG
The DNA here is from genome assembly GCF_000503995.2 of Ceratosolen solmsi marchali. NCBI lineage: Eukaryota > Metazoa > Arthropoda > Insecta > Hymenoptera > Agaonidae > Ceratosolen > Ceratosolen solmsi. Next base: position 1,204,817 of record NW_011948432.1, read on the forward strand.
CTCCGACTCCGAACTACTAGTTAGTCAGCGGTGCACTGTTCGTGTTCCTGCCCACGACGTCGTAATATACATAAAATCGCTGAGATAGCCCCACCACACTCACCACGTGGCCGCTGCCGCCGACGCCGTCGCCGCTGTCGCCCTTCTACCTCTCTATTGGCGCTCGGCTCTAACCATTCTGTTTCCTCCCTCCCTCTCCCTCCCGCGCTCACCGTCCCACCCTCTCTCGCCCTCTCTCCCTCGCTCCCTCGCTCCCTCGCTCCCTCGCTCCATCTCTCTCTCTCTCTCTCTCTCTCTCTCTCTCTCTCACCTTCCCACCCACTGACATTACTTCCCTTTCGCTCTCGCGCCTCCACTGTATTTCAATCTACTGTTTGTTTCTGTGTCTTCTCCTACTTTTTCACCTGTTTTACCACATCTCTTTCCTCTCGGTAGTTTAAAATTCGTTTTCCACCGTATCTCCCATCTACCTCTCTCTCAAACGAAGTAGTCTTTTCTTTTAGTCGCTCGTATATTTCACTTATAACTTCGCATATTTTTATTTTTATTTGCGCTTCTTCCTTTTCATTATAACAATTAGCTCTACATTAACAATTATCGCTGTATTAGATTTTAAGTACTCATTAACATTAACATTATTAACATTATTTTCACAATGCCTCACATTTACCAATTAAAATATAATAATTTCAAATAATTATCTTTATTTACTAACATTTGCAATTAATAATTGCTTGGGATATTTGTAATTTATAAGAATTTCTCGAGTGCTTATTAATATTTAAATTTAAAGTCTCGTATGCGCAATTGTTATGTTGGTTAATGTCATAAGATTTATAAATAATCACGGGGATTATTGTGAGAGTTTTTGTATAACTTTGTTTAGCAAATGTTGCATGTACCTGTGTTTATGCGTGTAATATTGAAATATAAAGCACATGTGGAAAATTAGATTTATTAATAGTATATTTCCTAATATTAAAGAAAAAATCACCCAAGGACTCTACTAATGCCATAAAAATTGAAACAAATATATTTTCTTCTTATATTATATTATATTCATAGAATCCTTTCTTGCAATTCATAAAATGTTCCCATATTGCTCTTTATATGTTTCCGATGCATTTCATTTCTATTACACTGTCATTTTCGCGTTTGTGAATATAACAGCAACTCAGACTATTGAAAAAACAGATATAACTTATTATTAGAAAAAGATTCTTTTACATAAATTGTCGTCGTAATAGTAATTTCTTATATTAAAAAACTGGTTTACTTTCTTATTTTCATGTTAGCCAGTCTTTGTATATTTCAATTTTCAATTTCAGTTATCAAGTATGTTATTGTAAAAAGCAAGAGGTATTTTTAATTATTAAGAATTCCGAAACCTACAGCTAAGTAACATACTATAGTAGTAATGATTTATTAAATTTATTTATTAAATATGTCATCGGATATTAATACTAATTATATAAAACATATTCAAAATTTTTTTAAAAAAAGTGTGATAAACATTTATCGAATAAAAACATCAATAACTTTATATATATTTAAAATAAACTTAAAAAAACTATCATGTATTGTATCAATAAAAAGAAAGTATTCATTTGCATTGATTAAACTTTGAATTTCATTTAAATTCACATTGAATAGAGTCAATGTAATTTTTGAATATATTATATTATATATAAAAATTGTGACAATTTTTTATATCTATTGGAATTTCAGAATTATTTTACAAAAACTGTATTTTCATACTGAAAATATACAAACTAAAACGTTATTCGTCTTATTGTATTAAAAATAAAATCAGTTATTTGGTATCAAAATATATATTACCGTATTCCATAAGTCTTTCATTGTAAGTTGATTAGAGTTTTATCATGAGCAAACATTCAGATTTTTACCTTCTATAATTAGAGAGCGATTATTAATTTTCATTTGATTAACCCGTTTGATGAGTCAATATATATATATATATATATATATATACAAATATTTATACAAATATATTAATAGGAATGTAGATTAAAATAAAATCAATTGTTAAATTAAAAGAAAAATTATATTACCTATTTTACGGTTATTATATAATATTTTATAGCTATAATACAACAAATATCTTATACAATTACGGCAATTATCAGGTCTTAATTAATTATGGACCATGATCTAATTAGGAATAAAATTATTCAAATTACTGATATTTATACGAATAAAGAAAGTTTACATGAAAGGATGATTTTTTTATTTTACCATCTCCTGTTTTATATAGTAATACTATCTTTGAATAAACTACAATAATCAATATGTAGTTTATTCAATTTATTTATCTCGTTACATTTTCATCTCTATAACATAAAATTTTATACATCACATCCAGTTGTTCTTAATTTAAAGACAAAATTCTTAATCACGGTAATATGCTCCAATTGATCAGTGCAGTATGAGAAATATTTAATATTAGCATATTATACAAGGTGTGCACGTTTCGTATCAGGTCAGCTTGGATCGGACTCATTAGTAATGGTGTTATATACTGACTCTCTTGTGTACTACGGCAGAATAGAATACGAAGGACTCGTCCTTTTTAACTACCACCTTTGTCGTTTCTCGGACAACAATAATACATCCACAATGCAGCGCACGGAGGTATATAACCACCCAGTGGGTCTCTTATTCTATAGATACTAATTCCTGTTGAGTCACGTATATTCCGCTCCTCTAGTCGACAAATCCAATCTCACAATATTTTAAAATAAATTGTCTAAATCTATGAACAATGGATTATTTATTATGATCTATTAATTTCGTTAACTTGAAAATAGCCTAGGATAATTATACCAATCTGTCAAATATCATGGTAGACAAATGACTATGACATGAAAAACACGTTTCATGAATAATGTTTAATCGAATTATAATTCAAAACGCTACAATATTAAAATGTGTGTAAAATCATAAAATTATTACTTATATTACATACCCTGAGAACAATATAAATTATATCTACAGTCTACTATTTTTTAATAAAATATATTCTACTAATTGTGTAATTTGTTCATCATTGCAAATAAGATTTGCGTAGAGATAAGAAGTTTGAAAGACAAAATACACATCCTGCAAGTATTCTCATATAAACACCGTATTCTGTAAAAATGTTAATAATTCCTAATGGAATATTTATAACGAATATTATTACGTTTATTGATAATTAATAATTTCATATTAATTAAAATTAATTAATAATTATTCGATTTTCCTGTTAATTCATTCGTTTGAATGAATTTTTTTTTTTCTTTCATTAAATTGGACTAATGCCCTGAAAATTCCTACTTTCGAAATAGTTAAATTAGTAAAGTATCTGCACAGCATGGCTTCTATATCCTTAAAATTAATGAAACTTTCGTATTGTACATGTTGTATCCTCTAATGGCTCTTATAAATAAAGTAGCAACAACTATTTAAAAATACTATTGATATGGATATTGATAAAATTTTCATAATATAAGCTTGATGCGCTATTTGAAAAATATATCGTTCCTTTTATTAAAGAATATTTATTGGATATTTATGGAAAGGTTTTATAAGACACTTTGATTATAACCTAAGACTTTGGAAATACTGATAATATATTCATTTTGCGAAAATGTGTGAAAACTTTATATTATTACACCTCGTAAAGTCTTAAGGTCTTGTTACCTAAATTATAATAATATTTGATAACAAGTATTTTTACTTCATAAATGATACTTAAAATTTAACAAACATATGAATAAGATATTTACATTATTTCTATATTTATAAAGTAATTCCAATAATTTTATTTGATAAATCACCTCGTATTATTATTTTTACCTTTCAAATAGCTGTACAGATAAAAAAATAATCCTTTTAATCAACCTTCGTTCTCATAATATTCCAAAATAAACTAAACTTAACTTATTAATTGAAAATTATACTGAATTTTATATATAATTTCATATATTGAATTTTAATACCAATCATTAGTCATTATACAACTATTAAGCGTAATAAGTTTAAATAAAAATTATTATTTTATAAGATCTATTATTCTCACGATATTATTTTGTATAAAATAGTATTGTTTGTTTTTATTATCAAAACTCTCAGAGGTGTTATTTAATCTTAATCTATATAATCAATGCAAATATTAAGGAGGTATATTATTTTAAATATTGGCACAATTCCTCATTCAACGATATTCACGTTTATTTTTAAATCAGAGCATTCTCATATTTTTTTTTTGCAATTTTTTACGAGAAATTCGGAATAGATATTTTTATTAGAATTATATTATAAGTAATATTATTAATTATATTATTATTTATTATTATATATATAAATATATATTATTATTATTATTATTATAAAATTATACAATAAATATTATTAATATAATTCTTATAATTAATTATAAGAATTATATTCTTTATGGATCCAATAAACTTGAGAACGGAGCTATTGTGTAGCAAAGACATAAGTGAACAACATAAAAGGAATAAGATAATCCTAACTTCAAATTGCCATAGTTCTCTATCCCTCATTTTATAACTGCTGTACTAAACGGAAGTGTTTTAAATTTTAGTTGATGATAGGATATAGCTATTCTCTTAATATGTATACGAACATAAACCAAAATATTTAAATACTATTACATTTTTAATACGAATGAGGGTGAAATTAAAACAAAAATCTTTATCTTTTTACGGCATACTTTAATCGAAAGTAAAGTTTCGATATCAAATTTCTGTTTAGCGTGTAATCATAATTCTTATTACATACACTTTATACTTGTCTTATAAAGAAATCTTATAAAACTCTCAAAGATTAATTATTTTTCATTGCAAATATTGAATCGTCACAGAAATAAAGAAAATCTAATAGTAATTTACGTTGATTTTTAAATATCAAGTAATTTCTCAAATTGACGTACGATATAAATGATGTTTTAAATTAATGCAAAATGAGAAATATAGTTATATTAATTATTTTATAAAATATAATGAAGCAGCAAACTCGAGCAAATTTAATCCAAATAAGTAAAAATATTTGACACTGAAAGTATATAGAACAGGATCTGTAATATAATATGCAAGCAATATGATCGAATATTATTCGTATCGGTAGCGTTTTCTCATTTAGAATTAGATTTTCATACATTCGTCTGTTCGTACAAGATCGTGAATAAGTGAAAAGAGTACCTCGTACATGTAAAAATTAAGCATGTTAAAGTGTACTTAATATTCTAATTAAGTAAAATTGATTACCTACACGTACGTGAACATTATAATTTATAAATCCAATTAAAATTAGTCATTAAATATTCTGAACTTGTTACATCTGTACAGTAGATTACCGAATTGCTGTTAAGAAAAGTAATATACTTATTAATTTGAATTGTAAAACGGCTTAACTACCAATTCAGAATGCTAACATGGAAGTTAGCAAATAGATGTAGCCAACGCATAATCGAGAAAACGCTACAATTATCATAAAAACTTACAGTTTTCGAATAAACTTGATGAAATTCAGAACATAGCCTTGAGAATTTTTCATCAGACGGCACCTTCCTCGGATATCTCAGATAGCCAAAGCTTGCACAGAATTTAGCGTCGGCCATATTTTGAAGCTTTCACAAAATTTGATATAATTGGTTGAATAAAGGCGACAGTGTCGCTACAATACACTTTATCGACTATAGATTACACCGCAGCTTATAATAATGCTAGAGCGAAAAACAAAAAAGATTGCCTTTCGCTTTGAAAATTGAATCTCCGAGGTGCTTATGGAAGGATAGAAAAGCATTAGACACTTTTCTTGTTTTACGCAGTCATTTGTGCAAAGAGAGGATCACCTCGAAGCCACGGAGAAGCAGACGATGGCGCGTGTATAGGCCGATCGAGGCTCCACGTGTCTTTATTAGCATGCCTGATAAAGTCCGCGGGACGGTCGGGTTTGAAGCGGGGTGGGGGTGGGGGTGGGGGGAGGGCGAGTGTCGAAGCGCCGTTGGTGATGATATTCTCGCACGAGATTCAAGGCGCGGAGGTTCCGTTTCTGTTTTTGTATTTATCAAGATGCCTTGATGGGCGTCGCGCACTCGACGAGTCGGTCTCATCGCGATCTCGCTTCCGTCATCTTTAGCTGGCGATTAGTCGGTTGGCTTTCAATCTCCATATTTGTTTGCGAATGGGCGCGCAAGAAATGCGCGCGCGATTGTGGCCAATGGATTTACATATACCATTCGTGCGATATTACGAGAAATTAATGAAAAAGCACTGAGTATGGTTGAAAGTTATATAATCCATACGACTTATTTAATATATTTGCCACTTTTATTTCTACAATACTTCCCTTTATGCGTATAAATATATGGCACGGTAGTATAAATTCGTAATGGAAAAGATTTGCTACTCCAATACTCACTTCATAAATATAGAAATTTATAAAGCACATTTTGAAGTGTAACGATAATCGCTAAGATACAAGAAAAGTCAATTACTAAATTATTAGCCAGTGTGTATGTGCGCGAGCGTGCGTGCTTACGTATGTTCGTAAAGTCATACAATAATGGTCCTTAGACTACGTAGGGCTTTCAATATTTTCTCTTGCAAATTGATAAGAAAAATTTATATGAAAAATCAATATTTCTTGCATAGTTCCTAATCTTAATGAATATTTCTTCACGATAATTCAAATACCTTGAACTTTAAAACATTTCTGTTTTACTTACAATTTTATAAAAGGTATTGGTTATATAATTTATTTAAAAATTCTCAATATTTACTTTATTATTTAACATGTGCAATTTACATATTCTTCATTATTCAAGTTATTTTAGTAAAACAATGGTGAGGGTTTTCTTTTTCTACTTTGTATAAGAATTATAACGTTACTGTTGACTCTATATATGAGTTAAATCTACGCGATATCATACTTAACTTTCAGTTATTTAAATTTATATTTTGGAATAGTATTTTTATACGATAACATTAAGAAAGAGAAATAAAGAGAGAAGGGAGCTACGATGCACCTTGATTTGGTAATATAATCTAATCTAATACAATCAATACTTCAAAAGTTCTTTAAATTTATTATATTTTATCTGTGATACAATACTTCTGATAGATTTGTTACGCCTTATTAAATGTAATAACAATAAAGAAGAAATCAATCTTTAATATCGGCAAATATGACAATCGTATATTGTTTATGATAACAATGGACGATGTATAGATTGCTAAAAATAACTTAAAATGTGTAAATATTTAAAATTTGTTTTAAAAATAAAAATCAATCTCTTGAAGTTTACTTGTTAAAGAAAAAATCAGAATTAAGTAGTTAATTTAAAATTACAATTATATAAAAGAATAGTATCAAAGTTGTTTATTAAATATTAAATATTATTGACTCTTCGTATCATTTTCACTATTTTAGGTAATCAATATATTACGTATAATTAAATGTAATATAAATAAATAAATAAAAAATGAATTATATCACATTTTTCTAAAAAATGTATACATTATATGATTGTCTAAATGACAACTTAGCAATTGTTTCGTATTAGCCCATTCTATATTTTATTTTATATTAAGAGAATAATCACGAAAGTTTCCATAAAATTTGATCGTTAAACAAAAAAACATTATCAATTTTATGAGATCAAGATTCATAGTTCCATAAATTAGTGCCAAGTATTATATTTCTATAAGACAAAATTTCAAAGTATTAATCATTCTACATTTCATGTGTGAAAGAAGTATAAGTTTAAGGGATACCAAACAAACAGATTTTAATTGTATTTTCATATAATGAGAATATATTTCATTAATATGTTTGATTAGGATTTTAAAAGTAAATATATTTATAAATGTAGCAAGTACGTAATTTTCATTGAGCACAATTTCATTACTTTCACGTTTTTGGTAATTAAAAGAGAAATAATTCGACGAATAAATAAAAATATTAATATATTTATAAATAATAGCTAGAAATATAATTTTATTTCATATGAATAATAGATCAATGTATACTTTTAATATGTAATGTTATAATAAATAAACATATTGGCTTCAGTAGTGCATTCTATCAATAAAATCATTTTTTATTGTATATAATCAATGTCATATATAACTATTTTAATATTTTAACAATATTCGTAGGATTTTAGATGAGTTTCTGGTAATCTTGGGCAAGTGATAAAACATAAAATTTCATTAAAATCAATGTTGATAAAACATACAGTTATACACAACACACACACGCACGCACACACACGCACACGCACGCACGCACGCACACACGCACACGCACGCACACGCACACGCACGCGCGCGCGCGCACACACACACACACACATATATATAATTATAAAAAATACATTTAATTCATCATAATATTTAGTAGTTAATACTTACGTAATGAGATAAAATTACACAGCTTAACTATATTTTTTCAGAACATAAAGGTATAATTAACGAAATTGATTAATAGTTATTTTCTGTGCGTTGTTTATCAAACATTACAATTATAAAGTTTCAAATTTAATAAGATTATTTTATTACCCAAATGTCTATAAATTCTATGAAAATAAAAAATTTTCTGCAACACTTATCTTTAATGTAAAATTTTTTTAACCTTTAGTCCTTATAAAATATTACGTTGTTGTCATTTTTATGTAAAAATTTCAATAATCTTTAAACATATACATTAATAAAAGAAATTTTACTCTGAATTTGATTTCCCTTTGATAAAACATTTTAGATTTTATTTTAACGAAACAGACTTTTTATAAAATTTTTTATGAAAAATTTTTATAACAATTATTGATGCAATACCAAATGATAAAATATTAAACTACCAGTTCGATACTCTTTTCATTCGGATTTATAATAAACATTCATAATGTTTAAATTATGCCAACTCAAAATGCTTTTAATTTGAAAAAATAACTTAAAAATTTTCAAATTAGATAAAAACTATACAAAATTTCGAAGTGTCGTAAGCTACTGTGCAAACTTGATTCCTTATATACTTGATCGACTTCAGGTCATTTAAAAGAAAATGATTCAGGAGCTATTGTAATCTATAGGGGGATCCCGCAATAATTGAATTATGAACACAGCGCGTAATTAATATGAGTTTAGTTAAAAAATTTCATTTAAATCTAGATACTTTTTCTTCCTATAAAACATGGTGAGTCTCATTAAATACATCACACCTGTATTGTTAGAATAATTATATAATTAGAAGAGAATGTTATAAAAAAAATTCTATATATAAAGAACTAAATATAAATAAATGAATAACAAAATTAATTTCTAATTTTTAGCATATATTTATGAAGTTCTGAAACGAATAATTTATAGAAAAAAACTAAATTTATATTTCGTAAATATAATGACAAACGAGAAGCATCAAGTTTAGAATTAATCATTAAATTGGAATACTAATTAAATTATATATTTAGAAATATGTTTTATACATAATCACTTATTAAACATTAATTTAACCTGTATTTAAAAAAAATACATTAAATAAAAAATTAATTTTTAGATTTTATAAATCTTTTTCTCTTGTAACATGTTATAAAAATAGTTGTTGAGATGAATTTTATAGTACTTTTTTTGAAGATCTATCCTTTTATTTGTGAAAGCTCCATAAAACTTTTCTTGAAGGATTAAACGAATCAATTTGCAAGATACAATTAGTCTTCCGAGAATAATGAAAATTAGCACATGAAATTGAACCGTATTGTCGAGAGTTAAAAATATTCCAAATTATATACAAATCCAATTTCCTTTTCTATATTCATAATGAATTTCAACGTATAAACTGTAAAAACTTCTCTTTATAAATATAATTTGCTTCTAAAAATATGTACGACTACATCGAATGAAAATTACTTTTCTATACGCTTCTATAATAAGGGATTCGAAGCTCATGAAAAAATGGAAACTAATTTCTCCTTTACCGTTATATTGAATATATAATCATTATTACCAATGAGTAAACTTATAAACGTCTGATTTGCTAATTCGAAAAAAATGATTATTGTTGAAAAAAAAAAATTACTGTTTTCAAGCTCGTTATACTATTTAAATACAAATACAAGATAGTCTTTCTGTTCTGTTTAGAATATGCAATTGCATACACTCAAGTTCTATACGAAAGCTAAGTATGGAGTGTAGAATATCCTATTATTTACGGCGGTATTTTTCTTCATACAGTAAATAAAAATTTTTATGCATAAGTCTCTCATTTGAGCATATAGCATATTTGTCATATTTAACTGAAACAATTCGTTTAAAAATAAAGTATGTTACTAATTTTACATTATCAACTTAAATATCTAACTATTCAAGTATTGATAGTTAATTTACAAATTTAATATTTAATTATAAGGAATATAATTATATTTCAAATATTACTGTATATTTATTTCATATTAAATACATCGTATTACGTAATACAATTACGTAATCGTATTAACAACGATGATTCTTTGTGATAAAAGCTGAAAGGAGTTCGTTGCTTTTTTTTCATAATTAGACATTAGTATAATATTGATATTGAAATGATTCTGCATTAGATTATTGATTTATCTAACTTATTATATTTATCTCTTTATATTTTAACTTTATTACTTTTATAAGAATGGTTACGCATTTTTTTAAATAACAACTGTTAAAAAGCACAGCTTAAATGTACGTTGAATTATATAAAAAAAAAAAAAAAAAAAAAAAAAAAAAAACACAA
>NW_011948432.1:1216364-1449171 GCF_000503995.2 Ceratosolen solmsi marchali
TTGAGTAATCCATGTTAAATTTTGTGTTAATCTGCATATATATATATATATATATATATATATATATATATATATTTCTGCACCATACACAAAAATAAGAGATTTATGCTCTCTCATTTTAGCTTAATCGCGCTATGTATTATAGTAGAAAATAATTTTTTAGAATCCTTGGTAACCGCTTAATTTAATCGTAATCAGGAAAATTAGCTTATAATATCTTAATTTGTAAAGGTATTTCTTTTTTTTTCGCTGACATGTTTTTGGACAGCTGTTGATATTATATAGATTACATATATACAAATACTTCTAGTAATATTAAAGATATCTGTTGAAAGATATATTATCTTTATATTCATAACATTGGAAATTTAATTATTGATCCGTATTTAAAGTGCGTATAAATTAATGGAGTGTCTATATATATATAAAATTTAATAAAATTATGCATACGTCTAAATAAAAAAATGATTGTTAATAGTTAGTTTTACTAAAATAGAAATTCCAATTCTATATCATCAAAATATATTTCGCAGATAGCAAAATTAGCTAAATCAGAATTTTTTTTATACAAACATCGATTATCGATGAAATATATTTTTAAATTCAGTATTAAGAATAATATTGTCTGATAATAGAAATATATTGAAATACTAATATTATTAAAGTTTAATATAATATACAAAGGAAATGAGTTTCTTATATGATTTGCAGATATCGTAAAAACTGACAATTGTTAACATGTTAAAATGAAAATAGATTGTTATATATATATATATATATATATATATATATATATATAACAATCTATTTTCATTTTAACATGTTAACAATTGTCAGTTTTTACGATATCTGCAAATCATATAAGAAACTCATTTCCTTTGTATATTATATTAAACTTTAATAATATTAGTATTTCAATATATTTCTATTATCAGACAATATTATTCTTAATACTGAATTTAAAAATATATTTCATCGATAATCGATGTTTGTATAAAAAAAATTCTGATTTAGCTAATTTTGCTATCTGCGAAATATATTTTGATGATATAGAATTGGAATTTCTATTTTAGTAAAACTAACTATTAACAATCATTTTTTTATTTAGACGTATGCATAATTTTATTAAATTTTATATATATATAGACACTCCATTAATTTATACGCACTTTAAATACGGATCAATAATTAAATTTCCAATGTTATGAATATAAAGATAATATATCTTTCAACAGATATCTTTAATATTACTAGAAGTATTTGTATATATGTAATCTATATAATATCAACAGCTGTCCAAAAACATGTCAGCGAAAAAAAAAGAAATACCTTTACAAATTAAGATATTATAAGCTAATTTTCCTGATTACGATTAAATTAAGCGGTTACCAAGGATTCTAAAAAATTATTTTCTACTATAATACATAGCGCGATTAAGCTAAAATGAGAGAGCATAAATCTCTTATTTTTGTGTATGGTGCAGAAATATATATATATATATATATATATATATATATATACATATGCAGCTTAACCCAAAATTTACCATGGATTACTCACTAGTCAGTCTCCATTCTTCTCATTTCTACTCACTTATTTATACTTTCGTTTATTAGCTCCTTATTTAAAAAAGAAATATCTTATTCATTGACAAATTTCTTATATTTATAAATTCAATCGTAATAATGTTGAAGTATTACGTATGCAGCTATAAATAATTACTTATTTGTATTTAGCTTTTATTTATTAATAATTATATAAATTATATAATCGTATATAAATAGTTAAATAAAAATTAAAATTATTAAAAATATCCAGGTTATCTTTTTTATTATTTATAGCATTAAAGTATTTAATACTTGTATTAAGCTTAGTTTAAACTTATCAGCATTAAAATACTATTGATTACTGTGTAGTATAACTATTATTAATTTCTAGAATTCTTATATGATAACTATCAGAAAAAATAATTTATATTCGAAAACCAATATACATTTAGACATGTCTGGTTAATTAAATTTAATGTCAGTATCTCATTAATTACAATATCAATGGCGTATTATTGCATTCCAAGATAATTATAATCGCTTGTTTATTTCAATTATTTTTGTGTCAAACATTACTATTATTAAGAATTGATAGTATTTTTGTAATTTTTGAAAAATATTTACATCCTGAATTGTAAAATATAAAAGTAAGCGAGTGTAATACGGATTTATTATAAAAAAAAAATGAACAATCATCCTTTAACTATTTAAAGCCATAAAATATTATATTCTTGACTCAAAGTTGCTTGGTATTATAACATTAAAATATAATCTTAACTGGAATTTATAGCAATGTAAAAACGATAATTATTTACATTTACGTCAAATTATATAAATATATATTTCCTCCAATTTTAAAAATTTTTCTTGATAACCATATAAACCAATAATAATTCATATTAAAAACAAATATTGGACAATTGTAGAACTACGCCTTAGGAAGTAGTTTTGAATATATATTATCATTAAAAATAATCGATAATATTATTTATAATAAATAGAAATATCTTTGGACATATTTATACTTGATTATTTGTATTAAAATTTTAATATTTTTCATTATGATTGTTTAACAAAAAATTTCATTATACATAATTGTTTACATAGTTCTGTTCTCTATAATTAATCTTTTAATAAAGATTAAGAAATTAATATTAAAGTTTAAGACTATTTAAGAACAAAATATACCAATATTTATAAAACACATTAATACAAGCCAATTTGTATTTATTATAAATATAATAATTTATTTACTTACGATTTATTTACGATATTTATTTACAAATTTATTCCCACGATGGAAACAAGTACGAAATCTAAATCAGGAAAATAAATTAGAGAAGACAGGCACAATATATTTATGACAAAACAAAATAATCCAATAGTACGATATTTTTATAATTATGATTTATATCGAAATAATAATATATATTGATGATGACAAACCAATGATAGATTATTTTCTTATAATGAAATTCATGTAAAATAAAAGTTAATGTTGAGTGATTATCGAATAAGTAAACACACAATAATATACATAAATTATTTCTAAAATCGAATAAAGAACTTCAAGTTGAGATTTAAGTTTATTCAATATTTTCAATAAAATTTATAAATAAAAAACAAGATATTTATATTCGAAATATAGCCAGACTTTTCTTTTACAATTGACAAAATTTAATATTCGTATTATTTTTCTTCAAACTGAATACAAATATTCCGTAAAATGATTTCAATAATTCATTTTGTATTTCAATATGTAAATGATTCACTAAAGAAAAAGCATAAATGTACGAAATAATATTTACTAATAAAATGGGAATATTTCTTTATTTCCGATTGAATTAAGCATATATACTCATTAGCGATAAAAGAATGACAATCATATAATTTAATATAACAAACATTATTATACTTTATATTGCTAGAAAGTATCGATGTTTTCAGCATTCACATATAGGTATATGGAGCGTTGTCGCGCGATTATTTCCTCATCACCTCTGTGTACTTATGGTGGATCGTATAAGTTGTGTGGGTAAAGTGAAATACTATTGGAAAGAAGGAGTAGTGAAGGAAGAAGGTTTGGAGGAACATAAGCGGGCCCTTCGTTTCATTAAAAAGAGACCGTCGCTGTCGAGGTGCTCGCCCACCTTCCCATGAGGTAAATGGGTGGCATGTAGGGCGATCAAATGCTTTAAGCGCGACTTCAATGGTCCTATAAAGAAGCCATTTCATCGTGAAAAGGACTTAGCCGAATTATCCGACGTATCCTCCAATTGATGGCGATGGTTATATCGTCGTCAGTTGGAACGACGGGCAGATTTTTCGTCCACCTATCTCAAGCTTTATTTAATTATCAATATTAAATGTATACAATATTTTGTCGTCTTTAATAAAAGTGAAGTAAAATTAATTTATATTGTAAATCCAAAAGCGGGAGGTTAGTATTTTTAAAAAGAGCAGGATATTAAAATTTTGTATAATGAGCTATTTCTTAATAATAACCTTGAAATTATGAATAAGATCAATTGATTGATAAGGCTAAGGCTCTATTAGTCTTTACATCTCAAAAAAAAAAAAAAAAAAAAGATTAAAATTCTATTTTATTTAATTATTTCTTATTACGGTATAAAAGTACGTCTTGGAAATTTTTACAAATTCTTTGAAGACGAAGGGTTTAAGCCGATATCATGTTCTAGTTATCCTCGCTAAGGCGACATTGGATCATGTTCTGGAAAAATGTGAAATAGAGAGAAATCTGAAGTAGTCTGAATAACAGCGTGTAAATCTCTTTTGAGATAAATATAAAATCGACCTTAATCATTTCAAATATATTGTCTTACAGCGATATTTATTAACTGCAATTATATGATTGAATTTAGGAACTCCTTCCATATACGTATTCCACTTTTCCTATTTTCCTAAAAAAATTAATTGCAAATACTTATTCATACCCGTTTTAATCTAATTTCATATTATCTGCTATTGTCGAGTTGATCGGTATGAAAGCCTTTTACTTAGAAAAAAAATTTTCTCCTAAAAAAGTAAACATTTCTTATCGTTCACTTCAAGTCCATTCCTCGCCGAGTAAAAAGTACGGTACTACTTTGAGTATGAAAAATCGAATTTCTTGCATTCTCCTAATATTCAGCATCTCGAAAATACGTAGAAAAAGAGTCCAATACAAAATAAAATAAATCTTAAGGCTATGGAAAGCTATGCAGTTATCTCGGTGGTTAAAATCATGCGCTCATAAAATATGCTCTCATAATGATATTTTTGCATATATGTTGAACAAGAAAAGGTTACATACTCCTGCAGAATAAATTAGTTAATAATAAAAGCTACAATGTAATGACGAGTACTTCGATATCATGCTTTGAAAATTTGATTTAAAGACGTTTTCCGTTTAGACATCTGTACTGCAATTAATCACTTACTTGCCAATAATTGAATTTAATGAGGATCGTGACGCTCTTTTATAAGTCTTGAAAGAACAGCAAGTGAGAAATGGACCAACGACTTCATCGTTACTGGACAAGAAAGACGCGCTCAATATCTATTTAGCCAAGCGTATGACACTGTCGCTAACGCATGAGAGTCGACACGAGCGAACTAGTGACTTCTTTAAAGAGATGAACAATGAAAATGAAAGGAATAAGGATGCGGATGATGTCTTTTATAGCCATGAACTAGATTCACACTACATGTAAGTTACTAAATTTAAACTTTACTCGATGAATAACGACTTTTCAAAACTTGAAAGCATTTTTCTCGAGACCACTTTAATGGAGTATGTCTATGTTTCGTTTGCTTTAACATCAATTTACTTCAAATTCTCAAATTTCACTTTAACTAAATTGCTCGTAATTTTAGCTTATACACATTATTGTTCTAAACTAAACTATTACACATATTTTAATAGATCATTTATTACTTCATCATTATTTACTCCAGAATATTTAGATAGAACCAATTTATGTGAAAGTTCGCAACTTTTTAATACCTTGACAAAGTAGACTTCAATAGCCTCGATAGCCTCAATAGCCTCAATCTTTGATGAAACTCTTAGAAAATGCAGCATCAAACATATGTTTTAAGACTTTGTTATTATTGTTATGAATTTTATTTGAACAGTAGAAACAAAACGAAACGGATTGCGTAATTTTTTACTCGAAATATGGTTCTCATCCGATAATCATGAGAATGTATAATTATAAATTTGAACAGATATTAATGAGCCACTTTTATGTATTCATCTAGTAGACTAGTAGATAGCAAATCACCTTAGTAATGTAGCAAATAGTACTAGCCGTAAAAAGTTGCAGTAAATTATTTTTATAATCGTGTCGATGGTTATTGAAAGATTCTATAAGCATTTCAATTGTCGATGTTACATTAGCTTGGCATAATAGCTAAATTATCATTATCCATTTGTAATCGAAAATATTAAAATATTCTGTTCCGTATTTTTCAAATGTACATAATTTATGACTATTCAATTTGATCAGAAACGAGTTTGGATGTTGGGTAATTAGTCTATTTCACTAACAAAATATGTATTAAATTTTCGTTCAATTGTGAGCCTTAATTTTTTGTTTTATTATTATTATAGAGCAAGAATATTTTACTAGTTTGATTCAAAAGAATTTCGAAGTTATCTCGAAAAACTTTATTTCAACATTTATTATTTTTCATCACGAGTGGAAGCCTCGGACGTTTTACTTGTAAATCGATACTTTACGTGTTCCTATCACATATAGACAAAGCTAACATCGTAAAATTTTGCCGTAACAAAGAATGAGTAAGGAAGCGAAGACAGAATTTCACGGTGCTCGCGAAAAATTCTTCAACCACAATAAATTTTTCAAATTCATGTGAATACGTGACGATCCGTTGACGCGCCGTAACCATAAAGCAAAAAGGTCCTCCCTTAATCTCTCGGAGCCAGATGTGCTTGCCGAGGGCATCAGAGAAGTGAAAGAGAACGATAGGAACGACGGGATATATGTATACGCATGGGCAATCGTACATGGGTGCACACATATGCGCTCACACCCCGCACGCATACATAGAGCCATAGACACATAGATATACATAGATAACATAGACACATAGATGCATAGATGCATAGATACATATATATATATATATATGTACATGGACAAAAACCCCCAAGAGCATTAATATAAACTTTATCGCTCGCAAAGTACGCTGGTGTGGAAAAGCAACACCCAGCGCTCCGCTATTAATTTCTACTTTTCTCCAGTAAGAGTTGCTGGCCCAGGTAATTAGTCCACCGATCCTGCGCACTAATTGTTCTTCTCGCGAATCCATTTTCTTGTCTTCTTTCCAACTTCACTGCGCTTCCTGTTCCCCTGTGCTGGCCAACTGCATTTTATGCCGCGTAAGGGTAATATGGAACGCGTGATGCTGTATACATGATGCGTTCGCAGTTTGTCATTCTATTTCCGAGAGAGTGAAGCTACGAAATTCTCCTTTCCTCTATCCGATGCCCCTGAAATGGAAGGAATCCTCGGTTCTTCGAGCGTAGTTCTAACATCAGGTATAGCTCAGCTCAACTATAGTTCGGGTCTCGTGCTCAACCATGTAAGAAATAACTTAATTCTTCTGTTTTATTGTTTTTTTTTTTTTTTTTTTTTTTTTTTTTTTTTTTACGAGTACAGAAGGTTGAAGCTGGCGTTGAATGTTAGAGTAAACATGAAGTAACGAATAGGTTCATTTTATAATGAAATAATGAAATATATGATATTCTCGAGCCGGGAATTGTACAGCATCAAAAAATATTATATATCGACAATAAAGATGAAATAGTGAAGAGCATAGAAACAAAAAAAAGAAGAAGAAAACTTCTTTAGCTAATACAATGAGAACACACAACTTTTATAATTTATTTTATGTGCAGTACATGCATACGCTTTAAGAAATTTCATCGTTATGAAAGTTTCGCGACTTCTTATTTAAGGGAGTTGTAAGAAAACGTAGTTCTTGTAAATAGATTTGTTTATGTTTTGTTATGGAGAATAGCAGAACTAAATGTAATGTCAACATATTAGAACAAGTATATGCAAAATTAATATTTTAATTTTTACTATTAATGAAAACATATTTAAAAATTGAACAATTGAACCCACAGTGTAATAATTAAATTATTTTATAAATCACTATTGTTTTTCATATACATTTATTTTAATGGTGTTGTAATATTTATTTATTATGTTTAAAGAAGTAAATAACATTTACATTGTGAGGAGTACTTGCATTAATGAAATTTTATATTTGTTTTTAATGGAAAAAATATTTTCACTTTAATTGTTCTCGTTCGCCTAATTTAAAAAATATTTTCTTGCCTATGTCAAAGAGTTAAGAGGAGTTAAGAGACCATAAAAGAGCAACGTTTTCGAAAATTTGTTCTAAATTAAACAAAATTGCAATTAAATTTCTTGAATTTAAGAATATAAAACCAAACGAAATCTTTTTAATTTTTTATTACAAAATGTTTCCAATAAATGGTATTTTTATCAAAGCATGACGGCCTCTGTTTCAAAATTTCTTATTTTTTGTAAACGCTCATACATATTCAAAAATGAATAATAATAATAATATGATATTTATTTTAAAGAAGAAAAAAATTTAATCTTTTAAATATTTTCTTAAAGAAGTGAAGGAAAAATTACAGAATACTTACATTTTTAACCAAAGTAAAATTTAAATGTTAAATCACGATTTATACTTAAAAAAAAATCAATTATTATTTATAATAAACAGAATAATTAAAATTATAAATCAGATATTTAATTTGAATATTATATATATATATATATATATATATATATATATATAATAAGATTGAGAGATTTCGATTGAATTGGTACAAAAGATTTTGCCAAAGCCTTACTTAAGAATAACTCATTTGGAATTTTAAATATTAATAAAATTGAAAATTTTAAAAAAATTTTACAGAGTAGGTATAAGTATATACTTTAAACTCTTAGTTGAAACGGTAATCTTTAAGACATTGATTTTCCGTTGTATGTTGAACATTCTTGCATCACGAGTTCTCTATTGCGCTCTTAATTCAGCCATGTTTGTGCGTGTCTTATCTTCTTTTATAGTATATTCGTGACCATTATGGCCTAATTTTACATCAACTGCAAAGAATAGTATTAGTAAAAATTAAATCCTATCGGCGAAATTGTAAGCGACAATATATACTACTGTTTGAATAGTGAATAAACTAATTGTGAATAATAATAAATTAATTTTGTAAATGATTTTTTTAAACCTTTGATTGTCACTGTGAGCAAAGCGAGGGAGACGTCTTTCAGACAAAATCTATTCTCATCTCTAAATAAATTTATTATATTATTTCTAAACCATCATTTGTTAATGGTTTATAATGATATTTAAATTGCTAATGTACTTAAATTTTTATTTAAAGCTTTTGCAGCGAAAAACTATCATGATTTATCACCTACCCGACATTAGGTGTGATACAAATTCTCGTATAAAGAACTGTAATGATAAAATGTCTCTTAAATTGCATTTCTTCAATCGAATGATAATTTCTTATGCCAATTAATTTTCCAGTTAACTTTCTTCTAACAATGAACGTTTTCCTTAGACTTACTATTTTGTTTTTTTTAATTTCTTGTGAAAATTGAATGTACTTCGGTTTCTTGGAGATACTTTTAGTATATTTTTAAAATGTATTCTTAATAAAAACGTAGAATGAATCGAAGACAGGTAGAAAGAAAGTTTATTGGC
This sequence comes from Ceratosolen solmsi marchali, assembly GCF_000503995.2. Taxonomy (NCBI): domain Eukaryota; kingdom Metazoa; phylum Arthropoda; class Insecta; order Hymenoptera; family Agaonidae; genus Ceratosolen; species Ceratosolen solmsi. The sequence continues at coordinate 1,225,700 of NW_011948432.1, forward strand.
CTTAATTAGTTGTTGCTTTTCTTGCACATGAAACGTTCTACTAAATGGTTATATGAACCTGTATATAAAGATCTGTATTTTCGAAAATATTGATTGAAAAACTTTAGAACTTTTATCAAATATTTTTGGTATACTGTCACTGTAAATAAGAAAGCTTTAAAAAATTCATGATTATTTATAGGAATATTATTAATATATATATATATATATATATATATATATATATATTTTAAATATTCTTAATTGCATGCTTATGTAATTATATATAAAATATTAATGTTATAGGTAAAATTTATTAAATTTTATGAATCTAAAATATATTAGAATTTTTGTAACTAATTATTTTTTAAAAAGATAAAAATTTAGTTCCATAATTAATAAAAAATAAATGTCCGAATAATAAACAAAATTTGATATACATGAAGACCGTGAAATGAAATATTTAAATAAATCATGTTTAATGAATTAACTATAATACCAAGAAAGTAAACTTCATTGTACGTTAGTCTAAAAATACTTTGAAATAAAAAAGTAAATTAAATCGAAGATACTGAATGTATGTTTGTTAATAGATTTATATACTTCTATGATTAAATTTTATCTTATTATAATATATTCAAAATAAATAACGAATACTATCAGTCAATTAATCATTTCATTTCTCAATATTCTACAATCTCACTTTTAGTTTAATTCATAGATAAATTTAAAACATTTTTAATCGAATTTTTAATATTTCATATCTATAAAATAATGTTTTGAAGAAAATCGCGAAATATTTGAGTTAAATAACAGTTGATTTTTACAAATATAGATTGTATAAAAGATATCAAAAAAAGAATTTCAAAATACTGTTGTTACTTTTATGAATTCTTTAATAAAAGTATAAAATATATATTTTTATTATGTAAGAAACAATGATAAATAAGAAAATTATCAATTCATTACAAAAGCAATCTAATTATAGTACGTTGATATATTAAACAAGATGCCATTGCGAATTACATAATACATTACGGTAGATATAAATGCAATTTTAATGATAAATACTCTAAAAGAAACAAAATATATATTATTACAAAGTAACGCATTTAAAAGTCACATTACATTAAAAATGACAATACAGCTAATAAATAATTAATTTAATTTATGTAAGAATATTATAGATTCAATAAAAAGTGATAAAAAAACAATATTTTTAACGTTCACTAAATTATAGAATCTTCAAAAAAAAAAAAAAACCATCACCATACATTTATTAAAAAATATTAAAACTGTTAATAGAACCTCGTGTTTTCTTTTTATTTCTTAATTAGTACATAAGGTTATTGTCATTTTTAATATTTTGTAATTTTTTATGCGAATGTCAATGCATTTCCTTGCAAAATTCTTTCCTTATTACACGAGTTTTCTTATTACGTGAATTTTTTGGCAGGGACATCACCGAATGATGTTGCGCTTACATGACTAAGCAAGTATGAGTTAATAGTTATATAGAAGCCAAAATTACATGACAAAATTTCATTTAAAAAAAAATGAAAAGTTCCATGACTTGTAAAATTATCGTATTAATATTAAATCTTCGGATATATATTTTGTACATCTTTTCTACAATTTCTGAATGTTTCTCAACATTAATCTACATCGGTACACCTGTTTCACGCTTTAAAACGTAAATCTGAAAATGTAAAATCTATCAAACTCAAACAATATCAAATGTAATCGCTCAATATTCGATGAAGAGTGCCTTTTGTAGATAATTAATCTTTTCCTTACTCTATCATTCCATTAGCTTTTTAATGTTTGTATTCACTTGTATTCGCTTGTCTTAATCATTTATTATGCAATTCGATTTTATCATTTAATGTTTGCTAATAGCAAAGACATTGTAATAGTCCGTATATTGCTTAACCAATGAAACATTTTTCACTCCTTACGGCTACATTGCTTGAATTTTTATTCTAATGTTTATATTAACACCTTAGCATTGTTCCTATTGTATTGCACGCTTATCCATTTTCTTTTAAAAATGTTAATCAGATAAATTTTGTATTCTTAAGTAACATTGTTCTTTTTGAAAATATTATATTAATACAAATCTCATATACTAATATATAGTGATTATACAAAATTTTTGCACAATAGTTTAAAATAAAAAAAATAAAATAACAAGGTGATTTAAAAATTTATAATTGCTATTAAAATTAACAAAAAAAAAAAAAAAAAAAAAAAAAAAAAACACGATCAAGAAAACATGATAAATCAAACAGATTAGATTTCTTATCTTGAGAAGAATATAAGAGGAATTCCTGATCTTTATTATTTTGCGAAGAACTTTTTTAATATTGCCAAGGATACCTATTTAGAAAGGAATGGAAAATTTCAGGAATATTTAAACGAAGTTTTAGGATATTTTTCGAATAAATTAAACTCTTAGACAAAACTTGATTTTGTCGTTTTGAAATTGTCAAACTTTCAAAGTTATTTTAAGGAATAGTTGTAATTCAAAAACTTATTAATTTCACTAGTGGAAAAAATAGAATATACTTCTCATATTTCCAAATTACATTATTTCTTTCTAAATAGATGTTTAAAGTAAAGTTCCAGACCAATTCATTTATATTCACTTCATCTAGAAATCATAACTAGCTTTAGTAGAATTTTGAATAATAAAGAAAAAAAAAATTATTTATTAATAAATGTATACGTCTTTTCTTGCTTGTATTCATAATGGTCCATTGAGAATTGGATTAGAATCAATTCATGGTGGCTTTAAACGTTTACATGTCATGTCCAAAACTGTCTAGAATTATTAAACTTACTGATATTATATAATTTATTCATTAGTATATATTAAAATCAAATATATTTTATCCTAGAACTTATAATCGATTCCTGATAATTAACAACAAAAGATTTTATTAAAACAAACTCATTATCCATCAAATACAAATTTAATCTATTTAAACTTTTGTCTGCAATATTAGAATTGTAAAAAAATATTCTTAAAAAATAATTTTTCTGTAATTAATTGTAGCCAATCTTATATGCCTACAGAAGCAAAAATTTTATTTCACATATTAATGTGATTATTCATCTAATTATGTGTCCATTGAAATACAAATAGTTACCTAAACCTCAAAATTTTCTGGTTAAGCAGCAGATTCTATTATAGCTGAAATACATTCGTTTGTTACTTTTTAATTCATAAAAATCAAATGAAAGATTGTATCATCTAATATTTAGAGAATTGAGTCATTAGAATTCTTAACAACTAATTCAATTGATAAATGTATGAATTAAAGATAGATTTAATTTTAAGATTATAATGGTCAAAATTAAAAAAAAAAAAAATTTTATCCTTCTTGTAGCTAATATCTGCATTCTACGGATTTGTCGGATGCTGTTACTAACATAAGGAACTCGTTAATCAGTTTTTATTAGACAACACATCTTAGAGTGAGCGTAAAAATCTATTTGTCACGGAAAATATTTTATAAAATAAAAAATATTATTTATTAATGCATTAATAAAATGTAAGAAAAAAAATCATAGAAAATTTAAGTATAACTTAACAGTCATTAAAACATTATTAAATCACTATACATGTGATTCTCTTTGGCTTTTGTGATCAGATAGCAAGAAAATTTGCATATACTTTGGAAAATTAATCATATATAATTTATACTAACAATTATTAATATAGTACACATATAAGACGCATTTAACCTAAGTAAAGTTATTGTTTAAACGTATTTTTCACTATCACTTACACAACTAAGTACACTTTTTAAAAGTATTGTTAAAGGTTGATTTATGATTAAATAATCTATATACATATCAAATTCAATATCATTAATAGTTTTCATCATAAATTGTAAAAAACATTGGAAAAATATAAAATAACTAAATATAAAATAAATTGAAAATAACATATTCATAATTGATAAATAATGAACATATTTAACAGAATCTCATTTATTTAAAAGATATCTAATAAAGTATCGACTTCGCAAAAAGTCACGTATTATAAGTAAAAGTATATAAACATTTTCTTTAAATATTTTAATGTTGAATATTATACGTAAAATAATGTAGAAATTCTTGGAGAATACTTGAAAAATAGATATTAATTTATTTTTAAAGTATTAGTCTTATCTAAATTATATAACAATAATACATCGTTAAAACAACATTTTTTACACTATTCTTTTATAATAGTAGAGTATACATGCAATTAAACAATTTATGAATGCGTTATGTAAAATATTTTAATTAATAATCTCATTAAATAAATAAAATATAAAAAGTCAGCATATGTTCTCCAAGTGTGAATGTTTTGACATAAAATATGTAAAAGGAATGGTATTTATTATTCATTGAATTATTGATAAGTAAACATAAAATGTCTTCATTATTATTTTTTTCATGCCTAATTTGAATTCTAAGTCATTGATAAGTAATTTTACATCATACATTTTAATACGTGGTTATAATAAAAATGATTTTAAAAACGATGTTTTGTACTTAAAATTAAAAATTATTGATCATGATTTAAAAATATATTAATAGTCGAGTCCGCAATTATACACACACACACACGTACATGCACACACGCTCTCAACACTTTTAATCTACTGTCCATATCCATTGATATTGGAAAGAAATTAAACTTGATAAATTTCTTATATGTTTTATTTATGGAATATTTTATCCATAACATAAATGAGCATAATTCAAAACTTCGTAAATAGTTTAATTAACTCTACAAATTTAAATATTAGTGACTGTAGTCTTTGATTAATTTTGTTTAAATTTATAATTATCGTATGTTTTTTCATTTTAAACTATCCATTAAAAGTATCTAATAAGTATATTTTATAAATTCCACTTTAATTACTTTATAATTATTTTATGAATCATTGCATTATTACTCAATCATAACGTATTAATTTTAAAATACTAATAGTTTTTAAATAATTGAAATAAATTTTAAAATTATTTCAATTATTTCTAAAATTATCTTTGTTATCTTGATTTTCATATAATATTATATATTTCTATAATATTTATTTTGCTTAAAACAATAGAAACCAAAAGTTACACATAAGGTAATTAAAAATAAATATCTAAAATTAAGTTAAATTATAATTTGAAAATTTTATCCAGAATTTTTATTTTAATTTTCATACCAGCATAAAACAAAAATCATGATCATTTTAAATAGTTGTTGAATTTTTTTGTTTAATTATCTTATATTTTTAATTTTCAATTTAATAGATGATTTTTTTAATAGAAGAATTTCTGTATTTTCAAATTTAATTGATAAAATAATACAAGAAAATAATACAAGAGACTATTACACACATAATAAATAAATTAACAAACTTTTTAAATAAAAATCAAATGTATTAAATTAATAACAATCTACTTATAAAAAAAATACGAACTACCAATAATTTGAACGATAAATTTTAATATATTTTTATTAATAGAAAAGTAATATAATAAATCTTGTGCAGAGAAATAATATTAATATGCCTTTAATATTTTATATGCATTCAATCATTTATTTTATAATATATATGATGTTTGCTGTAAAATTTCTGTTGAAATGGTTTTTTTAATGGATTTGATCGACAATCAATTTTATGAAACTAGTGTTACAAAAAATTATGGAACGAAATTTTTATTTAGTTTTACCACTTTATTAATTCATTGATGTAATTCATTAAAAGCAAATATAAAACAATAATATATTCCATATAGCACGAGTGAGGTTGATTTGGTCTTTCCAGTAACTTACGCACCTAATTTACAAGCTTTGAAAAGCTTGATAAACAAATATATCTATCTATATGTATTAAACTTCCTTTAAACCTCTAAGTAATGTGCTTTAGCATTTTAATTTGCTTAATTAAGACTAACTTCTTCGAAAATTCCAGCTAAAGGTAAATTGAAACTGTCTCTTAATCAAAATATTTGTCATTTGCTTTGATCTTAAATATTCCAAAGCTCTTTTCAATGTAACTATTGTATTCATTATAAATTCAATATACTATTGTACATGGAAATGTCTTGTCTTGAAAATCATGAAAAATATTATAGAGTATTTCCAAATTATTCGAAGAGATTAATTATTCTAAACAATAATGACAGCCTTTTCAGATAATTCTATAAATATGTCGATTGATAGTTTAAAATTCGTTGGCGTTAAAATAATTAATGTCAATGTCTTTTCGTTTTTTATACAACCATTGTAATTAATATTTTCAATGTTAATGTACAGTAAGTCGTCGCAATCGAGCGTATCTCTTAATTATTATCAACTCCATTCGTAATGAACTAATGCTCCCTACTCAATTGTTATTGAATTGACTCGAATAATTTATTGTGTAAGATACATTTGATCTCGTGTAAATCGGAAGATAAATGAGGCGTTCGATAAGCTCACGGAAAGGATATTTTTTTAGACAGAAATTCGCTTGACTGACTCAATTTCTTACACGAGTTTGTAGAGATAAAAACAGGATTGCAGTCTACCATGTCGAATTTTAATAGGAAGAGCTCTTGTATGTCTTTCTTGATAGATAAATGTTCTCTCCTCGTTTGATATAAATTTTAACCTAAGACAGTGAATAATTTTGCTTAAATATCGTAAATAATTCAGCACTTATAATTGTTTTAATTTTTTTTTTTTTTTTTTTTTTTTTTTTTTAATATACATTGCAATCTATTTCTACTTTTAAATTTAAATAAAGACATTTGACATTACATAATAGTCGATTTATTTATTCAATGTATTTATTGATGTATTTCATTATACTATGGGTATGTTTGCTCTTAATATTTACACTCTAACGCTCACTCATTGCTCTATCTAAATCTCGATCCTTGCTGAAGTTAGAATCCGCTATCTGATTAAATTAAGTAGGTTATTTCTGTCAACGGACGCTCTATAAGCTTTCGAGCTTTTCTAACTATACAATAATTTGCAATGTAGGTAAAAATTTTCAGCCGTATTTTCAATTCCGTGCAATAATTTCATTAATTATTTATAAATCGACGATCGGCAATATCATCGGTAATATATCTAAATAATTGTGTCCAATGTTCTACCGTAGAATAAAGACAAACTTTAACAATGAGCAACTATTATGGGAAGAAATTATTGTAAGATTATTATTAGGTCACTAAAAATTAGTTTATTTAAATAAATTTGGCACATTCTTAAAATATACTTTAGATTTCTTTTATACAATGCTATCATTACACTATATTTACATTATGTACTAAGATTACATTATGTTTATTTATTTGTAATCGATTAATTATATTGAATGTTCTATTTCTTAATTGACAAAAAAAGCTGCGCTTTGATCACCTCTGCATATTTCGAAATATCAGGACCATCGTGGCTGTAGTAATTGGAATTCGAGTAGTAATTGCTTATATACCTTAAATTAGAATCCTCTAATATCTTTTTAGATAAATATATACCAATAAATTAATAATATAAACACATTTCCTTTACATTATGAAGTTGTGAGTAACATTTATATACAAATTTCTCATTAAATAAATTAAAAATAGAATACTTTATGCTTTTCGATTTAGGTTATTTTTATACCATTTATAGTGTAGTTATGATTAAATAATAACGAAAAGCAATTAATTGGTTGATATGCGTATGGTATTAACGTGTATTCGAAATGAATTCTAGATAAAATTTTCTTATATTATTATATGTATCTATTGTTTATCTCTTAAATGTTCGGTAAAACCTTTTTATCGTCTTAAATATACAACTGTAGAAGTGTCATAGATAATCGACAATATAATTTAGAATTAAAATTTACAGGAAAATAATGAAATACGTGACCTCGAAACAGTCTTAGTTTTGAGTTGCAATTTATTCTCATTGCACCTTACCTTCTCAGAAATAGGAGAATTTTCAAATTATGTAAACTTATAATAACTTAATCAACATACTTGTAATCTTCTTTCATTCAAAATTTTCTTTTTAATTATCAATTAAGAAACAAATTTTGAAGATAATTCTAAAAATATATAGTAAGCTATTATCATTAATCAAAATTTAAAAAATCTTTAATAATATTTTTTTAATTAAAGAACTTTAATCTTTATGATTTTTTAAAGTTATTTATTCTTAATATCGATTACAAAGTCAGACAATATTTCTAAATTTTAATGGAACGATGCACTGAACTTTTTACCACACAATTTCTAACTGATCTATTTTAATCTATTTACCATGTTATTGCAGATTATAGTTTTTCCTTTAATGACTCATACTATTATTAATTGAAAGAGTTAGAGGATCTCTAACTGTTATATTTTCTTGAAAATATAATTATAAAATAGTTAGTTTGAACATTCTCTTACATTCATATACATTCCTATATAAAATACAATTCTTTGTTTATAATGTTTATTTTTTATGGGACATTAGAAAAATGTAATTACTTTTCAGTTGTTTTTCTCTTTTAGACTAGAATGAATATTACCGAAAGTTTCAAACTGTATTTCAATTTTGAACAAAAATAAAAATGGGTAATATTATTTGAATGTATTATAAGTTAAATTATATTCGTATTCAGGGTAATTAAATTTTGCTGCTATATTTATGAGTAAACTTTAAATAGTGATACTTTGTTATATACTTTGCTTTATGTTCACTTGACAATAAAACAATGTAAACACAGGACATATATTTATGCAGATAAACTTTCCAATTAAAAATTTGATATAATTTACCTACCAGCAGTTATTTGTTTAAATAAATGTTTGATGTTCGATTTTCATTATTATTTTATTGGTCGAATAAAATTAGTTGAAATTTAATTACTATATAAAATAATAGATGAAAATTCATTTTTAGTTATTTTCTTAATTGAGTTGGTTATAATACATTTCTCCTACATAGAATTTCAAATCAACAAAGATGATATAATGTTTATTATGCAGCGATATATATTGATTTGTTACCCATTTATAAATTATTTTAACAAATTTTTTCTTTTAACACATTAGTACAAAGAAATAGTATAAAAATATATAGATTATAAGCCATTTAATTTTTTCTATAAATACGTATTATAAATCTAATTTCATAAAAAATTTATAAGTAAAAAGCACGATCTTTTATTTTTTTCAAACTTAAAATTTAGTAAGCTACAGTCGATTATCAGATAAGAATATTTATCAACTATTTGAAATATAATTCTTACGAAAAATATAAATATTTTCAAAATTATTAATAATTAATTCAAAATTGAAGCCTCCCATAGTCATGTAAATACACAGACACACACACACGCACACACACACACACATAGACAGAGACAGCGAGAGAGAGAGAGAGAGAGACTAATACTGCATTTTGCTCTTAACGTTCTTGATATATAAAGAAACTTAAATTAACAATACAGTATAATGATATTAAGAAAGAAGTTTGACAAATCGTTAGAACTAAAATGTATCTTAAATTTTGTTGTAATGTTGTTATGTATAATCGTCTAATGATAAATAGAATAATTGCTGTTAAATACTGGCATCATCTACGGTAATATTGTATAAACTGTCGCGCGTAATAAAAATCCTTATTAAGTAAATAAAGTATAGAGAAGTTGATAAAATATATTCGTAAACAATTAAGCCTTCCTTGTTCAAGTATAATAAATTGATTGTTTTATTGTAATTAGTTAAAACACCCTATTCAAACCTAAAGTTATTTTTCTTTTGTTTTATTTCTGAATGAGGTATAAATATAAACACACTGCTGAAAACGTAGCGATCGGCCGCTCGTGGACTCAATTCACGTAATAACTTCCACTTTCAAGTAAAAAGCAATCGAATAAACATTAATCGATTAAGTGACAATTCTCCATCCATGAGTGCGAAGTAAACGCAAAATCTGAAGGGACAGAAGAATATAATAAGTAATATTGATCGAACGCTGCTCATCTCTAACAGAAAAAAAAGACCTAAAAATGCGGCCCAAAGTTCCGTGCTCTCATAAAACGCACCGCGACCCAAATTCCAGCATACGGGATCAATGCTGAGCCTCGCAAAGAAAAGCCGAAGCGACTATCTACCAACGACGTGAACATGGATGTATCTGGCCGCGCTCGGGGAACGCTTTAAAGATACGGGGAGAGACGCGGGCGGAGACCGAGAATTTTACGATCGACTCCGGATCCTTGCCTTGGCCGAGCGCCTAAGGCCGCAGGAGGTTTCGAAAGACCCGCGCGCATACTTGACACCCTTAGGCCGCTGTTCAACTCGTCGGCATTTCGTCGGCGCACCTGAAAACTCAGCTTACGAGCGGACACTCGAGTTATCTGCCATTACTTAACGGCGCGACGGTGATTATCTCGTGCCGTTACGCGTTTCTCGGACTCGCCGCTAAGCCATTTGTTTCGTAAGTGCGAGAAAGAAGTGTAGTAGTGTTTGGCAATAACGAAGAACTTTGAGGCTATTCTGGCGATATTTCTTGGAGCAAAGTATCCAATCGGGCGATAAAGTTTTCCGTTAAATCTAACTTTTTCACCGGCCAATAAAGAAATCTTCAACTTTTGAGGTAGCGAGCGCATTGTCGAAACGATCGATCTTAGTAAAAGATCGAACTTAATAGGACTTACTGCCCGAGTTAATTATATACAAAGGGTAATTTGTAGGTAATAGTCAGCTAATTTATTAAAAACTTTTCTACATTTCCTTATCCTTCAATTTCAATTTTTTACTTATTAAAAGTATTATTTAACGTATACGTCGTCATCATCATCATCATCATCATCATCATCATCATCATTATTATTATTATTGTTGTTGTTGTTGTTGTTGTTGTTGTTGTTGTTGTTGCTGTTGCTGTTGCTTTGATGTTGTTATCGTTGTCGTCGTCGTCTTTGTTGTTATAGGCGCAACTAGGAATTACAAAGTATGAGAATCAATTAATTAAATGCATTAAATGTTACGGTAGATTTAACTTTAACTTTTTGCGTTGCGATATCTATGGGATTTTATTAAACTAATTAATATTCATTTAGAATTTTATAGTTTTATGGATTTTTCAGGAATTAATAAATAGAAAAAGGTAGACGGGGGAAGGAGTAATTTCATAAAAAATTTTTTTCTTTTACCTCGATACTAGCTGAAAAAAAAAAAATATCGCGCAAGAATTTACGACCTTAAGTCGTCTCGGATTCGGTTTCGAGAAACATATTTGCAGAAACCTAAGAACTTTATTATTATTAAATGAAACGTAGTTTGGAAAAATTGCAATAAATTCTGTTAAAACATAATTAATCCTTCTCGCAAGAAATAGAAGTATAAATAATGGCGACAGCGCGTTACAAGCGCAAATTTTCATTTGTCGAAGGGAAAGTTTGTCAGCGGCGGAGATTATATAGCCTGATATTTTGATAGATCTATATGAAGTGAGTACTTCTTATATTTCTCCCTAGAATTTTGTTGCTTGTTAGGCGTAATTAATCACGGCAATCAATTACCTTGTATAAAAATACCTATTAAATGAAAATTGATATCGCAGATAAGTCACTAAATATTAATAGAATTTTATCCGGTTTTCAAACAGCCACTTTCATCGTCATATTTATGAATTTTGTTAATGCCGTGTGCGCCCAACAATCCCAATAAACTAATAGTCACGCATAAACGTACATGCAACCACGAGAGCAAATAAATATGTATGAGCACACATTGGAAAGAAATACGATTACTCCCGAATGTGAATGCGAATGTTTTCATCCTTTAAACTATAGACTGATTAATGCAATGAAAGTCATAAGTTTAAATCTTGTTAGCGTCTGCCTTGACCGGATCGATTTTGCTCGTACATTGGGATTGGAGCTGGCGAAAGCCAACTTCGAATGCCGTATCTGAAGCTAACTTTGTTGAGCGTTTAGAGAGGTAGTAATCTTGCGAGACTGAGCTCTGATAACCCGATCTCACCACCTTCCATTGGCCTCGGATAATTTGATTCTCGATTCCATTTGAACGTTATCGCTTTCACGGCTTCGCGAACTGCTTCCCACGAACCGCGTTTCGATATGTGCGCATCTTCGACTTGTACACATGTTTGGGAGGGAAATATAACGTTGACTAGAAATTGTTGAAAAATTGACGTTTTGCTATTCGCGAATCGTGTTAGCCTACTTGATTATCCCGGAAAATCGTATTAAATGTATCAATAGTTTTACAAACTCTCTTTTCTCATATTACTGCAAAGCCTCGCATTACAAAGATTCTAAATATAAAAGTAATTTCATTCGTAATTATATACAACAGTGTTTTATAAATCTGAAGGAACTCAACGCGAGTAAAAGATGAACAAATTATAATGTGTGTGGTATATGCGAATTTCCTTCCAATACGAAATGAGTATTCATGCACTAAAGTAATAAAATGTTGGTACGCCCGGTCCGAGGACTCGATTTTATGACATTCGCGTGAAAAATATATCGCATGTATTTCCAGTAAAAAATAACTCTCCCTTAATTTTTTTAACAAATCTTTTCCACTTATCAAATATCGTGCGAAATGTTATTATTTATTGACTACTGCGTGAAAAGCCAACTATAATAACCAATTTATCCAGTTTTCCATTCGATTGTTATATACATCTTTATGTCCGAAATAGTAATTTTAATTAATTATTTAAATAATTTAGATTATTCGTGAAACGAGAACAATGTTATTTGATGGCCTAATTTTTTATTTCCAAGGGAAACATTTTAAAAACGTTAAAATCGGAATACTGACGTAAAGAAGTATTATTCGTATATTTATTATTTAAATTCGATATTTGCATGAATAACGTTGTGAATTGCATGAAATTTGTACATTAAATATTTTCATTATCAACTTAATTTCATAACGTACGACATACATAATTATATATTAATATAAATACAAGCTAGCAACATTAAATAAATAAGAGCTTAAAATTCCTTATAGTTTCTTATTTATAAATAAACTTCCGAAATGATTACACATTAAACTATGTATTAGTATAATAGTAAGAAATATTATTGATTTCTCAAATATTCTTAAGCTTTTATTAATACGATAAAGATAAATGAAACATATATGAAAATTAGTAAACAATAACAAGATATAATTAAAGTTTCTCCAAAAAATTCTAATTATTGAGCGTGAATTCTGAAAGAATTTGAAACAATAATTTTTCACGTTATTTGAAATTCTAACGTAAAAATGCCTTGTGATAACTTGATTAAACGTGACGTTGATTTCTTTTAAAAGTTCAAGCGTGTGTGTGTGTGTGTATATATATATATATATATATATATATATATATATAAAAGCTAAACGAGTGTCCATTTTATGGGGATAGTAAAAATTGTTTAAGACTTGAGCATTGTCGATGTCAAGCTAAAAGATTTCACTTGTATTTATGTATTATGTAAAAGACGTCTTATAATGCAAGTTTATTTTTGCATTAAATCACAGCTTAAAGCCAAGACAATGACACATAATATTGATAGATTTTTTTTTTTTTAACAAAAAACTACAATTTACTCTGACGTCGGAAAATTCTTTAAACGTTGTCGACACGATAAAACACAACTGTCAAAATAATTATGAGCTCCATTTAAATATCTTACTATAAATAATAATAATAAAAAAAGAATTTTAATTGAATTTTAATTGAAAGGATAATTTATCCACTCACTTGGGAGGTGAAGCGAACAAAATTGGACTCCTCAAGACTCGAGTTTCTCTTACTTCGTTCCGCCCTAAAAAGGGCTTAAAATATAAAAGTGAGTAGAAAAAGAGTTCTCCTCCTTGTTCCCTCGCAATCCGTACGTGCGAAAAAAAGAACGAGTTTCGCAGAAGGAAGCGAAGATCCTCTCAGAGCCGGCTTACGTTACACGCGCTCGATCTAGACCCGTGTGAGATCTCGTGCGTAGATTTTCACGAGGCTGACGGCGCACAGGGGTGCGAGTGTATTAGGACGATAAGTTACGGTGACACTTGACACACTCCAGGAGCTCGGGACTGTAACGAGCCGCTCGGAATGAGACTAACGAGCATCTCACGTTTCGCATGATGTACTCGTCGTGGTGAGACCAGACCCCTTTCCTCGTGCTCTTAGCTACAGACTTCCGGCTTATGTGTACGCTGACACCTTTTTCTCGTGACAATCGAACGTAGCGCACGAAGGGCAGTTGGCTTTCAGCATTATCCGACGAGTTAGACGCACGAAATGTGGATATTACTGTTTTTGTCCTTTGTGCTTTACGGGCTGTTGGAAAAGCTTAAAAATCGCAAGGAAGTACTGAACTTAATAAGTCGCTATCTTAAAGAAAGTCATGACTTCGTATTACCCGTTATAATTCATTGGCACGTTACATTACTACGGCAAGTTTCATTGGGAGTTGAAAGTGAGCTTAAAATAATCTTTAGAATAATTTTTCGGAGTAATTAGTCCCCGATAACTGCCTGAAATTTCAAGTGATAATGGTAAACATTTGCATGATTTCCAGAACAAATGATGTAATTTTTTTATAAATCGTTACGTTTATAGCAAGCAGTCTAATTACGCTCGAGATTTCCAAGAGACCTAGAACTTTATGGTAATTTTTATGAGAAAATTTTCTCCTTATAAGACCACTAAATTTAATGACTTTCTGATACACATAATTTTCATCTTTTATACGTAAGATTTGCCGTATCTCTGCGTCCGGTCATTTCCTAAACTAATCGATCCCGTGCAATTTTCATATTATATATTATTGACGCTCATTTCTATTTGTATTATTAGAAAGTTGAGTTTATAATAAAATAGAATACGGAATCAGTTTTAATTCATAATATAATTGTACAAATAATGGATAATAAACACACAATTTGAAATTTTCCGGTCATCCTAGTCATTTAGCTACCTGCAAATGCTCGACTCGAAACTACATAACCATTGGTACAAAAGTAATAGAATACAGCAAGAAGCCAATTATCGTAGTTTTTTTTATGTACAATTGCGCATAATATCATTACTACTGTATAGACAAACTGAAATTAAAAAGCGGTAAACTGTGTTGGGGAATAATGAAAGGCAGCGCCAGAGTTCTAAATTAAGAATGTTGGTCTTTATCATGCATCATTCATATACGTATATGAAAATAGTAATAATAATAATAATAATAATAATAATAATAATAATAATAATAATAATAATAATAATAATAATAATAATAAGTGTGTTAAATTAAAAAAGTAATAAAAAAAAAAAAGGATAAATGGCATTACTGATGTTTTATCCTACAAGAAATCGTTCGCTAAAAATACTTTCGCTTTCTTGGATTAAACTGTAATGCCGACAAGATGTGTAGGTGACGTGAATGCCGTAAACACAGGACTGAAACGTGGATCCTGGCACTCGCACGTTTAAGCTCATCCTGATGAAAATTAAAGGGATATAAAGCTTCACGGTCTGGAAATTTAAGCTTATAGCGCTACCCGGATGATTATAAGTTAATTGTTTATCATTAATGTGTATAAAGATTTTTGTTGATTTAAGGAAAAATAAAACAAGAATAAAATGATTCTTTTTAGGTAATTACATTCGAGCGAAGATTGAAATACTATTTAACATAAACTGGGTAATAATTTCAAGACTTTTACTTATATGAACGTCGTTTACAATAATATGATAATTATTTTGGTATACATGAGAAATTTCGCGAGACAAGAGTGACACGTTTTGTTTAATATATAATTTATATTATGTGCAAGGGATTAAATCATGAAATAGTTAAGTTAGGTAAGCATTTATTGTTTTATATAGTTATTGCTACATTTTACAAACAGTAAATAAAATTATTCAATTTGTATTATATAGGCCATATTACATCAATTTATATAAAATTATTAAAAGATAGTGTTTTTTTAATATATATATTTTTTAATTTAATTATAAATAATATATTGTTACAATATAATCATTATTGATATTGATATTTCATAAGTGATATTAGTGGTAAAACAAATCAATTTTTCTCAAATTTATTTGCACTCGGTATACCCTCAATTCTTTCGTATCTATAAAACGAACTGTTAATAAAAAATAAAAATTTATTGGGTAATATGATTGTGTTGAGTTGTAAACAATTGCTTGCTTTATTAAAAAGAAAAATTAAACAAAAATAAAGGAATAAAATAAACTCTAAAACAATTGAATCATAATATTCTGAGGCAATATTAAATTAGAATAATAAGCAATTAAGTGATATATAAATTCAAATCGTAATAAAAATTCATGCGACATGGGTGATAAATTTTTTCATATACATGAAATTTTCAATATGATTGTATAAAATATAGAAAATAGTAGTGATGAAAATGGCGCATAAATATTCCGAGCAATATTTTCAAAAGATATAAAAGGCAAACTATAATGTCATTTCATTAAAAGATCATTACTCGGCTAAGTGAATCATATTCAATGATTGCAGCAGGATTTCCGATTCACACAATAACGCTAACGAATCCGCCCCGCGTAATCTTTCATCACTGCGTATCGGACAAAAAAGGGACTAAGCGATTTAACAAGATTCGAAAGAGCGATGGAAAAGTCGTTCCCATTTAATTTGTACAGTCGTCACCTTCGCCGTCTTAATCCGATAAAGTCCTCGGGCGCCGGAAGCAGCCTCACCGACCATAAAACTTTATTCTTTTAAAGCAACGGTCTCTACAGCCTTTGGCCGTGATAAGGCAGATTCCGGAAAAAAATAGAATACATCTCTGACTCTAGAATCGAATTTTCCAGTCTACCCTCCCACCCACGCCTTTTGCAGACGTCCGCTTCGCCGACGCTGCATCTTTGTGATGTGCAGAAACGATTTGCGAAATTGGTCAGACCGATAACGCGAAAGACGGATCGATCCGAACCACCGAAATATATATAATATGTTTCGCTCGACGACTAGGGACTATCTTTCTTTCTCCAATGTGGTTGCGTAGGCGCGGAAAGGCAGATATTGGCAGATGATGCACATATACTCGGAGATATCAAGTCCCCGTGGACGTAGTGGTTTTCTCGCTTTTTCTTCCGGGACGGTCTTTCCTTACATATTACTTCTATTCCCGGTTATTTCTTTTATTCTTTTCCTATCCAATAGATGGTCTTACGCGATGCGCGCAACTTTTGCTTCGGTCTCTCTCTCTCTCTCTCTCTCACTCTCTCTCACTCTCTCACTCTCTCTCTCTCTCTCTCTCCCTCTCTCTCCCTCTCTCTCTCTCACTCTCCCTCTCGTTACGATTTCTTATACTTGGACGCTCAGTGCGCACTTTTTACTTTGTTACTTGGTCACGGAGTGCGAAAACGCTAATATCGACGGCACTTACTATTTGTGCGATTAAATTCCTTATTATTCTCTCCGATAAGAGAAATTCTCCAGAATACATATTGATTCACGTAAAAATCCATATTCGCTCCCGCTGTCTCTTTCTTTTTTAACCACTTAATTAAGTACTTCGATTCTTTAATTAAGTACTAAGAAATCGACGCTTTAAAAATCTTATCTTGTAAGTTGGCTAATCTTTACCTGCACTGATTTACACAATCGATCACTAATCTACTAAGCGTATGAAATAAGTGTTTAGCTTTGTTCTTCTTTCATTTCTAATCTAGATAATAACGTTGAACGTTTAACTAAATCTCTAATGAAAATAATGTAAATTTTGTAAATATCGAGTGTTTTCTGCCAATCCAACAACTCAACGCGCTTAATTAATTTCGGCATTGATAAGATTGTCAGCTTTTGAAAAAGTCTGCCAACTTATACTATTCTAATTTAAAATCTATTAAAAAGCAATCACCCATGAAACAAGATTGAGCCATTCTTCACTTGGAAATTTCAGCCCGAAGTAGTCTGTGTTTATTTGGCTTACAAAGTGTCGCACTTTGCACACCGGCGATTAAAAGAATCACGAAAGTGAACGGTAAAACACGAAGTTTCGGTATTAATGATCTTTCAACATGCATCGCTATAAGAACATCATAATAACGGGGAATAAAGAGGCGCGAAGCGTAGGACGAACAAGTCGTGAAAGCGTCGTTAGTGCCAGCAGCGGAGAATTAAGTTTTATCGCGCTTTAACCTAATGATCGACCAACAAATCCAGTAAACATGAAAGTTCGCGATAGCGCATCCTTATCTTGCTGCTGGGCCGTACTACACAAAGCTTAATACACTTGATCGAATGAGAAGGGGGTCGAGGAGGGATTTTTTGCGTGCGACTGGAGTGGCGCCGATTATACGCCAGTGATTAAGTTTGAACATGTAACTAATAGCTTACAACACGTGTAAAAGTGGGAGAGAACGACTTTTCGACGGCTTTGCATTAGAAATTAATGTAATTTGGAATTTAAAACTCGCATCGCATCAGCCACTAGTCTAGTTTTGATGCGCTGCATAATAATGGCTTAGTATGAAAGTTTTTAAACTCGAATTTAAATTCATAAAAATAATAGTAATTCTTTACGTTTTCATTTTGTAACATTTAACTTAATAAAGCATTCAACCATGTTACGAGTTTTGAAGATTGCAAGCTGAAACCACCCGCATAGTTTCAATTCGGAAAATTGTTCAGTGAGAAAATCAAGCTTTCAATTAAGTCAAAGCATTGCAATTTCATTGTTGATATTTATTTGTGTAATCTCGATATTGCCTTGTTTTAACAATTACTTATAGCTGACAAAGTAACTCCCTTAATTATTATTATATTACTTTTAATTATTAAAATATCAATTATTGAAATTTAAATATATCTTTTTATTTAACACTATACAATAGATGAATAAAATAGGGGGAAAATTTTAATGTATGATTTAAAATTTCTCATTATTTGCATTCTTACCGATTCAATAAATAATTTTTTGTTGAAATTTTCAGACATTATATGACAATGTAAACATAGGAACAATTGCTAAGCAAGTTTTTGACAAATTTTTAATGAAATTTTCGTATATGTTTAGGTACGAATAATTACTTCTTCGACAATTAAAAAACTTTCGTACCGAAACCTTATTAATAAAACAAACATAACTTTTCAATATTAGCGATATCTATTATTGTGAATACTTTAAAATAATTATCGCTCTCGCACATGCCCACGTACATTAAAAATAAAAATATCTAACGATCGAAATAGATGATATTGACATTGATAGTGTAGACTACAATATAAAGAAAAGTCCATAAATGATCGAAGCCATAATAAAAGAAATAATATATATATATATATATATATATATATATTATATAAGGCGTGAGTTCGATAATAAATTTAACAAAATAAATAAGCTTAGAAGAGGTGGTATTGCGTTTATTGACAAATCACCTGCCGCTTGCCCAACTACCCGTCTTGTCTCTCATGTGAAATCAAAGACACAGCCTGCTCACATTATTTCACACGCAACACACAGACACACGGAGATTCGCTCATCTACGACGAAAATGCACTACGTCAGTATGCATATTCATGCGGGCTTACGCTCTTGTCATTCAGGATGCTGCGTGCGGAGCTACGTGTAACAATGCGCGCATACGCATCTGCGCATTTAATCGCGAGCCGACAATTGCGCTTCTCCGTCTCTCTATCTTCCTACATTGGCGTATCTGGCCGATTCCGCTGGTTGGTCAAAGCGAGCTTTATTAGGCCTATCTAAGCAATCTCATCGCAAAGCAACTGTTAATAGTATTATGTTACAAGTGTGCTTAATGATTGGTGGCCAAAAAAAAAATTTTCGACGGCTACTTTAAATCATAAATTATAAAGTGAAGAAAGTCCCTGTTCGGTTTGTACACATTATCATTGTTGGAGCTCCGTGATAAATAATTGGCAGAAAGCATATAGAATGTAACAAGCTCTTTAAGAATTTACTAATTTTGAAGCATAACAATGCCAACGTTCAATTAGTGAGACTCCAGTCATCTAAGAAACATCTGTTTTTATATACAATTCATATGTGCTAAATGCTTTTAATTCATTCGAATTTCATTAATGTTGACATACTCAGAATTATTTATATTTCAAGTTTAGATAAAAGATTATAAAATTCGTAAAATAACAACTCTAAATATAAATTAAGTTTATAAGAGATTCAATATTGATTTAGTATCGATAACAACCTTTTTTTTTTTTATCCTTTTTTCATCAAGTATTCTTAATTTATACATTGATATTATCAACATATATTACTTTTAATATTATACAATATAAATGAACTTAAATGAAATGATTAAACAAATTTTATAAAATTTTATTTCTTTAATTATTGCACTTATATGTATAGTCTTTTAATATTTTTAATACTATGTATATGAGTACTTATATTTGATTATGTCTATATAAGTATTAAAAATTTTATATAAATTATATGTAATTACGAATTAGATAATTAAAGTATTTAAACTGTAAAAAGAGTGTAAAGACAAAAATATTAAACAACAAAAGAATAACAAATTGCAAATCTCCGTTTTTAATTAAATGTGATGTATGTAAGATAAAATTCTATTATTATTTGTCTCGATTTAATAATAAGCATTACAATGTCGTAGAGTTTATATTAATTTGATATTCAAATTCAATTGTTTTTAAGTCAATTAATTATTAACACAATGCATGTTTTGCACTTAAAGTTGTTATAACAATTTAGTCAAATCATATTAACATTAAATGAATTTTTATTTTAATTAAAGAAGGTACAAGATATCGAATTCAAATAGATTTTTCAATATAATGAATTGTATTCAATTTCACGTTCTCCATTTCATTAAATTAATTGGAATGATACTTGTAAAATTACAACTTCATGGCCAATATTTATTCCTTTAAATGTAACCAATTAATTTTTTTTATTCTTCCATGATTATTTTTCAGTATCTGAAGTAATTTATATTAAATAAATTAATTTTATCATCTTTAATTACCTATAATTCAACGCTCAATGTAACAAATAAAAGTGCAATTTTTAGGCAGACTATATCAATATTGCAAAAAAAAAAAAAAAAAAAAAACACATTAATCATTTATAATTCATAATTTAAATTAACATCGTTATTTGGATAGAACCAATAATTGGATGAATATAGTCAAATAAGATTAATTAATTAAAATTCTTGATGGAACTCTAATATATATATATATATATAGATACACTTTTTAAATATTTGAAACATTTCAAAGCTTATTTCATCTTTTTTCTTCCATAAAACTTTCAGAAAAATACTTAATAAACTACGTTCTGGTATTAACTAAACTTGAGTACTAAAATTTTTATGTATTTAACGATAATAAAATTTATAACATTGAATTTTTATTATATTTTAATTCAATAATTTCATTTTTATATAAATATTTTAATACGTATTAAATATTTTTTACATGGAATAATGCTTTCCATATCATTGTAATGAATTATTTCATATATAGATAATAAACCATTAATTTTATTTTCTATTATATAGTCTAAAAATTATAATAATAAAAGTTAAAATAATAATTAAAGTTAATTTAATTAAAGATGTATTTGTATGCAATGTAAATATTACAATATATAATCTCTGATTATATAAGTTAATGAATGAGGATAAAATTATCGTATGCTCTTCCTTAAAGAATTACCGATTTTCTAGCATGTGATTTTTTAAATGATTTTATAAACTGTCACTTAAAAAATGTAATATTTGTCTTTATTTTATTAAAACTGGTATAATTAAAAAAGTTTAAACTTTGTTTAACGAATATCTTTTACAATCGTAAGAGATCTAAGATTCGGAGAAAATTTTAATTGTTCAATTATGTGCCGAAAGCAACATTACCTATTGATATGTATAACAAAATTTTACGGTAATAATATTTTAAAATTGTGGAAAATTAAGATGAGAATTAAATACAAACATTTGTTCATTTTTACACTAAAATGAGTAATTTTATTAAACATTAAGAGAAGATGAAAATAAAATAATTACATAACTATACAAATAATGCATTTTCTTATCCATTTTGGCAAAATATATTTATTGAAGGTGTTAATTTATATACAAAATAATTAAATATTCTAGAGATAACTTATAAATATATATTATTAATTACATTATTTTAGTGTTATTAGTTATAATAAAAATAAGTTTGAATGAAATATCAATTTAAATAGTAATCTTTTATCTGCTCAGTGTGCTTGATACGGATAAAATATTCGAAAGAAATTATTTTCGGTACATAAACATAGATGATACTATAAAGAGCTTTTAACATGGTTAGATAATTATTTTGTTTTCTCTAATTTTAGAGATTTTGAAACAGTTAGTTCGATTGAATTTTTGAAACATCAAAGAAATGAAATCTGTACAATAACCTCTTTCTAATCAAATTGTACAATGTTTTTATATTATGAATAAATATTATTGAACACAATTGCAAGAATACTTGTTTTTACTGAGTTTTCAATAAATACAATAATGAGTAATATACATTCTACGTATAAAATATTAATGATCAACTACTGTACAATAAATAAATGTTATAATTATAGCAATTATATTTTTTAAGATGAATGATAAATCAATTATTTTCCTTTCGCTATTTTATGATGTCCATCTATAATTTAGCACTGATCGAAAAAGATAGATTTTTTTAATCATTAGTTATAAAAACATTTACCTATAGATGCGAATATATTTCATACATACGGAATTAATATTTTTTCCATGATTATCTGATTATAAAAACTTCGACACGTACAATGTTGTCCTTGAAAACTTTTAAATATAATTATTTTTATACAATAATATTTATGGGACATTTGATTTTTTCAATACTATATTCTTTGAAATTAGTTGTAAGTTCCTTTTACGTCCCAAAAGGATTTTCCCTGTTCATTAGTCAAGTAACAAATGCACTAATCATCAATAAGTGCAATAGTAATGAAAAATGAAATAATGATAAAAATAATAATTAGTGTTTTTAATACTATTCGTATATGTCCAATACATATTGGAAAATATGAAAGTTTATTTATAATTAATCGAAAGAATAGGTATATTTAAAATGTCATAAATTATTTCCTGTTAATAAGTAGTGTTTCTGTAGACATTTATGCTATATTTATATTTATACTAAATTATTTAATATAGTACTATTCTAAATGTGTGTCAAAAGCTTATATTTTCCTTAGCGGATATTAATAATATTATCTAACGATTAACAATGGATTTAAAAACATAAGTGTTTAAACATAATATTTCTCTATCAACGTAATATAGAAAATCATAAAACTAATGTATTTACAAAAATTGTATTTAATTTCAGAACTAATTAGTTAATTACTGTATTTATGTTCTTATTATTTAGATAAATTTCGTTCCTTTTACTACTTATCGTTGTTATTTTTTTTTTGTAATAATATATTACATAACAATAGAAGTGTTATACTTTTTATGCATTATTAAGATAAGTGTTTAAAAATATAAAGTAAAGTTTCGATGTAATTATAGTATTTCTTACTTATAGCTTTACGTCCATTGTCTTTTTATTTTTATTTTCTAAATCTGTTTTGTTTCAGATTATTGTTACTAATTTCACGTTTTCAGATTGTATATAATGTTAAATTTTTATACACAATTATTTTATATATATACCATCGACACAGGAATATGAATTTTACATAAATATCGAAAATATATATTTATAGAATAAAATATCTAACTCAAAATGAGAAATAATTATGAAAAATGTATACATTATACTATATTTCGATACTACATTTATCTATTATTGATGTAATAAGACAAATTCATTTATTATTGTCGTTATTACAGTCCGACTAATACTTTGCTAAATACGCTTAAGTAAAGATTGTGTTTCGTCAATCATTATACTATTTGTGATCTGGCCACATCGTTAATTTGAAAATCTAAAGGAAAAAAGTATATAATATATAATATCTATATATTAAATTTTTTTAATTAAATATAAATTAAATAATATATAATAAAATCTAAAAAAAAAATAATAATAAATTTCATATCTACGTATATACATATATAGCTGTGTGTGTGTGTGCGTGTGCGTTCGTGCGTGTGTGTCTGTGTGTGTGTGTGTTTACTATGAAGAAGAACAAAATAGATGAACAACTATAATTAAATATTACCTTGAATTCTTAATCCGAAATTACGAAATTTTTAGTAAATATTAACTTCTACGCCATAATTTTTGAAAAGAACTATTATATAACTGAATGGTTCCACTTTACTATATACTATATACACTATATTAAAAAAAGTATTTCTAATTATAAATTTGAGAAAATTATATTTTATAATTTAAAATTATAGGCACACTACAAAGTAACATTCATAATGTTAGAATAATGTATTGCAATTCGAAATGATCGTAGTAATAAATAAGAATTCTTTTCATTTTTCTATAGCGACTTATTAATAATTTTGTCATCCACAATTTATACATTTTAATACAGTTATATATAAGATATACAGTAGAATTAAAAAAATTTTACCAAATTATTTTTATAAATATTGATTTTTAGAAAAAATTCAATAATTACAAAAAACAAGAATAAATTTATTGAAAATATTTTATTCATTATTTAAAAATCTTCGATAAATTACTTTATAATAAATATTAAATAATGGAAAAAAATTTTTCATTAATTATTTGTGTAATTAATTATATATTTGTTTGTATTGACTTATAATTTAATAATTTTATAATTAAATTATAAGTCAAATTATAAAATGATTTGAATTAAATTATAATTAAATAGAATAAATAAATAATTAAATTATAATTTCAAAAAATTAAATAGTTTTAATCTGTACAGATGTTTCTTAAAATTGTATTTCCATGATGGATCTCGAAAACTTGGTTTTTTTTTTTTTTTTTTTTTTTTTTTTTTTTTTTTTTTTTTTTTTTTTTTATAAAAGTAAATGCATAATCAAACAATCAATCAGTTCTATGACAACCATTGATTGAGCCATAAGAATTTATTTCAATTGATTTGCTTAAGTGTGATTGAATTAAACTGAAAAATGTAGTTAAATAAATAAAATATAATGTTTCCATTTTTTCATAAAAAAAAACTTTAATTTGCGTTAATAACACTATATGTGAAAATTATTTTAAAAAATTGAACAAATTGAAATCGAAAGTATTAAATAAATTAGTTAAATCTTCGATCTTAAATAAACATAACTTAAAAGTAAATTATACCTTTTTTAATGAATTTTACTTTTATGAAAAACCAATCGTTATTTTTTATTAATATTAAATATTGAACTCAACGTGTAAAACTATCAATGCAAAAAGCGTTACTGCTAACATCGAAGAGGAATGAACTCCAAGCGGTTTGTCCCAAGCGAACCCCGATGGTTAGGTTTAACTATCGACAATAAAGAATGGTGAGGGTTTTCGGCAACTACGACAAAACTCAAGGAAAAACATAAATAAGAGTGAAAGGGAGACTAATCACAGGCGAACCTACGTGTAGCCATAAAAGCTCTGGAAAGCAACCAGAACAGTAGAGGCGAATTCACCTGTACTGTGAACCTTATGTGGAAGCCGATAGATACGTTCATACTCTCTTTATCTCATTCTTTCTATTTTTCTCTTCCTCTACAAGGCTCAGCTCAAAATCACTACTCTCGATCATCTTAATATATCATTCGTATACTCTCTCTATAGCACTGCTCTACTTTATGCTCTCTATCTCTCTCTCTCTCTCTCTCTCTCTCTCTCTCTCTCTGTCTCGTTCTTTATCTCTTTCAATAATATTTCAGTTATAATTAATAACACTAAATTAAATTTACATTGCTACGATTATTTGTACTTTTTCCCATATAGGTTGGACTACTCTAAAAATCTTTAATCTCCTACAATTAATATAATAATCTTATAAGCTTGACTTGGTAAGTTTAAAAATTAAAAATATTATAAAATTATTTATAACAAAATGTTTGTTAAATCAAATTATATTTAAAAGTTAAAAATATAAGTGACTCTAAAAAGAATTAAAATGATTTATATTTTTACTAATTATTAGTATAAAAATTATTAAATAACATTGAATGATTATTTATTTTAGCAATAGGAAATGTTACATTAAGAATAAGTTTTAATTATTTCTAGCATGTTTGTATGTATTTGTAAATAAAATTATAAATTAAAAATAATTGAAGTATTCTATTATTAGATTATTTTTATCATAATAAAATTTCAAAATTGGAAACGTAAAACCTTTATATACTAATCTGTATTTTGTATTTAAAAATGTGAGGGATTTAACGTTTTAGATTTAACTTAAATTACAATATATATATATATATATATATATTTAAAAACAAGTAATAAAATAAGATTATGTTTATTATCAAATTAAATATTATACAATTAATAATAAAATTAATTTTTGAATAATATTACAAATTTAATTGTGTCAAATATAAATACTATAATTTATTACAGATGTTTACTATATAAAAATTAGATGCTAAAATGAGAGAATTCAAATTACAGAGTTTTGTAATAAATCTTTATCATTTAATTATCATATTTAAAATTATTGGATTATTATATTTTCTTATAGTAATTTTAAGAAATACAATGAAAAGAGCAATAAGTGTTATAATGTTAAATATGACATTTGTAGTTGTCAATTTTGCTAGAATATCTATCCTGATAAGAGTATGAATATCATATGATAAATTCGCGTAAAACCAAAATTCCAGATTTTTGGAGTATCAGGAACATTCTCGGTTTTCCACAAACCTTGTACGATCTTACGGTAAATTTCTGTCAAATACGTTAATTAGTTTGCCGCTGTCAGTTATTTAAGTCGCTTAGATATTGTGATACGTAAAACAAGAAGTTAAATGAACTCTATACACTAATTCCATATGTTTTGTTTAATAACGAAAAGTGGTATTAACAGAAAAAGTTCAAAATATTATATTAAGAACGATTAGTATAATTTAAGAATGATTTAATGTTATTTATTATAGTCTCATTAATTAAATGACATTTAAATTAAAAACATTTAAATTGACTTCTTTATTAAACTGGAAAACGTTTTATTTCCGGTAGGAACATTTTTTCTACATTCTCTATTTGCGAAATTTATTTCTCATAAACTTATAATAATTTGAATAATGTTGATAATTCAACATGTCAGGTTGAAAGCATAAATATAAATATAAGATTTTCTTGAAATATCAATTCTAAATGACTACTGTGTTCTTACATATCCTTGATGTAGATCATATTGTTAAATATTGAAGAAAACTATGATATTAAAAAAGATTAACAATATTATCTAAAATATTTTCAAGTTATTAAATTTTGAACGATAATGCAAACGGATAAATGAAATTATTTAATCGAACGATGATGTGAATTTTAAAGTTAGCAAAATAGGAATATTGGTGGCAATATAACAGATTTCATTACATTAGTTAAATACTCCAGTTCAGACAGTAAATATTTCATATCCACGAATAACAGGACAGTTTATCTGATCCTCTTAGTAAAGAAAGTTCGGACTTTCTAACAGACGAAAATGAGTGAATTATCTTATAAAGAGGAGTGTAGCAAATGAGCTCATTAAATTTGCAGTAATTGTAAGACGATACCGTTAAAAATATCCAGCGAAAGCGTCGACAAGATTATTAAAGAAACTGCATTTATTGTATATGAAATATACTTTATTTAATAGACAAACGTCAATACACGTTGTCAAGGACTGGTTTATAAGCTAGATATATTTTAAAATGAAAGATATATAACGGTAGAAGCTGAATCTTGTGTTCGAATCTAAGATTGGTATGTAGAGGATATTGAACGCGTTGAAAATGAAATGTCTTGAACGAAATGTAGGCGTCTATTGCAATTGTTATTCTACTGAGAAAATGGCGAATACGAATAGAGTCCGGTAAAACTAGTTCCTCGAGTACAGCAATAATATATGATACAACCTTTCAGATACTTTTGAAGAAAAAAAGCAATTGTAAAAAATTAATGTCAATAATTTGTTTCTATAAGTGAATATTAGTGCATTTGATTCACATAAGTGAATTATGATCAACATTTGAATAGTAATTAATAAATGGCTTACTATTCAAATATTAATGAATGTATAGAAAATATTCGGCTGTAAGTTTGATAACCTAATCGATATTGTAAATTCAATAGAATACTTTAAGTATAATGATTATTAAATGAAGTCTATTTCATGGTTTATTGCATATAAGAAATGAAGAAGAAAAAACACTAGAATGTAAAGTAAATTCTTGGCTATAATACTCAATAATTTAATAGTTTTCAAAGTCAAATTGTTTTTTTAACTAAAATATCAACAACGTAGAATTATAGCAAAAATATATACAAAATTTTAATAATGTTATTTAAAAGAAAGAAACTTAATTAAATTATTAGTCGTGTCTACTAGTACTCCAATAAGCACATGTAAAACACATAATATTTGTCAATAGTATACAAATTTATAGTTGTAAAAAGATAATTATAAGTAATGTAAAGGCATATTTCTTAAAGAGAGACACATCTCTGTAATAGATTATTTTTATCACATTAAATTAATAAGTTGAACAATTAAATTTTCATTAATTATTTTAATTAAAAGATTGAACGCTTCATTAAAAGAATATTCGAGTGTAATAGGTAACTTTTTTCATAGGTTTCCGAAGCTCATACAAAAACTATTATTAAAAGAATTTTTAATATATTACTTGCACTATATTAATTTAAAAAAAAGATTATTATTAAATATATCAATCAAATGTAGAAGTTGTCTTAATATTATATTGTTGTTAATATTAGATGATAAGACTAAATAAAATATGTTCTAAAAATATATATCCGTGGTTATACTAATCGTGTTATTGAAGAGCGAAATAACAAAATATGAAAAATTTCCAAAACTTATTACATTTTTATATGAATTAAATTTTTTATTTATTTAAATATAATAATTTTATTAAATAT
The DNA here is from genome assembly GCF_000503995.2 of Ceratosolen solmsi marchali. NCBI lineage: Eukaryota > Metazoa > Arthropoda > Insecta > Hymenoptera > Agaonidae > Ceratosolen > Ceratosolen solmsi. Next base: position 1,254,781 of record NW_011948432.1, read on the forward strand.
TTCAATACAAGTCCACTGTAAGTTACAAACATTCATCACTATTTATTGTGATCATCTAATTAAAATTTGACAAATCAAAAATTATTTCTAATACCTATTGATTAATCGTAAAAAGAAAATTGAGATGTTTGTATCTTAAAGTAAACTACCTTATCGTTAATCTTAACTTCCATTTAAATTTACAAAAAAAATAATTTCAGGATCTCTTGAAATCCAGTCCCATTAGACAATACGAATATATTTCAAATATATATCTTAGTAAATGCATATTTCAGGTATTAACAGAGAAAATAAATTAAAATTAATTTCAAAGTGAACGACAAAATTTTTAACCTTAAAAAAACAGCGAAATATTATTTTCCAAAATACCCTTGATAATATAGACATACTCATTCTATTGCGATCAGCATAAAAATTACCATGACATAATCTTTTAATTAAAACATTCCATAAAAATACCGTACAAAAAATTATATGACTTTTTTGTAAAAACTTAAAATACAAAATCAACAAGAAAGCAAAGAATATTCAATTTAGAGAGCCACGCACTTGTAATCTTATTATCCTATTTAATGATTCGTTGTTTACACTTGCATGTCCTTTTAAAAATAAAAATATCAAGATTTGCTCTAATATTAGTAAAGTAAACAAGCTTTACGTTTCTTCTTTTTTTTTTTTTTTTTTTTTGCAATTAAAATAGAATACCTTTACAATATTATTTATTAACGTTATAAGCGTTCAATAAATTTCTTTTAGCGATAGAAGATTCACACATGCTCAAAAAAAGTAACAGTATATTCATCGATTATTATCAACTATGTAAACGTTCATATAACAAATTAGCTATACCTTACTGATGAATCCAAAAGATTAATTGAGACGTATAACGAATATCCATCCTATATAAACAAGTCTGAGTCAACTAAATGAACATTCCATAATGAAATTCAAAAGTGTATCGAGGCTGTTTGAATCTTGTTGTCATTCGTAATATTTTACAGGCTTACTTTGAAAGCAAATATTTTTATATTATAATAATTCCGTACTATATCATTATTTATATGAATTAAAAACAACGATTTAATGCAATGAATGAAAACAATGTTTAAATAAATAAAGAAACTGATTAATTAACTATAGAATAATGTTTAAACGATTATTATAAATTGAAATTAATTCTTATGGCTGTAAGAAAATTTTTTGAATATTCATTACTTACTTTAATTCAAAATTGAAATTGACGAATTTTAAATATAACGCGTGCGTGCACACTACACTACACACACACACACACACACACACACACACACACACACACACAAAGAAACGCCTGCAAACATATTTATGCTATCTATTTTAATGCAATTATAAATCATATTTTCTTGTTTTGTTATTCTAATTTAAATATTATATCTCAATGACAGGACTTTATAATTAAAGACACAAAAAGTTTAGCCAAATATAAAATTTCTGTAAAAATTGAATATTTAAAAAACTTTTGTTTTCAATAAATAAATAAGTATTATAAGCTTAATACTTAATAAATTTATTATTTTACTAATATAATATATTTATATTAATATTGATAATAATAAAGTTACAATTTTTTGTCATAATACATCAACAAGTACAAAATGTATTAACGCAAATCTAAGATATCAATATGATTGGAGAAAACATATTTTGTACATATGAAAAATTAAACATTTTAAAAATAATTTTATTTATACTAATATCTCGAGCAGAATCCCCGATGATACATGAAATTTCCAGCACAAGATATCATCGATCGACGTATCGGGTATCATAGTTAGAATATTGGTCAGGTAAATCTCGCTGGTCGATTAATATAACGTACATATAAAATTCGCATATGAACATCTACGCATTTTGTTTAATCAATACAAATTTATTATATCTGCTACTACTACTACTACTACTATATACTAAGATATTATTTTATTAAATATTGCTGAATTTCATTTATGAAAATACATCACTGAACGAACGATAGTATATGAATAACAATTTGTAATTTATTAAGGCATTATCATGGCAAAAACTAACATCATCTCAGAATACTTTCACCATCTATGGTAAATCAAGGTATTACACTACTTTCAACTAACAATGGCACAAAACAATTAATTTTAGAGAAATAATATTCACTTATTTATAAAATTTATTAAAAAATTTTAATGAATTAGGATAGCTCAAATTTATTTATTACCTAATACATTTATTAAATACTATAATTATACATTATATAAACTAATATGCATACATTGTCAATTAGAAACAAAAAATTTTTCAAAACAATTATGGACTAGAAGTTAGAATAGACTAAGACTATACTAGTAATTTTTTATTTATAGCATTACAGTATAGCATAATTTTTATTTATAATAATTTGTGTTAGTTAATTATATTTCTCATTATAGGCTAGATTAAATTATTTATCAAACATTTTTTTTAATTATACAGAGCTTCTTATAAATATCCTTATGGTATTAAGTTACTGATGCTTGAGTATGAAGGCTTAGAACAACAGAACCTTATTACATTCTTTAAAAAAAAAAGAACTATAAACATAAAACTGTGTTTGTATAAAAATATGATTTATATCATCGTCATTCATATAAAATCTAAAGAATCTACAAAATTTACGAAATAATAGTTTAAAAAAAAAAAAAAAAAAAATTTAATATAATATTGAGAGGAATAAATATTTATATTTTTATGTTTATTATTCAGTTTTTAATAAATAATTTTGAAAAAAAAAACAGGTTTTAAATGTAAATCGCATTGGAAATGTGATATATATTGTTTTTAAATTTAATCCTTATAACTATTGAATTTCAATTGAACAAATTTACAACTATATTTATAGATTCAATAAACTCTGGATTTAATTAGTAAAAGATTTTTTAGTTTCTTAATTTAGTTATCCTGCAAGGTATCAATGGAGTAATTAATTCGTTATTAAATTTCAAATAAATCTTTCTAATTTTTCTAATATGATTGACACTAAATTATAAATATACTCTTATATTCTTAAATCACAATGATATATTACGAAAACATTATATATATTTGTATAGAATTGTTTGTATAAAACGCTAATTCTACGTACTCGATGTCCAATATTTATTGGTATATTGTATAAATACGTATTATCCGAGATATTATAGTTTTTGATACTTATTGTGTGTATGTTGTATGTATATTGATACCTGAGGGGTATTCTACCCGTTTATTTAATTTTGTTTCGTTTCTCTTCTTCTCATCTTTTTTTCTTATAAGCTAATAATCATGTATCTGAATTCTCTTTTTACAAACCCACATATTTTTCCATCTTTTTCTTTATTCACACATCCAATTTTACAATAATATTTATATATTTATTCAACTATTGTGGAGATTTTTTAATCACCAACTGTTTTAATAATGGACACGTAAATTTTGCTTTTTGAAATTAATATAATAAATATAATATATGATATACATTATACATTTTTATATTTAAAAAAATTATTTATATGTAATCCAATTACTTTTTTAATCAAGTCATTACTATTAGTTATCTAGTAAATTTAGAAGGTTTGTAAGCATAAATTAAATATATCTTCATCCAGTTCATTAATTTCATTTGCGGAGCATCGTGCTAATTGTCGAAGGAAACAGCTGTTTTGTCGCATGAACATTAGGGAAATCGAAAATGTTTATACGGCATTGTCATCAGCTTGGCGTCTCGATGACTAACGATTAATTTTAATTTTGTTTTTATTATATATATATATATATATATATATATATCGATTAATGATTAACGAACGTCTGTAGTACGTAGTTTCTTCGATTTCGAAACGCTCAGGGTTACGACATACAGTTGTTTACTTCCCAGCCATCGTAATGAAAATCAGTGTGTGCACTGTCACGTTACTCATCTACGTCGCACCGATCGCAAATTTTCTCGCTTATGTGCCCGTATGCATAGGTAAGTACAACGAGATGCTGTCTACAGTCAAATATTGGGACTTATGATTCTATGAAGGATGGCTTAATGTTGACGTTAATAGTTCTTTAGTTTATTTTCTGTTTTTTTTTGTTTTTTTTTGTTTTTTGTTTTTTTGTTTTTTTGTTTTTTTTTTTTTTTTAACTGGTGCCTTCGCTATAGGAAATCCATTATTTTATTATTTTATTTTTGAATAATATTTTTATGGTTTTTAAAAGATATGCAGGAACGTTTTTCTTTGTTTATACTTTTACCCAAATTTGATTGTCGGCACAGTATTTCTAAATAAATCAATAGAAACAACATATTAAATACAGTGCATAAATTGTAATCTTAAAATCTGTAAATGATGAGTGACGCATTGAATTAAGCAATACTTTATTTCATTCTATGATCGAAATAAAAATTAAAATTAAGACTTTTCAAAGTTTCAGTGACAAAGTGAGCAGAATTTTACGAGCTGGAAACTGATACTCTGTAGTCCATTAATTATTTTAAAAGCTTTGTCTCTTAAATACGTATTGTATATCACGTACTTCAGTCATATACTAGCCTTAACTGCTTATTGACTGATACTTTTATCTTTCGACACATATGTTTGAAAATATAATTACAAAATGTATAATTTTATGAGAAGAGACATTTTATCATTGTTAAAAATAGAATTTGTCACTTTCTTGCAGTGTGAAAGTTAGATTCGAAAATAAAGTTAAAGAATCTGTACATTACCTTTCATCAATACTTGTGCTTAATACTGTGTAAAGAATTAATAATTAACATTAACTTCAACTGTTTTCAATAGTACCAACCTCGAGGGTTCAATTGTTTTTTCATTGCTATTTCACATCGATATCAATGCAATCGAATTACAATCACTCAGTTTTACAACACAGACAATCGGATATTAAATTTTATTTGTACATTGAGGAGGATTTAAAATGCTTATATTTATAATACGTGAAATATTTTTGGAACTCGTAAGAAAAATGCCGTATATAAAATATCGATATCATTTCTTATTATTATTCCGACTGTATAGTCAAATATATAGAGATAAAATTTTTTTATTGATGTATTAATAAGATTTAATAATTATTCCCTATTATACTGTACATTACTAATTAATTTAAGCGAGAAAATGAAATTTTATCGTAAATGTATTTAAAAAATTTTTACATGAAAACAGTCGTTAACATTAAAATATTTAGACTAAGTAAATCTCAATATTTCTGAATTTCGAAAATACATTCTAATACATATTATTGTAAGATATATTTCACAATTATCTTCATTATACGTTGAAATGAATTAATAGTAATGTTTTACATGCTTTTACAAGAATCGCGTGAATGTTCAGTCTTAGATAAAATTTAATTATATTTTTTATTAGAACTTCAATTTTAGTGATAAAATGAGCTAAATTTTAAGAAATTTATTAATATAAGAAACTCATCGTAAATAAGCTACTTTTATAAAATTCTTTATACTATTTTATAAAACCAGAAATTGAAAGCTATAACAAATTCGATTCATTTTGTTCGAATTATTTTATATATTCAGTGTTTTGTGTGTGCGCGTGTGCGCGCGTGCGTGTGTGCGCGCGTGCGTATCTACACCTATAACCACAATTGAATTAAAAATTAAAAATACTATTAAATAACGCAATTAGGCTGTACCTCTAAGCTAGAATTATTCATGAGTCGATAAAGCAAAGGTCGGAAGATAAATTAAATGTCTTTTAATATTTAATAAACAATATAAATTCATATTACAACGGATTTTACATTTGTGCCTTTCATGTTTCAATAACATTGGGGAAAAAAACTTATCGTTAAGTGTTTCGCATTCCTAAATAAATAAATGCGAGTGCACCTGTGCGCGCGCGCGCGCACGCGCTCATGTCTTCCTGTATAAAAATATAGTGCTGGAAATACAGGCAATCAATTCACAATTTTTTAAAAAGTCGATGTAAATTTAGAAGCATATAAGGAGCAATTAAATAATATGGTTTCATTGACGAGGAGCAGATCAGCCTACCATCGGCGAATATAAATAAAATAACAAAGTGGCACACGTAAGCAATTTCCTCGTTGGAAAAGGCATCTGTCGCATAATTACAAGAATTATTAAGCCTAAGCCGAGATGGTAATACAATGCAAAACAACGAAAGCCCGCGTGATAAAAATGAGACGGTATAGTGCCGGCAATTTAACAGCTCGCTCTTCAGGTGGCATTGTATTACTTTTTCTCACGAGCATGCGATATCATCTCCCGCGAAGGTTTTACAATGCAGCTTGGCATTCTTTATACAGCGACTCTCTATCGCGCTTCTATAAATAGATGTGGCCGGGTGGTTAAATGTGGGAGAGGCGCGGGGGTGGAGGATCGTCTTCTCCTCGATAGCTGTGCGAAGCCGTACAGAAGCGACGGATGTGGGGACGAAGATTTTTTTTATCGGGTCGAGAAAAAGGAGCGTGAAATCATAATTATGGATACGTTGAGGCGCTAAGCTACTGCTGCGCCCACCCTCAGCTTTCAAGATAAACTACACCAAGATATATATCTCGAAGGTGTGTCTTTGTCATCGAGTTGCTGTTTATGACTTTTTAAAGCATTCTACGATAGCGTATTGAAATTATCTAGAATGCCAGATTATTGAACGCAATCGTTTAAGGATACAGCAAAGTATAAATAAATGCTTAATACTCGCCAACAGTATGTAAAGTTTACAGCGACGATATTATAATCAAACATTAACGTAATTCTTATAAAGCTCCATTGATAATGATAATTTTTCAAAAATTAAATACTAAGAATTATAAATTCTTTATCGCTCGTAAACCATGTTTTTCCAGCATTTTTAAACGTACTATGTAACATTAAATAAAATCATATTTTGCAATGATTGAGAGTTTCGTGTATTTGAAGCAACATTTAAACAAAGAATAATGTAAACTTGATAATTGTGTGTTGGATAGCCGAAATTAATGAATAATTCAAGATCGAATATTAAATTATTACATTATATTGAAGTATAGTTTGTTTTGGAGTAAATAAAGTAAACTTACAATATTTTTTAAATAAAATAATTTCATAAAATAAAGCATAAATGTTAATTAAAAATTCAAACATTAATGCAATGATATATGATAAAAATACCAGCTAATATTTTATTTTTATAAGAAGAAAATTCCTAAAAATCAAAAGTATTTTTATAAAAAGTTTCACCAGAAAACTATTACTGTTAAAACAGTATTATTACATTAACAGTAATATTGAACGATAATCTTATTGTATTACGTAATTCATAAAAGAATCTTAATCTTCATAAGATTATTATTTCTTCTTTAATATATATATATATATATATATATTTGTTTCGCTGTATTATTTTTTTCGACAATTATGTTTTCTGTTTCGTGTCTAATCATTGAAACAAGAAAATTTATATCTTATGGAAAGGCGATACTTTCATATATATATATATATATATATTAAATTACTTTAATTTTTATGATTAATAAATGATTAATATGTTACTTTACATAAGTAAAATTAGAAAATTCATTACAAAATTTTTACAATGAAAGTATTTTTCTTAAATTTTCAATTGAAAAAATAATTAATATATCGTATTATCCCTACCAATTTCATTTTATTTCCTCTAAATGAAAAGAAAAATATTGTAATAAAAATCAAAATATTGGAAATAAAAGATATCCACGTGAATCTATTTTTAAAAGTTTTTATGCGTAAATAGTATAAATAATTTTATGTATTGTTAATAAATTAGCATATTGTTTTATAAGAATTTTCTATTTTTGTTTTTTCACCGTAGTTTTAATAATATTCATTTAAATTGTAAAATTACTTGCTTCCAGGATAGATTTCACTTTTGACCCAAACTAGAATACTTCAATTCTAAGACAAATTATAAAAGTAATGAATGAAAGTAATGAAAACTAATAAATATACCTTTAAAAATAAAAAAAAAAGAGAATTACCGTAGAAAGTTGAGATTAAATCTCTAATTTTGTCGTAAGCACACATTATTTTTATTTGCTCACGTGTAGATTATAAGAAAATTCAAATTTGTTAACGAATTACCTTACGCAACTAATAAAAAGTTATTTAAGTATAATAGTTTTTTGCTATACATGAGATCCAGTGCAATAATATCGAAGAATCAGATGTATAAAAATTATTATCAAATTAATATAAAAATCAAATTTCATTATTTAGGCATCAACTTTTGTAATCGATTTTTTTTTTTTTTTTTTTTTCAAATATCTACATCTATATCTTTTTCTAATAGAATTTTTACTTTATTGAAATTTTCTGAATGGTAGGTAGATTGACGTTATTTGATTGCACCGTGGTGTGATTAGATAAAAATAAAGTAAAATTAAGTAACTGCGTGAAAAGCTAATCGATAAATTCTGTACACAAATACATATATTAATATTTCATAATTCAAGAAGAAATTAATTTATTGAGCATTTAAAGATATTAAATTTCAAAATGTCATCTTCGTAGGTATATTTTTGTAACAAAATTAAAAACGAGAAGCAAACGAATAAATCTGTATATCTCATTTCACATTTCAAAGTTTCAAATTATATTAGTTTGAATATTTATTAATACAAAATTAGCTCGAATAAACTTGCCAAAAACATAAAATCATATGCTAGAAAGGTATGTTCTTACTATGTCAACAATATTAATAAAATACGTTTGTCACATCGATGAATTTATTTAATTATTAGATTTTTTTTATTACACAAGGAAATACTTAATATCACGTTAGGTATGGAGTTTATATTTAAATATTGCATAATGTTAATTTAATAACAATAGTTAAGTTGCCTCGTTTTATTTATAAATGATTATTGATTTATGTATATTGGTCTTGCTATAATTAAGTGAAATTAAAGTAAAACGTAGTGAATGAAAATAATTATACTTTTATGTTTTTCAAAGCTTAATGCAATTTCAGCTAAATTAAATTAGACAATTAATAATTAATATCTTTAAGATAATAATCGAAGCTTTGAACGAGCAATAAAATTAGGTCGATAATATTGTTAACCGAGCTATGCTTTTTCAAAACAACTATCCTGAAAACAATAAACATCTTTGACGTCACAGCAGCTACGACTGGTTACAAACTTTTGATATGTAATAGCGTAGCGAAGAAAGCAGATGGGAAGAAAATATCGGAAAAAGGGTGAAGAGAAGGAAGTATTCGTTAATGAAACGCAGAATGCCCGAAAACCTATATAATGTAGATTTCATTTCTACGATAGTCATTTTTTTCACAATATAATTATAGATTACAGTAACCGCGGATGTAAAAAAAATACTATCGCGAGGTACGGTGGATCCGCTCGTGTCGTCTTTGAGAAAGCTCAAACAGAAGAATAAATATTTGGCGCATGTACGTCATAGAAGTTCTAAGATGCTGACACAATAGATGTTCATGCATTATAAAATACCTATGCATTAAGCTATTCCTTATAGAGAACCCCAACACATGCGTCGACACATACGTTTGCGCGCGCGCGTAAAAGACCGGCGCTAAAGTACAGTAGAGTACAGTATGAACACAGTCATCTACCGTCTTCCATCGACGTTGTGAAAATGGCGGACGAAGGTTGTACATCGAATGCTATCCCGAACGCAGAAATTGTCCGCGGACAAATATTCGAGGTCGGGCCTCGGTACACAAATTTAGCGTACATGGGCGAAGGTGCCTATGGTATGGTCGTGTGAGTATCAAAGTACTCTACCATTTCCTAATGCGTTCATGTTATTCTTCTCTCTCCCTCTTTTGAGCACTGTCTGTCGTCCTTTCTTTTCTCTGGCGCTCGCTCTTTCTATATCGCGCGAATTTTCATAAGGCTGAACAGTCAGATGAAATTTACACATTCGGCACAGCACGAGGAATAAATGCACGAAAGTAATATTATTTTCGAGATGATTCAAACAGTGAAGAGACGATTAATTGATTTTTTTTATCCTTGGTCTTGCCTCTGACGTTTACATTGGTAAATCGACGGATGGTGTAGTAGTCGGAGGGGAGTGAATATTCCATATTTTTCTTGATAGTACAATAAATTTTTGTTTATGTTAATGTAAGATGCTATTTCGTGACTCAATGCGGCGATGAGAAATTGATGATGACAAATCCATTATTAAATTTAGTTTTAAAAAGTCAAGTATCTATAAATTGTTACGTTAAATTGAATAATAAATACATTATCATATGCCCGTTGTCATATTCATAATGATTAATTGATTTAATTCCACCATTATTTTAACTGCAACTATCATTACAGCTCTGCGCACGATAATGTGACAAATACAAAAGTAGCCATCAAAAAAATTTCACCGTTCCAAAATCAAATTTATTGCCAAAGGACATTAAGAGAAATAAAAATCCTAAACAGATTTAAGCATGAAAATGTAAATTGCAAAACAGTTAATTATATCATAGATTGTATTAGTAATTTTAATTTATTGCTAATTCATTGCTCGTTATTATAGATTATAGATATAAGGGATATATTAAGAGCGCCAACTGCAGATCAGATGAAAGATGTGTACATTGTTCAATGCTTAATGGAAACCGATCTATATAAATTACTCAAAACTCAGGTAAATATAATATACTACTATTGCGTATATAATACTGTTTTTATTTGCTCATAATAACTACATTTAATAATTACATTTAATAATAACACTTGATTATAATATTTTTTAGGCTATTAGTAACGATCACATATGTTACTTTCTTTATCAAATTCTTCGAGGACTGAAATATATACATTCAGCAAATGTGTTACATAGAGATCTGAAACCTAGTAATCTACTCTTGAATACTACGTGTGATCTAAAGATTTGTGATTTTGGTCTGGCAAGAGTTGCCGATCCTGCTCATAATCACGATGGATTTCTAACAGAATATGTAGCAACAAGATGGTACAGAGCACCTGAAATTATGTTAAACTCTAAGGTACGTCGTGCGCTTTAAAAAATTCTCTGAAACTATAATTCATTAGTAAAATTAATTGCATAATTATTTATAGGGTTATACAAAATCTATAGATATTTGGTCAGTGGGTTGTATTCTTGCAGAGATGTTGTCTCGACGAGCCATTTTCCCTGGCAAACATTATCTAGATCAACTTAATCATATTCTTGGTATTCTAGGATCCCCTTCGCCCGAGGATCTTGAATGCATATACAATAAAAAGGTTTTATTCTTATATTTAATGAAAACAATTATTAATTATTAGACAATATTTTTACTTTTAATTTCAGGCCCGCAGTTATTTGGAATCCTTACCGTATAAGCCAAAGGTCCCTTGGACAATTTTATTTCCAAACGCAGACCTCAAAGCACTTGATCTATTAGATAAATTACTAACTTTCAATCCTAATAAGCGTATTGTTGTCGAAGATGCATTAGCTCATCCGTATTTGGAACAGTATTATGATCCAGCTGACGAAGTATATAACAATTTTTAATTACTATAATTATTTTTTATACCTTATATCGATAGTTGTATTTTCTTTACCACAGCCAGTTGCAGAAGAGCCATTTAAATTTGATATGGAATTAGACGATCTTCCAAAAGAGACATTAAAGCAGTATATTTTCGAAGAGACTTTACTATTTCAGGAACACAGCCAAGAAAATGCCATACAATAGCAATAAACTTTGTACTGATTAAAAGAATCTCTAACATAAAAAACCATTACTATCGATCTTTTAAGACGACTGAGAGAGATGCAAGATGGAAAAGCAGTGCAGATGATATTCAATCTGTTGATTAGTATTATTGTGGTATTAAAAGCAAAAGAAGAAAGATAATTCAATGACTAGAATAAGTTTCTGAAAAAATAAGTCCAACTATCTATATGTGACTATAAACGTTTAATATCTACAAATAGAAGAAAATTTCATTGCTTAACAAGATTAGATTTTAATTTGTAAACATATTTTTTTTCTTTCGTCAAATCAATATTATGTAGAATATATATTATATATGTATATATGTGTATATATATACATATATATATTCTCATATTGAGATGCTGTCTTATATTATCTGTGATTTAAGTACTAAACAAAGATATAACTGGTATACTATACGTTACAGAAATCAGTATGTCATGTCCAACATTGTATGGCAATTTGAAGTATAATGAAAAAAAGTTCTGCAATGACGGAAAAAAAAAATGAACGTTTTGCTGTTCTTTGGTGTAAAATATAATAATGATCTCAACATTCTTAATAATCTAGATGCAATTAAATGCTGTCTTTTAAAATGAAATAGAAAACAAACGAAATATTTGAAAATTATGTGATTTTTCAAAACTATTTTCTATATTACACAATCATAATTGTGTAAGAATATGATGAAATGTAAATTTATACTTAATAACTTTATTTTAATTTATTTGTTTTTTTAATAATGTGATATTTTTTCATAAGTCTATATTAGCTAAATTGAAACCTCAGATATCAAACATAGGTCAATATCGTTGAAAAATTGTATGTAATATTTCAATGAACATATTTCTGTTTATTGTTAATATTTTGGAGCATGAGACAAAAAAAAAAAAACGTATATATCTGTATATGTATAAGAATTTTACAAATTTACAAGAACTGAATGCATTAACTACAATATACTGTTGCAAATTGATGAAACTTTTACCTTAATAATAACAATGGCAATTTTAATGCAACATTTTAAAAAGGTCAAATTATATTTTAGGAAAAAAGTAGTGGCGTGCTAACAATTATTTATCTAGATGAAATTGTATGACTTTATACTTTTTTCAACGAATATTTTCTTGCCTAAAATAGTATTGTTGAAAATAACGAATGAAGAAAGAGCCTACTGCGTTTAATATTAATTATTGAAAATGAATATATTCATCTTAATGACATCCAAAATGGCGGCTGTGATGAGGTAAAATATTCAAAATTGACGAACTTTTTTGAAGTAAATAGATTGAATATTAAAAATTTCATAAAATTATTAAACGAGAATTATATTTTCATAGCTAAAGTAATTTATAATAAGCTTATGAATTAAGTCTTATCATCGATTGGGCAGTGGGCATATTTTGGTAATATTTTAAATACTTGGATCGCCCATATTTTAAACACATTTGCTTACAAGTAATTCTACAAATAGATATACATTGTAAATTGAATATTGATAATTAAACAAAGCAGGACTTTTTTTCTTTAAAGTATCTTTTGTAAAGTATATTTGAAGTTGTTCTTGTAAGTCTCATATTTGAGAAATTATAATATAAAGTGCTCTAGGTGGCTAGAATTTCTAGAAAACTATTACATTAATTTTTTATTAGTTCATTTTATCATGCTCAAAAAAAAGAAAATATAAATCTAGATATATTTTTATAATTTAAAAATTTTCACTTGAAAATACAAACAAATGTGTCCCATTTTGACAAGGCGTCTTTAGAGCGCCAACAACATTAAAAATCTTCACATTGAAGTTCTATCAACAATTTTCGTAAGAATAGATCTACAACAAAGTCAATATGTTTAATTTTAAACATTTCATTTTCATAAAAACTATTGTTAAAATTACGAACGACAAAATTAAATTAAGCAATTCGTAGAAGTAGAATATTAATTATTTTTAATAATTGTTCAATGATATTTTCAATAATCTCGGTTTCATCTTATTTATTTTTCAAAGCGCATCTATTAGTTTTACTATAATTTTTCTATATATCGAAATTGAAATTAATTAATTATATTTAATTCAATTTATTTAATTAAACAATAAATACCTCATAATCAAAAATAAATGTAAAATATTAAATGTATAAAATTAATTTTAATTAGTTTACAAAATCATGCATTATATGATAGAGTATCATTTTTTGGATAACAAAAAGTCATATAAATTTCATTTCGTGCCAAAGTCTAAATAAATTTTCACATATAATTCATATTTCTTTTAACTATACATATTTTCAGTATAAGGGATCGTGTTGTGTCAATATGTCCATTTGATATTTAATGTTACTAGATTCAGAAATATAAATGTCCAGATTAATTCATATAACTTTGAATATACGAAAAACATTTTTAAAAGTATATTTTTTGCAATTAATATATAAAAAATTTTAATATTATAGTTGAATGTTATTTAAATGTTTTACTTCATCATAATTAAGAATTATAATGTTTTTATAATACTATAACAGGCCAGATTCTTTGTTATACCATGAAGGTCGTTAATATGTAATTTTCTCATGCTTGTGGCATATATTTTTTAAGAACACTTTATAATAATCATAATTACAAAGTGAATATACAATGAATTACAGGTTTGTGTTCATTCCTTAGATACATAATTATCGTGATTGCATATTGTTTATTATAAGTACAAGGACTTTAAAAAAATTAACATTAATAAAATACTTCTTAATTATTAAATAAAACATTTTTATTAGAATAGTAATTTATTATTTTAAAATTAAGTATTTTTACATGACGGATAGATATAAAAATTTCATTTTATTAGTCAACACATTTAGTAATGCTTTTTACATTTTCAAATATCATGGAAATCACTATAATAAATTCTTTTCATTTTAATGAATAATTGTAATATTAAATAATTTAGAATTTTATTTTAAAACATTATCAGCTGCATACGTAATAAAAATAAAACCAATATTAATCTTCCACTTATAATAACGAGGATAATATTTTAATTTATTAAAATGTAATTAGAAAACTTGGGATATATATTTTTATATAGTTTTTGTTAAATAATGAAATTTTGTTTGCTCATGGTAATATTTTCCAAATATTTTATTTTTGTACAAATAAAACCATTACAAATCTAAAATCTGTTTTTGTATTTTTATATATGTACTTTGTTTGTTTTTTAAATTAAAAATATTTACAAAAAATTTTTTGTCATTATGTTAGTATTATAAAATTAATTATCTGTTTAATATTTTCAATTAATAAAATAATACGTAAATTGAAATAATTTTACAAAAACTTTACTGGAATATTTTTTGCCAATAATATTTAAGGATTAAAGGTTTTTGTATTGAGTATTAATAATAATAATTATTATAAGAATGGTAACATTTGTTTGAAAACAATGCATCTCGCGCAAGAGAAGATTTCTATTAAAATTAATTATGATGTACATGAGAATATTTATACATAATAAAAAATTAACTATGTTGCAGGAGCTTATCGCATGTTTGAATGATACAATGTCAATTTAAAATTTGCGAAGAATGAAAATTAATAATTATAAAGTGTTGTAATTGATATAACAGCGATGACAAATCGAACAAAAATTCTGTATGAATGTACATGAAATCTTCATTATAAAAAAATCGTTGTTACTATATAGGCACATGTATTTCGATTTTTCTGTATATTAGTATTCAACGTTGAAAACTAAAATATTGTAATTTTGTTTTATAAAATACATGACTAGAAATATTTTATCGATATTAATACTTGCACATATTGATATTATATTGTAAAAAGCGACTAGATTTTCATTTATCAGTCAGTATTTTTGAAGTGTTCTTGTAAAATTCTACCGTCTTGTAATCGGCTTATTGATAATTATTAAAGTAAAATTTTACAATTGGCTAAAATAACAATTGTTGCACTATATATCTTCTTTGTTATAGTTATGTGAGTATTCTGTATAGAGGATGATAAACATTTATTAAGTATTTGAAGATTCACAGTTTTCAATATAATATGATAATGTATTGCCTCATCCATTGTTTAATATGAGAATATTAATACAAAAAAAAAAAAAAAGGTATTCGTTGATAATTCAAGAGCTCGAATTTCGGCTATTCTATACAGTTACCAAAATAAATAGTTTAAATTTTCTACGGATTCAGAGTAATTGAAGAGTTAAACAGAGTTTTTGAATTCTAGATAACTTGTCATAAAAATGTATACGATACTGCGATTAAAGTATTTATTGTATTACCCGTTACATAAATGTATCAAGTGGTTTACATTATTAGCATATAGTAAAATAAACAGTTAATGAAATCGCAATGTGTTCCACGTAAAAACGTTAAACTTTGTTCAATCATACCTTAATGAATCAAAGCACTTATTCATCTTTCGTTATGTTAGAGAATTTAAGTCGTTGAGTTTGAATATAATTTAAATCTGTTGCCGTGAATTTTGTTTTCCTTCTTTATTTCAATTATTGTTTTGAGGAGCTATGATTGTCAAAAGGATCGATTGTCTTCATTTATAAATTTATATTTTATAAACTTTAATATATTATTTAAATGTAGAAATATTGATTTTAAACCAAATATATAACAAAATATAACAGTAAACGAAGAAATAAATTTGTTATGGAATTTCTGTGGCAGATATTACTCATCGTAATGGTTCAAATTGCTTGAGTATTATATCAAAATATCCGAAAGAATAGATAAGTAAGACAGATTTTAACAATGGTCTACTATTCAATTAAAAAATAATTCAAATTCCTTAAAAAAAAAAAAAAAAAAAAAAAAAAAAAAAAAAAACTTACTTTTACAGTATTTTCTGTAACCCTATAATTTAATGAACATTATATTATAGAAATGTAAAACAAATATAATCAGATATTTGTTAACGCGATATGTAAGCGTCAAATGTTATACACAGTTATTTCGTGTATCATTACTTGTAATAAGTATCTTCTAAAAAATATAATACTTTCAATTACTAATTCTATGTTGTGTAAGAAATATATTCATCATTAACAGCCACAATGGAATATTGATAATGAATATAAACAATATGCAATATTATTATCTATAGAAATATAATTTTTCCTGTTACAAATTGAGATTTCACGATCTTTTTTAACCTTTGAAATTCATAATCTTAAGACTGGTTCTAAATATTTAACTGGCCATTGATTACTTAGATTAAAAAGTGTAAAATCTAATAGAATTCATTATTTCTAATAGAATGTTATATCATAATTTATATCAGCCATTAAAAATTCGTAATTAAATTGTGAAAGTTAAATGATAGTTGCAGAATTTATAAAAAAAAAATTATATAATCATTAAAATCAACGTGAAAATATAATAACAGATGAGGGTATCGATATTTCCATAAAAGTTAAAATAATAATATTAAAAATAATAAATATTTTAAACATTTTACTAGTTTGTTATTCTTCACATGTAAAAAAAGTATGAAAATGAGACGCTTTGGTATCATTTAATATTATACGAAAAACTTCATGAAATCAAATTAAATCAAACTTATATAGATAAATAATATATACAAAATTTATAATAAATTTGTACATATTTCAAATTAAACATTGATATTTGTATAAATTATAAAATTACAAATAGAAAAAAATTCAATCCGAAAATATCTTCGATACATTAATTCAAAATTAGAGATTGGAAGTGCTTAAACTTACATGAGGTATTTGTATAAAGATTATTTATAAAATAAAAATGAGTACATTCTTTATATTGTTTCATACTTTTCAATAAATTAAACTATAATATTAAAATAAAAATATCATTAAAAATTTTATTTAGTGCACAAGCGATGATGCAAGCACACTTATAAGTAGTAAACTTAATATAAGTAATAATTCTAATATGACTTGTTTTATTATTTAACATAATTTTTTAAAAAGTAAAATAAATTTCTAAAGCTAATAATTTAAATATTTTCTGACTTTTATAACTTTAAAAATTAAAGCATATAATAACGAATAAGTATAAATTATATTTCATTCATTCAATTCATTCAATCAATAATATATTAATACATTCAAGGGAATTAAATTCATAAATTTCTTTTAATGCTTGGAATATTTGATATATGTTAAGAAAATTTTTTTTGTAATCTTATCAACAAATGTAAACCATCATCTATTTAATATTGATTTATTAAGTCATTTATTACAATCATTAATTTATATCATGTAAAACTTATTAAGTAAAGGAAAACTGTAAACTGTAAGCAATATTTCAATTGCATATGAAGAACGTAACACAGTTTATTCATATAATTGATTATATTCTACAAACATAGGTAGATGAATATACTTTAATTATATTATAAAAGCCAAGTATACTAATTGCTCGGTCCATTATAATTTACACAATACGACTTTTTAAGTTATAAGTTAATTTACATATAATTTTTACTCTTAATTAATAAAATTTATAAATAAAACAAATATATTAGAATACACAAGTATATATAATATTTATACATAAATGCAAATCCAATATTTTTTATGTATAATATCTAGATTATATTTTGTAATAATTTTTGTTACCTTAATATTTAAAACGTCCATGTATGAAACTTATGTAAGCATATCATGTCAATTTGTCAATTATATAATAAATAAATGTTAATTCTTTATTTATAAATTTTGTTTAGTTCAATTTGTATAAGGTTTATTATAACCATATTAAATTTTAAGCAAATCTTTGTAGATTACATATAGTTTTATACAATACTTTATTTCAATTTTTTCTTTACTGAAAAATGATATAATTCATTTACTTTTTTTAAGATTATCATTTTTGTTTTGTATAGAAGAGATAGATAAATACATAAAACTTAAACATTTTTCATGAAATAAATATTCGTTCTTTTTGAAATTTCTTCAAAATTTTTTAGAAACTGAATTCGTTTTTAATACTTGACATATTTTTATATACTGCACTTACAACTAGATTACTATTAAAATTTCATTTGCATGTATATAAAAGGCTTTTAATATATTTATGCAAACAGCTTGTAATACATATATATATATATATATATATATATATATAGGTAGATAAATCACACTAATACCTCGATGTATGAATGAGAATAGACGGAGATTATGTTGTCACATATAAATTGAATACACCAACAGTCATTTTTTTTAATTTAATATTAAACTAATTTTAAGCCAAAATTTAATTTGCACTTTAAATTTCTTTATACCTTTATATATCCTTCTTACAAATAATTCCAATAACTTATTATTTTATATACAAAAAATACTACAACGTTCTTTTATTAGTTCATCGCATTTGTTATATCTTTTTGATGAAATACGTAAAAATATTCAAATAAATGAGTGGTCGAATTCAATTGAATAAAATTTTGTTAATTATTGCTTTAAAAACTTGTAATTGTATTTATAATATACAAAACTTGTTTATATTATATTTTAATTCTTAAATTCATGTTTGTTACTGTATTGAATTATTTACTATAAAAAATCTCGTAACTTTTTTATAGAAAAAATTAAAATATCATTGGAATCGTGAAAAAAAAAAATTATTCACAATGTATAAATTTAAAATTTAATTAAATCGTAACATTTTAAATAATTATAAATAAAATTTATGATCACAATTTTTATAAATATAACATATTATTTATAATTTTATGAAATAACATATATAAATTTTTAATTACTAATAAAAATCGGCAGTGATACTTATACATTAATTAACAAATAAAATATTTTAAATAATAATAGAAACTGATGAAAATTATAATATAAGAATTGGCATATAAGAAGTGTTTACATACAGTTTTAAAAATTTTTATAATACGTGAAAAAGTTATAATTATTAAAGTCAATAAATTAGAAAACATTTGTTAGTATCTAAAAAGTTGCTTCTGAATAGCTTGAAAATTTTCGTTTCATAATACAATCATTATAAATTTTTTTTATTTGATACAATCAATTGTTAATTTTTTTAATATAAAACCGCTAAGTATAATGAATAATATTAAAAAACGAAGATTATTTATGATAATTGATGTAAATTAATATAATTTTATTAATATAAGTTTTTTGTTTTTATTAAGCTTTTGCTTACTAAGTACTATCTGTACGTCAATATAATTGTAAATCTTCGCAGTAATATAAAGGTTTTTATAGTTTTTTTTTTTTTTTTTTTTTTTTTTTTTTTTTTTTATAAATCTATTTTAAACTTTACTATTTTCATTTAAGGACAATCTATAAAATACCTTATTAACTATTAACGTGGATGAAATTCAATAGCCTATTTATATCGGACGAATTTTATGAACTTTATTATTTTCAATTCCTAAAAATGGAACTAAGTTAAATCGACGGACTATTTGAAATTCTTCTACTACTGGTATGCGATTTAACGAGTAATTAGGAACGTGAAAGGTTACACTCGTTAAAAATAATGTTGTCTGTTTCTCGATAATTGTTCCTTTATCACTACGAAAATTACAAAAAATGATTTCAACAATTAGACATTAGCTCAGATAAAAACTTATCTATAAGCGTCAAGTATAAAATTGCAGTGAGAATACATTTAAAAAAGATAACTAATTATTGATATAATTTTTGCATATAAGAAATATTGAAAAATGAATTACAGTAATTCAGCCATCCTTAATTATAATTGATATTTTATATCATTCAATTTTCATTGAATATTTAATTTAATTGAATAATTAATTTTTAACATAAACAGTTATAGTATAATATCTATGTTAATAAATCAGTTCTGTATATGATGAGTATAAATGTGTAAGAATCCTTGGCGATTAACAAAAATTAAATTATAATAATCAATATTTTACAGTATTTCAAATATGCAAATAGTTGTAAGGAATTTTTTAAATGCATTTATACTTTTTCCGTAAAATTTTAATATCTGTGTATGTGTCTCTGTTCCTTTTTCTCCCTGTCTATGTGCGCAAATAGAATTTCATATTATTATTTAGAATAATTTCTAATAACTTTAATAAAAGAATATTTACATAACAAAATATAATTTGCTATTATATTTATAGAAATGGGCAAATTATAAGTCTTAAAATATATAAAATTCGTTGATTTTTTTCTTCTAAATTCAGTTTCAATTTTTTTTTTTTTTTTTTTTTTTTTTTTTTTTTTATTGAAACTAATATATGTATCAATTTTATTTAAAGACAATGTCTAAATAGTCTCTAATATCTATATATATATGCCTATATTATTAATAAAATAAAGAATGTTAAATTTTATTTCTTATTCTTATAGTACGTACGCCCATTTCTGGTATTACTATTTTTTAATTGAATGAAAATGTCTCGAATAAAATGTAAGTATAGGAGTAAAGTGACCAATAATAAAAGCTAAAATTACAATCAAAAGTGAACGGCAACAGCAGCTGCTTCACCTCTGCTGTTGGGAAGTGGAGCGCATTCAAACCATTTGCACAAAAGTGGATCATAACGTTCGACGGAAGATACTGTTATGTGTCTCCAATAGAAATTAATTTCTTGCTGATGATCACCACCTATTACATATAAATGGTTATCAGCTGCCGCTACCGCAGGGTATGATCGACCGACAGTTAATGGGGGAATTATAGCCCATGTATTCTGAAAAAAAATATTGTTTGTAAATAATATATCTCTTCTTTTTTTAACAGAATTTTCCATATCAACAAGTCCTATACGATTCTATTTTCTCCTTTGTAGAATTAAAATTAAATTGGATAAATTCAAACTTATTTTAACGATTTTATTTGAATCTGCAATATTTATAAAATGAAATTCAAATACTTATTTTAATGAAAATTCTATATCTTCTTTATAGTATGCAAATGTTGAGATGCAAATATTGATTTGCTATTGATGCTATTGAGTTATTCAGACTATTGAAGATGTGTTTGAAAAGAGTCAATCATCGGGTTTGATCGTGCTGTATAATAATTGTAATAGTGTTTGCTTGATTCTGCTTTATAATAATTACAATATATTGGAACGACAACTTATCAAATTATTATTTCAATTAATATAGTATAATTGAGATATGAGTTTATGGCACAAAGCCAAACAGAGTAATATCGTAGGTTGAATGTTACAATACCTTGAATAGCATATTAAGTATAAACACCTGAGCACATTAACAATTTAATATCTGCTTTAAGACAACCATTTAATAATAGAAAAGACATATGAATATATTAATATATTTAATATAACATATAGGAATATCTATTGTTCAGAGAGTATGTTGCTTTTATTATTTTACGATTCGTTTTCCAGCGACAAAACAAGTCTTATCGAGTGCTAATTAATTCTAAAGACCCACAGCGAAGAATAGGGTACAATATTACTGTTATCGAAAAAAGTTTTTAAAAAAATTTTTCAAATATAAATAAGTTTTCTCAGTGCTATAACAAATATTCTTATAAAAAAAAATGATTTTATTGGAAGGAAGCGAATTGGTTATTTAACTACAAACAAATTTTCTCCTTTTGAAAGCATATAAATATAAAATCTATAAATCGTTATTTGCCCATAGAAGGAAAAATTCTAATATTAAAAACTTAATTCTTATTTATAGCTTTATATAAATTTTATTAATTAATTTCTCTCGACAGTGCTATTATTTGTCATATTTATCCGCACATTTAACCAAAATTTTTCATATAATGCTTTCTTCGATTATTTTTTCATTTTTACTCTTATCTATTTCAAAATAATCACTTTCGTATTACACTAAAACCATCCGATAATGCTGTTATGTACAGATATATATTTTTAATTCGTTTCAATATTTTATAATTATTGTTACCTACATAGTATATATATATGTATATAGCAAATACCATTTTATCTGCAAAATGTTCATGACATTTTTTTTTTTTTAAGTAGCTTCATGATTGTCTTGATCATTAATATTTATCTTTACTCCAACGATTATTTAACAATATAAATTCAATGAATTTATCATAATATCTAGATTTTTTTTTCGGTAATAAGTTTGTAAGATGAAATTATACATTTACTTCATTTTGTATCACATTGTAAAATAAAATATCTTTAGAAATTATTTTACATCATAATAATTAACAGAAAATCTTTTTAGTATTATGTTGTATTTTAATCAATGCATCATACCAGTGATAAACTAAAAGTACACGGCGCTTCGTAGAACCGTAAAATAAATATTTTTAGACTATTATAATCGATAACTAAAATGAAGTATATTATTCCTATATATTATTAATTAAATTATATTTCTAATTATTTTAATTAAGTAACTATTGTTTACTTTTTTAACTGTTGTTTAATTTTTATTTTTAATTCCTACAAAGGGCATTCTAAGTATTTATAATTTATTATATTAATTAAATTTTTTATTCGTGCTTTAGATTTAATTGGGGAATTTCAATATGAAAGTTTTATAAAATTTGTATTATATGATAAATGTAATATAAGTAAAAATAATATATATTCAATTTTTCTATATAAAATTTATATTCTTTCTTTTACAGATAATTTATTAGTAATATACAGATAATATATTATTTTTCCATTAATAGAGGATTATTAGTTTCTTTTGTGTACGAATGAACAATAAAACATATATTAATTTATTATTGAATAGGATAATATTCAAAAACATAAAATTCATGTATGCAATGGTTGCGATTTTTATTTGAAAATTTAATTTGAATCGCATGAATGTTACAGCCGCAAATTTGTTTCAGAATGAAAAAATTTTCTTTTTATTCAGAAATTTGTGTATGAAGATAAAACTTATATATAACTGTAAATGTTGAAGCTTCAGAAAAGCAATTTTTCTACAGTGTAATTCAAAATTTCAAATATTTTGAGCTATCTAGTTCCTTTTCGTTATTCATGTGATTCATCTAGTTATTTATAATCATAATAATCATATGAGTGCGTCCCTTTTGACTTTTCCTATTATAAAATCGATTCCATAAAAAATTCAAGGGCATCGTGTTTAAAAATAATCTAGTCGCTTTAATAATAATTCTTAAGACTCACTAGGGAATAGGTACTTTCATAAATCAAGTGCTAAAATACTGATGTATGTAAAAGTTTTTAGATTATTAAATTTTGATTTAGTGCAAATACATAAAGATTAAATAAATATATAAGTATAAAGATTACATATCCTACCATATTATTTGCATCCAGCTAGTCTTTCTCGAAATTTTTTTAAAAAACTCTGTTTCGAACAGAGATTTCAATTATTTCCTCTTAACTGTTACAGGTTCTCAAAGCACCAATTTTCTCAACTTCAACTTCGGTTCTTCCTCTAATTTGATACCGCTTTTGTCATTTTGACGAGCAATTCTGAACAATTACACCAAATTGATTTCATTACTAGTCTAAATTTTACCACCACCAACCCCCCCCCCCTCCTCTTTTTTTCTCAAACACAATCGATCAGCAGTTCTGCATGCTCGCCAGTGTAACATATAATTGTGTACTTCTTAGATAATTTACTATACTATTTCTTTATTGATTTATCAGCTATTACTATTTTTATGATTAATGTTTATTAATGCATTATATTTTATATTGCAATTATGCTTCTATTAATTAACTATTACTGTTACGAACTATGATTAAATCGTCAAAAAAAGAATTTTTTTATAATCCACGATGAACTAGTACAAATTACTCCGATTTCTACACAATGAATTTATTGAAATTATTGCAAAATTTAAACAAATAATTATTTTATTTGTTGCGCAAAGAGTCTGTATTATTAATTGTTCGGCTTTACTTTCTTCTCTTTCCTGCATTTATTCTTTTTAATATTGAGATTATGCAAAAATTACCACAAAGCACATCGATGTAAATTTTATATTTACATAGATTTTTAATAAAGTAAATAGTTATGTCGATATTCTGTATTTATCCTAATATAATGTGTTATCATTTTAATTTTTGTTACAAAAAGCTTGGAGCAGCCAATTTATTATATTGTTATAAATCTATTTCGATATACAATAATTTTTAAAAAATATTCAAACTTTAAAAACGTTCGATCTAAATAATCCCTTGCTTCAAACCCTCTATAATTAAATATTTGTATTTCCTTGATGTTAATGAAAAATTTAATTTATAATTTATGAATAGTTGTTAATAAATTTTTACAAATATTGATAATTGTATTAGAATCATTTTTTAAGTTCGAAATAATCATGGAGGTACGTATTCGGTATTTACTTCGATTTGGATTTGATAATTCAGTTTTCAATTTCATGGATGCTAATAATTTTTAAATTATCTTTTCGTTTGTTTATTAATTATCGTACGTTGTAAAAAATATTAGTGGATTTGTTTGTATATCGTCACGACCTTTAGGAATTTCCATCATAAATCAATATTTCGGCAGAACTAAATTTATTTAGATAGGTCATAACAATACTATAATTTTTTTTTTTTGGTCTGTTTAATAAAGTAAATAAAAACACAAAAAATTGATAATATTTACAACTACACATTTATGCTATGCTAACTTACCTTTTTAAAAGAATATCTTTCAACGGATGATAAAACTTCTTGATATTTATTGGTCCCTCCAACAACGTACATATAGTCATCGAGTACAGCAATACCCATTTGCGAACGAGGTGTCATCATTGGTGCCAATGATCTCCATTCTTGCGTCGATGGATTATAACTCATCACATCCTTACGATGCCTAATATCATGTGAACATCCGCCAACAATGTATATGAGCCCTAAAAAATGTAATCGTTCAAACTATTGTATTTTATTATAATTTCTTGTTTTAATAAAAAATTTCTAATAACATAACAACGTCTTAATGTTATATTTTGTATTTAAATTTTATAATTATTAAGTTGCAACTATATTTTAACATGATTGTGTTATAATATAATACCATATGATTATAAGATGATGAAATATAAAAAAGTAATGTATATCCATTATCTGTTTAATGGATAGCTGATTAAACATTAATTTACATATTTTAATATAAATAAATTTTTGTATTTTTAATATTTTTATATGTTCAATAAGCGTGATAGCTTGAAAATTAAAAAAGTACAATAGTTAATAGATGATTATCAAACCATCGTAAGCGACGACACCCATGCTGAATCGTGGCTCTGGCAGTTTTCCACTAACAGTCCAAAAATTAATCACTGGATCGTAAATCTCTATAGTATCGCCAATATCTTCGCCAACCCATCCACCAAAAGCATATAAATTATTATTAAAGGCGCATAATCCAAATTCACATCGGGGCTCCACCATACAAGCTATAGATGTCCATACGTTGTCGTGAGGATCATAGCATTCGCCACTGGCGATAATATCATAATCTATCTCCCCGCCTACGACATACACTTTTCCACTTAATAGCGCAACTCCGGGCAACACTCGTTCTATTTGTACAGGCGCAACTTCGCTCCATGTGCTGAAAAAAATCATATATGATTGTTAATAAAAATTCTTAAATGAAATTTACAATTAATTAAATATTCGAACATTTATTTATTCGACTACGTACTTCTTAAATGTATTGTATTTATTAACGGTATCGTAGATTGATTCGGAGGGCTTGACCCATGTGTTCGAATCACGTTTTATGCCGCCAATTACTAAAATATTTTTTTTAGCACAATGGCGAGGTTGTACTCGAAGTGGTACAAGGCATCCCTTATTACAAATTAGGTCCTTTTTAATAGAAGTCAATGCTACTGTAAGACTTCCATCGTTACATTTGTAAATTATTTGATTTAAACAAGCCATTGAGCATAGTCGTAGTCTTATGTGACTGAATATTTCGAATACGTAACAACGTCGAGCAGGTATATCATGAGTAATCCAATTATACGCGGCTTCAAAAACCTAAAGCAACAATTTTGTATTAAAATTTTATTTATTAATAAATTGCTATCAATTATTTTTATATCAAACTTGGAATTCGGTGTCAATGTGAATGTTTTCACTGCTTAGAAAACTGACTAAATGCTCCTTTGGTAGATCAAGAAATTCCTCTTCCTGTGAAACCCTAGGAAAATTAATTTGAATAAAACGTAAGGCAGTTTCTAAAAGATCTGCGCAATTGTGAGTCTCTGCAAATCTATAAAAATGACAAATTAATTACTTTGGTATATTTATTTTTTTTTCATTATTGATCAATTAGAAAAATTATGAATGAATTTCAGTTTAAGCTAAGTGCATTCGTTACAAATGACAAATGCAGTAATTTAATCCTACAGTAAATAAAACAATACCTATAAATTCCAAGGGCATTCGAAAAATGTAATTGCTCTTCTAGATAGGAAATGCAACTAGAAACTACCTCGTTCAATTCTAGCATATCCGCAGCTGCAAATAGCTCCTGAACATTATCTTGTGTCACATTCACATTTCCAGAATAAATAAAATCTATGAGTATCGATAAAATATTTTCAGGTATCGAATGAATCTCTACAAGCTCTTGTTGCTCTTCGACCAATCCACCGGTAAACATAGCATTGAAATAAGCGCTACTTGCAGCTAAAACAGACCTGTGAGCTCTAATAATTGTATTACCAACGATCAAACCAACATCACTAAATTGATTGTTAAGTCTTTGTGAATTCAAATTTTGCAAAACCTTTGGTGCATATTGTCCAACGGTATATACAGAGTTGGAATTATCTGATATTTCATTTTTGGGTTGTGCTGGAAAATTCATAGAGTTACTGTTGATTTCACTCTTAATTGGAGCTACTGTACTGTCAGCCATGAGACTGTCTAATTGACCTTTATCAACAGCACCTGATAATACATTAATTAATACATACAGTAATAATAATAATAACACAAGTGTAACATAATGTGTAATAACACAAATAATAATACAAATATATTACATTATATTGTAATTTATTTGACAACTTCCATGTATTCCAACTAAATTATACCAGCAGGCATTATTTGTTCAAACAATCTTGTGTATATGTAAATTTACAATGTTCAAATTATTTATATAATTTAATAAAATAAAAAAGATAATTATTAATAGTTTTACACTAATATGAATTATTAAATGGTATATTAACGGTACTATCTACAATAAAAATATAGACTAACTTTGCTTGTTATATCGATGATTTTAATAAGATTATGTGAACAAGATTTAATAACATTTCGTCATATTTATAAAAATCAAATCTCTTTTATGATTGCTATATTTATATCGATAATAAAATATTATTTATTAATACAATTTCATTTAATGTATAATTATTTCTTTATATATCAGTATATATTTACAATATTTATTATATATAATTTAATTATAATGTGATAATTGGTCGATAAATATTTATATTTATAATAGAATGTTCATACGCTTATATGGTAAATTTATAATTTACTATATTTTGAAAATAAATCTATGAAAATAAATATTTAAATATTAAAATATTATTCATTTAGTTAAATCATTAGTTACTCTAAATGAAAGTACAAGTTACATATTAAAGTGAATTATAAACATTATGTGAACGAAATTTATGCAAAATCTAAAATTAACAAATACATTTGTCAGTAATAAACCCATTTAATCTAAATAACGCTCATTTTAAATGAACTCATTTATAACGAAATGGAAGACAACAAAATTAAGATGATATTTTTAATTAAGAATAAATGTATTATATGTTATTATTTGTTATGTTCCTTTGTTACTTACGACATATACGGGAAAGAGCCTTGTAAACGCTGGGAAACGACTTTCTGTTATGTTTCCCTTTAAGACGCATAATTACCACTTCATTTTTTAGTTCGATTAGATAAAAGATGAATACACCACCGTTCTATATTAAGATTCTAACTGAAAGTAATAGCTGTAGCTGATTTAATAATCGTTAAACACATATGCAAATATCGAAATAGTATATCGGCTGTCAAGTCTGTCAAGTGTCTCTCTCTCTCTCTCTCTCTCTCTCTCTCTCTCTCTCTCTCTATCTCTATCTCTCTATCTCTCTATCTCTCTATCTTTATCTATCTGCTTTGAGTTATTTATTATCTAATCATTTAATCCTATGACTCAAGCACAATAAATTCATAGTCTCTCTATAATTTGGCATTATCTTAGCCAAGTAGCAAATGTCAGTTGCAAATGATAAGGAATCGCGGTTAACAGGAGATTCGTGAAATTGTTTTGTACGTTTTGATAGATTCGCTACGAGGAATATCGAACAGTATTACATCAAGTGCGCTCGCATGCGCATTAATGTTTCGTCGATCATTGGCTCACAAAAACGGGCGCGATACGATTCGACGGTGTGAGAGAGCATTGGCCATATGTGTCTGAGCATGTGACGAATGTTGCATGGACCAATGAGTGTGGGAACGCTAAAATCCATGCGAGTGGGGAGGATATTTGCCCGATATTGGAAAGGCCAGCAACCGTCGACTTTCGAGAGCAGTCCGACAACCAAATCAATCACCATTATTTTCATACTCGAGGCAAGGCCGGTTATTTACTTTTACTTTGTAATGAATCTAAGTGATGCGAGATAATTTTTCATTAATTACGAAGTATTTACGAGATCTTATGGGAAATCATGTTTTAATAACTCATCGCGATTTCCGCGATTTCCGCGATTTCCACGATTTCCTTTCCTTTTAGATGTGCTTGTGTTTAATCGAGTTGAACAAATCTTATTGAATTATAAATTATTTTATATGACAAATCGTATACTATTCCCGTCGCTTAGGGGATATGCAAATATTTAGTGGCAATATTCGAGATTGAAGTCAGTTTCAATATCGCCGATTGTCGGCATCGTCGGCCCTTTCAGATCTCACATTTCTGTAAACACTTGGATGAGAATTTTTCGTCTACTTGTTATGTTTTGGTTTCGAGTGGCCCGCAATGTTTATATAGTCATCGGGTAATAATAACATCACCCGGAAGTTTTCTATCGATATTACGCTCTACTACTCATCTTTCGTTGAATTCTCGATAATTCTAGATTTTTCTTTTTTACGCCTCGTGTAAGATTCCAGTGAAACAACGACGATACTTTGTTGTCAGCTAAATGAGCCGCCGCGTGGATATATAAGGCAAGCACGCGGCGCGCCTCCCTCTCTTACTGACCGGCCCTCTTGCCGAACCACCCTCGGCTCAACAGCGCTTGCGGCTAACATGTTGTTGCCGTGACACGACCTCAGTGACACCGAGCATAGTGAACCGATCTAATCATCTACCAAGTAGTAACACTTCGAAACCCTACGGGCCCGCAAGAATAGATCGGGCAAACTTACGTTCTCTCGAACTAACACTTCGACCCCGTACAAGCCCGTCGCAAGTGTCGACGCAAGTAACGCAATTCGTCAAGCACATTGTCGTCAAGGCCAGACAACATTTTATCGAATAATCGACTATAAATACAGATTATTAAGTCCTACAAGAGCTCGAAGGCTTATCATTAACCACTCTTACCTGTGACTAGACTCTTTTACTGCCCACCCCCAAATAATTAAAGACACAATTGATGATTACTCACTAAATTCCAGTAAACATCTTACACCATATCAAGTATATTTATTCATACATCGAGCGTACTTGATTCAACTACCATCTTCTCATGCTAACTCACCACAAGCATGATTGACTGACGACATCAGCTGATATTTACAACATCAGCATTACCTCAACTTCAAGATACTCAGTCATATCCAAAGAACACACCCTCATTACTTCAATAGAATACTTCTCTTCTCTCTCCACAACAGTGAAATATTATTATAATCATTTACCAAATAATAAACATTGATCTTACTAAAATTACATTATATATAATATTTGTCAGCCCTTGCACTTGTTATTTCCTTTAAAGTTATCCTGACGAGAGACTAATCCACTGAACTATTGAATTGACAGTTCGAGCGATAAACTAAACCCTTAAAATCGAACAGGCAATCTATACAATTCTAAGCTCAGTTTGTCATAAACATTTCAAGCATTAATTATAGATCCAAGCAACAAAGAAATAATTTTGTTATTCTAAAATAACAAAACGATATCAAAAGTAGTTTTTCCCTTTTAATTGATTATAATAGACCACTAATATACCATGTTATATCGACTTTAAACAATTTTATTTTCACCATAGTTTATCATTGCGCAAAATATTTTATTTAAACAAATTGTTAAATGATTTTCGTAACGATTGCGTGAAATTGATGAATATTTAGAAGCTGAAGATTATTTAAAATATACATTTTTTAAATTTTAAATACCTAAAACTTTTAGCACATTTAACATAGCATTGTATAATTTACGATAATACCATTTTTTTTTCTTTTTTTTTTCTTTTTTTCCAATAATTAATTGCTTAGCCGAATATTTAATTACTTTTTTATCATTGGGATTACAATGGTATAGCTCGGCTTGTATTTATTAGTTCAGCAACGTCTGTAAGATAAAAATGATCGGGAAAAAATTGAAAAGTCAATTTCATTGGAAAAACATTTTGATCATTCATTATTATATACAATACTATACTATACAAATATGATTTTATATTTAATAATTATTTTCATTAAATTTTATTTTACGATATAAACATTTATAAATTTTGTTCCAATATATAATGTGAAAACGATATTTATAATTTAGTTTTAATACGACAAATAATGATTATTATAATGGTTAATAAAAATTGTGCCACGATTATAAAACTTTGCAAAATGGAATTAATTGTTTTACTGGTTGTGTAGGGCCCAAATTTTTAACGAGGCTTGAATCTTATTATTACAATGCTCGTCTAAAAGCACTTGCATATATAAAATTATTCTCAGTTTACTTATATGTTTATACATTTACATATTTATTTTGATCATATATTCTTCTCTTATGCTAAGAACTATTTAAAAATAATTTTAAAATTTCAATCTGTATTTTGAATTTGTAATTCACGACTGATATCAGTGAATAGTTTTATATATATAATTTGGATTATCGTTGCTCAATTTTTGCAATTAAGCTCAGTTTATTAGTTTAGTGATATCCATCTAGTGACTATTTTTTTCATTAAGTAAATACTTTCATTCCGGTATATTGGTATTCTATAATTTACATGTTTTTAGTGCTCGAACCTTTGTGCTATATAGGTTATTTCTCACAAATTACTCATTTTAAAAATAATATCTGTCTATAGTTGTTACATTTTTTACTAACTGAATGACCGAATTCTTAATTATTGCATTTCTTAAAAAATGACGCATATTTCGAAGGATAAGAGGGCATATGCAAAGTTCACGGTAAGTTTATGTTTCTTTACATTAACGAAAAACTATATTAATGTATTTATATACAATCGTGGTTATCCAACTTTGATAATAATATATTTATTTTAAGGGTGTCAATAAACACGACGAATTTCTTAATCGAATATCTAAAACCTTGTATTACACAAAATTGCCAGTAACGGATTGTTTGAGTTTACCTGTAACAGGTGCTTATGCTTTACATTGCATTCTAAACGATTGTAAAATTTTATCCATTGGTTAATATTAATTTATAAAGTAATCAATTGCTTTACAGAGCTGGCTGCTGAAATTTTTACAGAAGTAAAAAATGGACAAACTTTGGAACGATTGGACGTCGAGGAA
Organism: Ceratosolen solmsi marchali; assembly: GCF_000503995.2. NCBI lineage: Eukaryota > Metazoa > Arthropoda > Insecta > Hymenoptera > Agaonidae > Ceratosolen > Ceratosolen solmsi. The sequence goes on from NW_011948432.1 coordinate 1,287,294, forward strand.
GCAAGTCGCATTTCAAGAAATGCATGTGTATCACCGTGTTCGCTTGTTTTAGCTTTATTGTACCTCGAGCGATTGAAAGATTGTAATCCAGAATATCTTCAAAGAGTTGCTCCTTCTGAACTATTCTTGGTTTCATTGGTATGCATTATTTATTTCTGTTTAACATTGAAATTACATAATTGTGTAAAAAAAAATTTTTCAGATGATTGCCAGCAAGTTTTTACACGATGATGGAGAGGAAGATGAAGTTTTTAATACAGAATGGGCTAAGTGCGGTAACTTAAGTATTGCAAAGATGAATCGATTGGAAAAAGACTTTTTAAAAGCCATAGTAAATATTTTTAAATTTAATCAATAAATTTTACTAAATACGTTTCTGGATATTTGCATAATGTAATTTAAATTATAACTTAAATACTAATCTTTTAATTTATTTTGCATTTAGAATTGGTCTGTCTACGTACATAACAAAGACTTTTGGGATAGGCTACATAGGTTAGAAAAACACATTGCATATAAAGAGGCTTGTAAAAGAGGTTGGTTTTCTTATACGGAACTCAATACTTTATTCAATTCGACTCAGTTAGCAGAATTAGTGTATACAGCCATAAGTATTTCGTCGGTGTGTTTTGCAACCTACGCAGCCGGATTAATTACCTTACTTGGGTCGGCGATAGTTGCATCGAACTTACCTGGGACTTTAATAAGTTCAAAACAATACGCTCAACCTACCAGTGCATTAAATCTGCAACTTACATCGTCGACGCATCGAATTTCGCAAATTGAACTTCAAGAACAAATTGAGAATATTTTATTAAATTCAGTTTCTAAACCGTCTGAAATTTGTAATAATTCTTCTGTAGAAAAAGACATTACTATCAGAGTTAATTGGAAATGGATAATTGATTCGGTTATATTTTGGCTTCCAAATTGTTCACATTTGAAATCGGCATGCTTGAATAATTGGAAAAATAAATATAATGAAAACAATTTATACGTGACTAAATTAGACTTTTTGACAGAATCGGAGACATTTTCACGATATTCCAACGATGAAGTTGAAAATATTATAACAAAACAAGATATAGATTTAAGTTTGAAAATGGCGGCAGATGATTGGAAGTATTATATCGCATATTTTTCTAAAATATCTCTCAGTCATGGACAGTAAGCACAGTTTATTATGTGTATTAATTTCAATCTGACTATGTATTGAAAAAATCGTAATTCGTGAATTTTTATATATAATATTCATTGAGCAAATGTATTTTTAGATTAACAAAAATTCAATTTTTGTTAAAATGTTTGTAAAAATTATTTACTTAATTCTAATATCACTTAATTTGTAAACTAATATCAATTTATACAATTGTAAGTATTTTAAATAATCCTAAATAGTTTACATTGTAAAATTAATAGGAAGATGTTAAGAAAGACTTATTAACAAATGAATTATTAAAGACATAAAATGTACAACATAGTATACTAAGTCCTATTTGAAAATAAATTATATTTTTTGTACTAGCAGCTTCTATTCTGTATTTTTACTTCAGAAAACACAAAAATCAGTACACATGATAATTATTTGATATTCATAGAAATATGAAATAAATATAATGTTAATTAATACCTATTTATTATAAATTAATTATAAGTATTCTAAATGCAACATTTAAATTTTTCTATATACATATTTTAAAATCAAGAAGTTCACAGTCAAAATGGCAAAGCATCAGCTAATTCGAGACCAACAATGGCTAATGCATATCTAAATTGTTTAAAACTTTATAATATTTCTGTACAACAAAATGTTTGATATTTACATTCTAACTGGACCTCATTTTTTATTATTTTCTGTTTCTTTTTCATCTGTTTTAGTTTTTTTTTCATCTTTTCCATCCTTATGCAATACGAGTAATGGTAGCATTCCCAATAAACAACCTAATGTTACTCCAAATACTCGACCCTGGATCAAGTAAAATTTTTAAACAAATTCGTTAAATATTAATATTTATATATGAATATTATTATTGTTATTTTCAGCAGTAGCTTACTATATTAGCAGCTCGTCTACTTTTTGGTAAATCTAATTGGATTGGTGTTAATTTGGGTGCCTCGAATCCTACTTTTTGTGCAAAAAGTTCAACATAAAATGCTGAACCGATTCCCAAAATATCCGAAATTGTATTTCCAAAAGCAGCAGCTGCCATCGTTGAGAGAGATATAAAAACCCCTAATGTTGCTTCAATTGAATCACCCTGAAAGTTTATTAAACATAAAATGCTGAAGAATTCCATAAGTAGCATACTAATTAATTAATATTTATAATATTTACAGCAATGATCATAATAGAATTGTCAAGGAATCCAAATCCAATGAATGGAATAGCATTCGCGATTGCAACTTGAAAAATATTAAGTACGATTATACATTGTTATATATATGTAACTTTATTCTCATTTTCAAATACATTATTTATGTTTGAACGTTTTGGTATTATAAAGCAATAATAATGATTAAGAAATCAATGCTTTACATACATGTCAAAAATATTTTCAAAAAATCAGTACATTTAATGATTACGATTTTTATTAGAATTATAATTTATTATTAAAACAAATTAAAATATATAATTATACGAAACGTTTTATAAAATTTGTTTACATTTTAAGAATTAAAACGTCTAATATTATTTATTATAAATGAAGCATAACCTGATATAAGATTTCAAGCTAATTTTTAGCCTAAAATAATTTACATAATATGACAATATCAACATATATTGTTTGACGTAAGAAATTGAAAAAATTTATAATAATAATGTCTATTAGCAATTACTAAATATCTTATTCAATATATTAAGAAGACTGTAGTATTAATTTAGATGCAAAAGTCTTATACAACCAGTATAATCCAGTTTTATCCAACTTACTTTTTAGGAAAAAAAATATAAAAAATATTTATAATTTACTTTCTACGAATTTGAGTTCAGAATTAATTTATTATCTTATAATAAATATTATATTATAAAAAAAAGTAAGATAGTAAAATAATTATTTTAAAAATATTTCTTATAATTTTTATAAACTTTTTGATATAAATGTATTTGTCTTACCTTGCATCAAATCTTTTCTAGATGGGTGTGGTACTGTTTCCACTAAAAGGATAAAAAAACTTATTAGTTAACATTAAAATGATAATTAATAAAATTACGAATAATAAGTAAAAGTGGAAAAAGTCATAAAAGCGTTGATTATTAGTCATATAGAAAGAAAAATTGCATGCAATAATAAGTTTATTTATTGAATCATTAACTGTTTTATAAAACTGTTTTTATAATATTTATCAAGTTTGATAGACTTACAGAATAGATTTTCCGTACAACGAAAAGAGCAGAAGAAAGAAGAAACTAGCGTTAGTGTACACTGACAAAGTTTTTATAGAAATTTGAATATAAGATTTCCATAGGACCAGCGCAGAAGACGGTATAAAAATAAATACAGAATAATGAAAATATAGTATTGTGTTTCATGTAATATTGAATGTACATCAGTTATGTCATAATATGTTTAAATATGTATATTTTAATGACAGTAATAAGAAATTCCAAACATTCAGTCTAATAAATTTATCAAAATTTAAATTTCATATAAATATGCGTTACTAAATAGTTGAAGTACGTCTTTCATGCAGGCTTACGTGTCTTTATTTTTGAAGGATCCGCTTGAAGCATAAAATTACCAAATTTATTAGTATAATTCAAAACTTTATAATATGCTTACATGAAACTTGACTTATATTACTTTAAATTAACAGTAATTTTATTAAGTTAAATATCTATAATATATATTTTTAATTTGTACGAAGGGCGTAAAATCACAAATATTGCTATTTAAAATATTTAATTATTCTATAAAAATTACGATTAACGTTTTTCAACTCCTTCTGCTGGTCCTGGAAACATATATTATTGATTTTCATACCATATTTGCGTAATAACCAATCATCAGGAACAGCGCAATAGCTGCCTGTAGGATCTACATCTCCTAATGTTGTTACTTTAGTCGGACGTCCAAATTTACTCCTCCATCGAAAAGGTGCAAGTTGACCTAATAAATAAAAATAAACGGGGACAACTGAATAAAATGTAAATTAAAATTAATTAAAAAGCTGATAGGAGGGCTACAGGAGTGCTACCGAATTGGGATGAATATGGGTTAAAGAATAAAATGAATCTTTGAAAAATCTTTATAGGCTACCTCTTTCATAGATAGTAGAAAAATCCGCACTCCTGCTTACGGCATTAATACGAGGGTTGACAAGACGACGTGCTGGTCTCTCATATCGTTAGTAGAGACTCTTCGGTAAGAATTTCTGTGTATATAGTGCTCGTACACAGAGTCTTTATACTCTATATGAAAAATCATACGTGAAATCTATGTATGATAATATTTTAAATTACTATTAGCATTTTATATTTGAACAATTAGAATGCTATTAGCTTTTGTATAAACACAGAATAACATTTGATATATAGAAATACAAACGTAGGCACTTTAGACAGATCGCTTACAATCTAAGAAGGAGAATGTAAGAAACGAATCATCGTAAACATCGATGTACAAACCAAGACACAGTTTACTATATACTATATAACAAAATATTGTGATTAAACATTTGTTACGTGGACTTCTTATTCTTTGGATTCTGGAATGCATTGGTTCTAATTATACATTGATTAACTCTTCTTACCTTCATATTCGGCCTTGAGCTTTAGAGACTGACATTCTTGTAAAGCCGTGATGAGCACTTGTCGTTCATCCGATGTCAAACGAACCGCGAGCTGCCGTGCTTGGTCCTTCGACAAAACACCAGGTACATCGGGGGTTGTGGCTTTCGAGGCGCTGCCAAATCTCTCTTGATTAAAGAAACCCAGCGAGCTACTTCGTTCCATACGATTTTCAACGGAATTCCAGATACATCTGTTGTGACCAAATCGCAAAATGAATTTCTTTGCAAATAGCGGTAATGGACTGGAGCAAGGATTTCCGACGCTTCCTCGGCATAGCTTATACATTGACGAGCACATTACGCTGATATTTAATTCAACAATTGTCGGAGTCACGCTATTTCAAAATTATTCCCTCCCTCTTACAATAAAATCTCGAAAAGTTAGAACTGGATGTTGCCGGCTCGCAACTGTCGTCTCACCAAGGATATCAATATAACATAAACACTGCCGATCCATCCATAATATTTGTTTACGTCCCGCGAGCCGATTTCGACAATTAAATCTCACAATTGCTTTAATGCCACGGCAATTACATTAATTACTGGAAGATGATATCGCTGTGCTGGGCCGAGCCGAGCCGAGCCGAGGCGATCGGATTCGAATACGACGTTCTCGACTTCGAAGTGAACTTTCCCGCAATGGAATGCGTCATTCGAAACGCGACCCGCCACCGTCCGCTGCCGAAATTGAAATGGAACATCGTACAATCTCTCCCATCGCATTTCCCTTCCAACAACAACTTCACGTAAATGGCGCCTCTGACGTCACACTACAGAGCGGTAATAAACACCAATTTTTTATCGACATTTTAATGAGATTCCCCAGCCATTTCAGCATACACTAAGCGAGGCAGGAAACGGATGTTCGGATTAGCTTTTCCCAATTTATCTTGATTGACCTACAGATTTATTTATAACGCACACTATGCACGTAAATTTTGAGCTATTTTTTAAATTGAATTATTGACATTTGCCAACAAATCATGGGATTGGTTGGCTCTTTAATACTCACCTCGTTTTTGCATTCGATTTACAGGGAAGCGCGGGTATTACAGGCGCTCGTGTGTTGTTTACGTCACAAATACATCGCCGCTTAATCGAAAGTTCAAACAAGTTAACGGCCTACATTAATTAATTGCAATGATAAAGTCCCGTAAGGCTTTGATTTGCTTCGTTAGATTATCAAATCCATTTATTGTTAGATTTATTGTATTATTAATGTTTGCGGCGTTTCGCGAGCCTGAGTAATAGTCCACGACGAATCAGAATTTTTTCAAAACCTAAACTGCATTGGCTTGCGTAAGAGCGTAACCGTATGTATATTATGCCCTATAGCAGGAATTGTCAAACTGAAAAATATTTAGGGCCGGTAAAATTGCATTTTAAAGGAAAGCTCGAGGTCAAGCACCAGTGTAATTCTGTAAAATATGACGAGTAAGTAATAATAGATTCCAGCCAGTCAATCTTATTCACATATATAATCGATTAATTTCAAAACTTTATAGAATATAGGCCATTAGCCATAACTTTATAGAATATAGAGCCACTTGTCTAAGTTGACTAAATGATAGTTTTACGAATTGTATTAATTAAGCTATAATAATTTGTGGATAAATCGAAAATAAAAAATAAAACAAAAACAAAAAGAAAAAATCATATGTAAATCTCCTGATATCAAATTCAAAGTAATTACGTTATGTTGCTTTTTTCGATATATGTACAGGTAAAAAGAATAGAAATTTTCTTTACTATTAAAAAATATGTATATATATATCATATGAAATCTTAAGAAATATCATGTTTGTATAATAAATTTGAATTTTTGAATAGATTGAAGAAAGAAACGATAATTATAAAAAATGATTATAATTTTATTGAAGAAAATTTTATAAATAAATAATTTTGTATTAATAATTCAGTCACGAGTGTAAGAAAAAAGAGCATTCGAGAGCCTAGAATGGAAAAAAAATTTTCACAAAGAAATTTGTTGAAAAACTTATGTAAAATTTATAAAAAAAAATTATTGAAAAATTTAATGACAAATCGAGTCAATGAAAGATAAAAAGGAAAAAAAATGATGAATGTAGAAATAATTCGAAAGACGTTTTATAATATACATTTTTTTTTTTACTTGTTTTTTAGTTTATTTTTTAACATTTTAGTAGTAAAATATTGTAATTTTTTTTCTTTAATAATATACCAATTCGATTTCCACAGTTATTAATCTCCTATTACTATCGGAATTTTATCTATGTTCGTGGACTGTAATTACCATGACATTTTTATTTAAAGTGCTGTATTGTGCTTGGATAGAAATGAAAATTGAAAAGATAAACTGAACAACTTAGTGAGATCAAATTAATTAAAAACTAATACATTACATGTAAATCGATGTATAAATTCAAATATTATCATTATTTTTTATAAATTTATTTATATAGATTTTTTTTTTTTTTTTTTTTTTTTTTTTTTTTTTTTTTTTTTAATAATCATATGGTAATGTGAAAAGCTTCTAATTTATAAACATTAATCGTTAATTACTCCGTTCACTTATGTACCTTTGGAGATAAATTTTACCGATTATATATAGCAATGTCAGCGACTAGGTAGTGGCAATTTATCGAGTTTACGGTGAATAATGCATAATATATTTTTAAGTAAATCTACCTATATGTAGATAATGACGCTATACAGTACTTATCTCAATTATGGAATTAATAATTGAATAAGAAAGTAGTATTTCATACAAAAATAAAGCTTAATTAGTAATGAAAGTCAACTAACTGCAAGGTCATTGCAACTATTTGACTAATCAAGGCAACATAATTCGCTTTATTGAGCGGAAGCAGATGAACGAGAGAAACAAGCACAATACTTTATATCCTTCGCAAGAGAAAGTTGAGAGTGCATTTAATCACTTTAAAAAATTCATCCATGATTTTGAAAAAAAAAATCCCTTTATTTTTTATCGTTTGAGTTTTGATATGATAATTCTATTACCCAAATTAAAAAATAATAAAAAGTTGCAACTAAAAATCAAAAGAATATACAAAGCATTTTAAAAGCAATTATTTTTAATGAATTAATGAAATTTAATGAAAATTATATATTATATATGGAAGATCGATAAATTTATATGCATTGTGTAAGCGTGAATTGTTAATCGACAGAGTGATTTATGTATTTCAGATATAATTAGCAGCTTCATGCAATCCAAATAATCCTATAAAGTTATTACTTTGAGCAAACTTACCGAAATTAGGATTATTAAAATTTAGTTTAGCAGTATAAAATTTGTTGAAAATTCTTGGACGCTTTTCAAATTTCTATTCACAGAGATGGATAAATTAAAAGTATTTAAAAATTAATTTTTCTATAATTATATTTCATAACGAATACAGTTTAATTATTTTAATTATCAGGTCTTAATGATGTAGTAGTGACAAAGAATATAATGACTTGATAGTATTTAGTGATTAATGTAAGCGTTTTTTCAACTTGCATATTTCTGCAAAGGAAAAACTTAATAAATTGAATTAAATAGTATGGTAATCATATTTATAAAACATTTTTATAAATAAATATGCGATTATATGTGTGCGAGTGACGTTATAAAAAATCTTATAAGATTTTCTTTTATCCGCGAAAAAACCAACTCATGGGCTAACTATTGATGTAACATTTTAATCAAATTACTGTTTCATTTACCTCTATACTTATAGAATGTATTCCAAGGATTAATTCAATAGTCTTCTAGTGATTAAAATTACCAAGTTTATTTTAATATTAGAGGACTTTTATTTGTTACTGTTTAGATACATATTAAATTGATACAATGTCATTTAAATTTTATACAACTAAAATTATACAATAAAATTTTATATTGATAAAATCTATTATAGATAAAAGAATAAAGAGAGAATTTATTTGAAACATTTATAATTTCAACTACTAACAAGCGAATAATTATATGTACAATTAAATTTATTTATTTTTTAAATTATATTTAATTGCAATCAAACGGTTATATTATTCATACGTTTAAAAATAGCAAACAATATGAGTGCTGATAGAAGATTAAAACTACAAAAACAAATTGGAGGGCAAATTAATTTAATTTTTTATCCTTTTATCAACAATTTTATTAAATTACGTGTTAATTATATATGATTGATGTATAAAAATTTTTAAAGTAGAATTTTTGACAGGAGGCTATATTTTTAAATTATGATCTTATTACTTTTTGTTTTTAATATTTATTTCATGCATTTTGAAATAATATATAAAATAGTACGTAATTTAATGTTACCTATATTTAGAATATATAAATACAACATAATTTGGTAACACGTCAGACTAGAATTAATAAATCAATTATACACAATTTTCGATATTCCAAAATAGAATTTTTGTTTTTCATCCTAAATTTATATGGAAAATTATGTTTAATATTTATGTAATTAGTTAATTTTCGTTTAAGTTTTATCTAAATAATTCATTTTTAATGCAAATATGTTTAAACTTATGGTGGATAGTTATATTAATACTTATTAAATACATACAATATAAATATAAAATGGAACATTATTCAAAATTTTTTATCTATTACAAATAAAATTAAGTAGTATATTTTTATCATACAAAAGCTAAACCTTTTATTATATCATTTGTATAAAAATAATATTTATATATTTACAGGATATCATAAAAGTTCACTGAATATATTTCGGCCATTAATTTACTAATATTAAATATTAAAAATTATATGAAGATTCATCACATATTACAAAATTATATTAAAATAAACTATTATGTAATATAATATAATTTTCATAATAATTATAACATAATATTTTAATACTTATTTCTATATAATTTTACAAAATTTGTCTATAAAATATAAAAACTTTTAAAGTAATTAAAAAATTTTTATATGAATAGTAGTTCTTAAGGCTAAAAAGATTTTTCATAATCTGTAACTATTTTTAAATCAATTAGTTCGGATTTATTAAAGGTAACGATATCAGTATCTTCAGCATTGGTACATTCTTCATCTTTTGGTAATGAAAATTTTCCTTCGGGTTCTTGTAACTGATCCTTACCACCTGCAATTTATATTTATTATATAAATTATTAGGACATTCAAAATAAATATCATTTATTAATAAATTTTTTTTTAATTCAGTATTTCATTATTTTATAAAATAAATTTACTCACGCAATATTTTCAAAGTATATTGTAATTTTGTTGCATCATAAGATAGAATTTTCGCTATTATTACATCTGACAATTGGGGTGTATAGTCATTTTCCATTCTATATACCTTTAAATAATCACATAATGTTCGCTTAGATAAGTCGTATTGGAAGCAATCAAACTTACAAGATTCATAATCATAAAATTTAGTAAATCTATAATGTATACGTACCATAAAAGAAATAATGTTGTTACATGTAATATTTTCATTTGAATTTTCATTATCGTTAGTTTTTTCTGGTTTACTTAAATGTAGAGAATGTTCCTTTATTACTTCTGGTTTTACTTTGTTTTTTATCTTTGTGTATCCAAAAGTTATTGGCGTTGAACTTTGTCTCAAATTGAGAAGAGCATTAAGATGGCCATTGACAATTTGCTTATTTGTACCTTCATAATTTACTTGATTTTCTTGAATTGAATGTTTGGTCTCAGATGCCGTATCTTCATCATCAAGATTTTTAAATCTAATGTGCTTTCCTGATGAAATCAATACAGAATCAATAATTTTTGGTTTTTTACCAGAATATTCTGTATAAGACACCTCATTTTCTGGACTTAATGTTACAAATTTTTTTTGTCTTTTTTTACGGATACGTTTCTTTTTACTTAATATACTTGCTGTGCTTATATTATCATCTGTAAAATTATTATTATCTATTTTATTATCTCTAGTATAATCACTGTCTTCTTTATGTATACTTACCCTTTAAACTTTCATCGGTATTATTTATAGAAGATGTTAAAGTATAAAATTTGTCGGATGTTGTAATAGTTTCATTTTCTTCCAAAATTACAGGTGTGGCAAAACCATTTTGCTTTCTTTGCAACGATTCTTCCTCATCGTTTGTTTCACAGCTATCTACAATACCAGTACCAGGAACTATACTGAAAAAAAATGTTAGGTGTTGAATAACAATCTTAAGAGCAAAATTCAATTAAAAAACTCATTTCATTTATCTGTATTTTACAAAAATCCCTATTAATTCGTAATTTATAAAATATCAGCTCTATAATGTCAAATATAAATATACAAGAATTTGCTAATAAATTTTGATTTACCAACACTTGTATTTTTCTGTTACAGCGATACAATACTATTGTAATATTTTTTAAAAATGTACTCACATAACTGTGTCATTATTTTCTAAAATACGAATGTCTTCTTGAAGTGGAAGAAAAAGATACATTTCTTCGTGTTTAGATACAAAGTGAAATGGCTTCTTGATTTCAAAAATTCTCCTAACATGTTCAGCAAATTGATACACATAAAATATCTTCGTACTATCTATATAAACCCAACTAAGCTGTCGAGCATCTTGAAAAATTTGTGAAAAATCCATTTTCACCCGTAAGTTCTTTCTCATCCTGACCGATATTTTCCCTTGACTACCGGTATGCAGTTTGAATTATTTTTGTTTAAATGTCCTGTAAGAATGAAATACTTTAGAACGTCAGACACGTGTTAATATTTTACATATCGTTTCGATTATACTAGGCGTGTCTAGTTATTTTAGCGTATAATCTACTATTACTCATATAGTTACTTTTGTCGATTATCCAACTTTCAAAATATATTTGAATTTAATTTTTGGCGCGTTTTCTGAATTTCATAAACCTACGAATTATGATTGCTTGTACAGATTATGATGGAAGGGCTTCTGGTAATTTTGATTTACTCATTGCATATTAAATTTTAATAAAAAATGAAATCCTTATTTATATTCATCTTCCTAATTGGATATTTATCAAATGTTATTTCACATATTATATTACTTTCTCCAATAGCAAAAGATTGAAGTATAAATTTTTTCGTTTCATAAATCCGAAAATATTTGCAATAATTTTCATGTCATTACCTCTTACGTGGTACACATTTTTAATAGCCAGTGATTCCAATATTTTGAATATTATTTCAATATTGAATATTATGTTTGGAATATTATGTTTTTATACCTTTTTTCCCCTTCAATACTATAAGTTATTACTTAATAAATTCGTTCCATGTAATATAAATGTGATTTTCATGAATTATTTATTATCGATATTACCCTTCAACATTATATGATTTATGATATTTTTATGAAGTAAACACAAAATAAAATTAATTTTATAAGAATTTAATTAAGCGATTAAATGCGAATATCACTGCAATATACAATGTATATCTTTTTACTGCACGTCGAAAAGAGATAGAGTTTATTTATATTATGAGATAGAAAAGAGTTAGAGTTAGAGGACATCAGTTCAGCTCCTACTGTATTTTTTTAAATAAATTTTTGGCGCATCTGTCTATTATAGAAAGGTAATTGTAAGGTACAAAGAATAAATAGAATAAATATTTCGATACACATAAGGTGTAGAAATTACATTCGGCTACAGCGTGACACATCAATTTGTTGAGGCGGGGAAACGAATGTGCAGGGCGAGGAACTGTCTGCTTGGCTATGTGCCATTATGGCAAATACTGTGCGATGTTTTCGCGAGGACAGAGATTTATGTATAGCTAGTTACACATAAATGGAGACGAAACTGACATCGCGCCGGTACTCGGCGGTTGCTAACCTCAGGTATCATTTTGACCAAATTTTGACCAAATTTTGACAAAAAGATACAAAGGATAAAAACAAATACATAATTTATTTCTTTATTCGTTCGATCATTTATTTATAGAGAGAAGAAGAATTGATATGTGGATCTACAGAGAGGGAGAGAGAGAGAGAGAGAGAGAGAGAGAGAGAGAAGTAATACTTAATTACATAAGCTAAAGCTATTGAAATGGTTTTAGAAAAAAAAATGTTAGTAATTCAATATTGACATTTTTCTTCGTACTCACAATACACACTAGATTAATTCGAATAATAAGATTTTTTACAGTTTTTTTAGGCTTATTCTAAAAATATTATTTTTTAATGATATTACCTCAACACATGTTAAACAATTATTTAAAATTATTTCATTTCTGAAAAGATATTCATAATATTTTTTATCTATACTTTTTAACAACAACAATAAAAATAATAATATTAATTAAAAATAATAAGAAAAACAATAATAATGCGAACAAAGAAAGCAACAACAATAATAACTAATAGTGATATGAATTTCTAAAATAGTAGAATCGCAATGCTGATATAACTTGTAATATGGATTTATATTTCTATTTGAAGCGATGCTATCTTATTTATAATCACCAGCAAATATTATGTATTAATCTATTTTCAGATTATTGAAAAATTATTGTACGCCTATAAGTAATTATAATTTAATTAAATCATTCAAATTTTTTATTAAAAATTTTAATGAATTTTTGATATTAAGCATATAATTCATTAAAGTCGACATATTGTTAAATATAGTGTTTACAAAATTGAAACAAGAATATAGAAATATTAATTTTCAAGTTAAATCCGTAAATACCGAAAATATCACGATAATTATAAAATAAAAACTATAATATTAAGATATTTTTAAAAAAGTATTTAATAAAGTTCAAAATTGAAATATAATAATATTACAAAAAATATTCTTCATATTTTTCATGTTTCATTATGTTTAAATTATATGTTAAGGTAATATTTCAAATAAATAATAATAAGATTTACTTGTCATGTATTTTTTATAATGTATTAAAAGATATCTTACTAGATAAGAATATGGTAATTTCAAAATTATCACTTTATTATAGTAATTATTATATTTAAATTTTTTAATTTTATCTTCAACCATTTTTATCGAATCCATTATTATTTCTAAGAATGAAGATTTATTAAGTTAATAATTCGTATGAAGTATATTCATATATACATTCCAATTAAAAGTTGATCTAAGAACTTTAATCAAAACTGGTTTTGATATATATATATATATATATATATATATATATATATATATATGTGTAATATTTGTAGATAAATAATGATCAAATAATACAAATCTAATATTGTGGTTGATGTTTAAGCCGATTAATTCATCGCAATTATTCCTACGATTATCTACCTCTAATTATATAGAAAAATTCTAAGTACATTATCTTTATATTTGTACAAAAATATATAAATAAAACTATTAAAAATGATATAATATTAATATTAGTATTAAATTAAAAAAAAAAAGAAAAGTAAAGTATTCATTTTCACATTTATTTTAAATTCAGATTGCTAAATATTTAATTTATTGTGAAAATATCAGGTTGAATTAATGATAATTTAATCGAATAAATTCATAATCGTTTAAAAATTTAGTCTTAATCTTCGTGTCTCCTTGACTATGACAAACGTATGTTAAACATAAAGAAAAGTAAAACTGTTTGACCATAAAAAATGATAATTGGTATTGTTTCGTAAACATATAGAAAAGAAAATAATAAGATTCGAACAAGAGACTTTAAATATCGTAACATTTTCAAGTTTATAATAATCCAATTATTTTTTATTTAGGTTACTTTATTTTTTTTTCCATCTATAAATCATTTTTTAGTTATCTAATTTAAAGAATTCATGGATAATGAACAACATTTTTAGAACAGCTAAGGAACTTAATAATTTATAGGAACTTATTAATAATTTCAAAGCTTAACAGTTCTAAGTCTGAATTATAATATTGTTTATTATGTAAACTAACAATTATCTTTAGGAATGCTTTCATTTCTATTCATTGCGATTATTTATGCAAATTTATATATTACAAAATTTGGAATAATAAATAAAAACAATAATGCGTAATTAAAGGTCTAATATTTTATATATAAAATATAATATATTGTAGCTCTATTAATTTTATTAATATTAGTGTAATTCATCAATAATGTATATATTACTTAATATTCTATATAATATTTTATTAAAGATGAAGACTTACTTTAATTTCATAATAATTTAATCAATAATTGAATAAAAGTTTTTTGATTTTTTAAATGGGTAAAAAGTAACTTTATGTTACTTTAAATATTCCTTAATTGATTATTAGTTCTCTTAAAAATACAAAAATTGTCATTAAATTATTATTAATATTAGATTACAATTAATTTTTAAAGCTTTATACGTTGTAGTTTATCATTAAAAACACTTGATATAATTATACATAAATATTTAATATCGATAAGCAAGAAAGAAAAATAGTATGTATAAATTTTATTAAATGAGTTAAAAATTTCATTTCACAAAACTTAGTTCACTAATTCAGTATTTTTAAGGGCAATTTATGAAATTTTTTTACAAATCATTAATCAATATTGTATGATGTAGTATTGACAAATATTTTATTTAATTTGATTAAATATTTTATTATATTGATGTATACAAATATGTGCAGTTATGAATTGATGAAAATTACAAATTTGTTTAAATATTATTTTCTCTTGTAGATATTTTGACATTCATGATGGAAATCATATTGGAATTTCTTTTATGATTCAAGACATGTGACTCAAATGTACTATTCCTTCTATATTTATTTTCTCTTCTTTCGCTTTATGCATATCGACTATTTATTAATAAAACATATATTTTCTAAAGTAATTTTTATTGTGTCGAATGTTGAACAAACTTGAATGTTATTAGTTTATTAATTCTATTTTGAGTGTGTTTCATAAAACGAATACACATCGGCAACTTCATATTCTCCAAACTTTCGTTGTCCAAGTTGTATATTTAAATGAGACATGCTCAAAGTGAAATCATTTCGAATGTGTGTAAGTTTGTAACTGAAACTCAATAAATTTTATTACTTATCGTGCACGTTAAGCTTTTATTCAAACTAATGTTGTATATCCCTTCTTTTTACTTTAATTATTAAAAATTACATTTGTATATTTTACAATATTTTTATAGAATATTTTTAATGTATATACGAATAGATGATAAAATTTTTATATTTTCAATTTTAATAAATAATATAATTTCATAATAAATATGTTTTAACAGATTAATAATGAAATTAATAAGAGATTCTATGAAATAAAAATTTCTTAGTAAAGAAGATCATAGGATAAAGCAATTGAAATTTAATTAATGAATGTATTTAATATTTTACAATAAAAAAGTTTTCATCGCTGTAGCAATTGTTATTATAATGATGTAAGTATATAAGTATTGAGAGATGAAAGATGAAAAAGATGGTAAAGTTAATCTGAGAGGTGGGAGATAGCGTAGAAAGTTAAAGAATAAGAATGAGAAGAGAGGAGGCATAAAGAGACTACGAGAGAGAGAGAGAGAGAGAGAGAGAGAGAGAGAGAGAGAGAGAGTAAAACAGAAGAGAGTCAAAAAAGAAAATTATAAAAAAAGTACGAGAAAATAATACAATTGAATATATTAACATTATAATATTGATTTACTAATCATATCAAAAGGTCATGTATTCTATATTTAAATTAATATAAATATGAATTGTTGCAATGATTTTTGAAAATCATTTCACTATAAATATGGAAATATTACTATTAAATATAATTTATTATTGATTTTTTTACGGAATTCAAATATAAAATGCATAATATGTTATAGATTCGTCAATTTACGTTTTAAACATTCAAATTTCAAGTAAAAACGCTTGTCTTATTAAATTTGCATCCGTACCTACATTCCGTTGTCATTAAATCTATTCCGTTTTGAATCCAATAATATTGAAATTTATGTAGAAATTTTGATTAAAGTATAGTGCGCAAAATGCTCTAGTGTATTGAAGCTTATGAATTTCATTATTTTGTAACATTCGGGAATTATAAATCATTTCTGAATACCTACAATGGTACATATTGAAAATATTTTATCTTTTAATGAAAAGTAATAGCTTATAAAAAATTACGGTTATTCATTGCAAATTAATATAATTTTTTTTTATTTAATTTGACTGTAATTAGAAAGAGTACTCATATAATATTTAATTACATTTACATTTAAAAATATCTATATAGATATCGTATTTACAAATGTTTAAAAATAACATATTTTGAAATTGCAATAGTTTGAAAAAATAAAGTAATTTATATTAAACATTAAAAAATATTTATTATTCACACAATTTTACAATAGTTGTAATTAAAAATGATTATTTTGTTCAATATAATCATTAAATTGTTCATATTATATTTATATAATACATATAATAAATAATATTATAAACATACTAATATATTAAATATTTTATAAAATAATAAATTCATAGACAATTAATTTTTTGGTACTAATTGTAGTAAAACACAATACATTTGTCTTAACTTTTGATTATTATATTTGATATAATATTTACAATATGATAGTTTTTCAACTATAGATTAATAATGCAATTATGAAATCAAACTTTGATCCTTAATAGTGTTATTGTATTTTGAAACGTGTATTTTTTACAAAATATTTCCTTACTATGCTTTTAAAAATTAATATTATTTCTCAAATTGACAAATTTCTGTTATTTTGTGATTTATATTTATTAATAATCTATGATATAGAATAGTTTAATACGATATTACTACATCAATTTTATGAAATAATGTAATTATGATTATGTAATTATGCAAATTAAACTATATCTAATTATAAATTTAACAATACTTATTTATTAATATGTATAAATACATGTTGATGATGACCAAATGTTAACGATTTCTGAAAGTAAAGAAAACAATAAAATATATACGATTTAAGTCCGTCGGGAATCAAATGTAGGTGGCTCCGTTTACTAATATTCTTTTATATTAGTTATTCATTATCAAAACGTTACTACAATAACGTTACATTGCTTGTCATATAATTTAATTTTGTAACAAATTTGATTTAATTTGAAGAAGAAATAAAATTATTATTTATTATTTGTAAACAAATATTTTTCTTATCGTTATCATATGTAATGGACTAATGAAATGTAAAATAAACAGACATTTTATTTTGAATTCAATTATATGTGGCAGATTTATTTTTATAGTTAACTAGTTAGCTAGTTAACTAGTAGAGTAAACATTTTATATTTAGTAAGAATGGATAATCAGTATATTATATAAACAAACAACTGAAATCTCATGTCTCATGTTTTTACAAAAATAATATTCCACAGACTTGCATTTACCCTATTGCATGTAGTGAACTTGTCATCTTATAAAATATTAATGAGATTATCTACAAAGAAAATTTGATCTATTTGAAGTTCAGCTTATAGGTAACTAAAGTTGCTTGAGGATTTTTCAAGAATCACACGATTGCTCTAGTGATGATGCGGTATATGAGTGTCGTACAAGAGATACTCTTGTACTAATCTACTTCTACTAAATCTTAACTTCTATTAATCTACATTAAGCTACACAAAATATAGAGATAATGTTTATTTTCGATTAAGATTGATATTAAAACGAAATATTTTTCTCACTAAATAAAGATTTTTGTAGACCATTCTCATACATATATATATAAATACAAATGCATATTCGTTTAATGATTTTTGTATAGATAGAATAAAATAATTAAACAAAACCATCATCTTGATTGTAGAGAATTACGGAAAACTAATGTAGACGTAGCTTAATATCTGAAAAGCATATGGAGGAAATAATTACATGTTTGTGCAACGATTAAACTAACTTGTTGTTGCAGATCAATTATTCTCGTGTCTTTTTTCAGGGCATAATAGCAGAAAGAAAGAAAGAAAGAAATAATTACAGAAAGTGATCGAATGAGAAGAGTCAAAGAGACCGAAAAAGGCCGTTGTGTAAGTACGACTGATAGATGATGGGTGGCTGGGCTAATTATGCCGTGGAGAGTGAAGAGATCGCGCGAGTGCATCACCCATTTATGGCCGGTAATGCAGCTGTGTTTTTCTTGGATTTCGCATCAATCGATAGAGTCGTTTCGAACGAAGGCAGACCTCCCGTGAGTATCAGGTTTTCAAGAGAGCACAATCTGTACTTAATAATTTTTTCTTACTGTTGGACCAGTAGCGATCGCAGTTAATCGCATCTTCTTTTGCGTTATATTCTTACTTTTATTTGTCACAGATGATGATGATGATGATGATGATGATGATGATGATGATGATGGTGATGATGACACAATAAGACGATAACGACAATGATCACGACGACGACCACGACGACGTTAATGATGACACAATAAAACTACGACGACGATGATAACGACAATGATAATAAAGAAGATACTAATCTTTAGACATTTAGGCGGTCATAAATTTTGATGAACAATAATATAGAAGTTGTTTAATAATTATTCGCTAATTTTTATTTTTCGTTATTTTTTATAAGCATATGTAAATCGACAATCGAATATCTATATCCCCTGAGCTCAAAAAAAGAAGATTGATAGGTGATTATTATGGAAATTGAATTTATTACATAAAATTCATATAAATTAATATGAAGATTTTTGTACATTTTTTATTATTGTATTTAGAATGCATGCGATGCATATAAGTATAGAAGAATATATATAAATATATATATATATATATATATATATATATATATATATATATATATATATATATATATATATATATATATATATGGACACACGTAGATTCATTCATATTTTCTTAAAACTACGTAAAACTAATGTTCAATATAAAATTAATATCGAAAACAAAACAAATAATTCAATTTGGTTTCTAAAAAATATTTCCTAAAAAATGTAATTTTTCAATATTGAAAATATAATATATTATTATATAACTTATTAAGCAATAATTTCAAAATATATGCATAAATACTATGATATTATAATATAATTAACAATATTTTATGAAGCTTAGCAAAACTTAACAAAGATTTCCACAAAACTTTTCTTAAATTTTATAAAAATTTTATTAATAGATTATTTATAAAAAGTATTGCTTTTATTTTATAATAATAATCGTAACAATATTTTAACAATATATTATTGATTCAACTATATTTAATATTTACTGATATATATATATATATATATATATACATATGCAAATTAAATTATTGTCAAATGTATAAATATGGTATTTTAAAGAACATTACAAAATTTCATCAATAAAAATTTTTTACTTTGTAAATTAATGTAAGCTCAAACTGGTTTATGAAGAAAATTTTCAATTCAGTTAATCAATCAATTATTGTGATTATCAAACGCGTGGGACTTAATACAATCGTAGTAATTTATTTTAAGACAACATGTAATTTTAGCATAAATTTAGTAGATTAAATTAATTATTTTTCAATGGACTTTTCAATGATGCCTAATTAATATGAAATCACTCATAAGATATTAGGCTTAAAATATAAAAAAAAATAATGTTAATTTTATAGAATATTTAATATATTCCATATTTAAAACACATTTATTGTACAATGTTATTATGAATTTTATTACATATGTATTTATAGAATACTACATGTTGATATTGAATTTGACTTTATAGTAAAATAATACAATGTTATTTAATCGTACTTATAATTATTCCAGTTTATAAATGAATTTATCACTATTCATAGGATTTGAAATTTCTTGCTAATCACAATAATCGAGCATATATATTTATAAATTATAATTACAGGAAGCATATTAATGCAATCTTAAATTACTATTAGAGGTAAAAAAATAAATAATAAAAAATGTATACACGAGATTACTTTCACCCCACTCTCGTTCGCCATTAAATGCTGCGTCATTAAAAATGAGTGATTGACGATCGAAGGGAAGAATTAGTCGAATCAATATATTCATAAAAAAGGCTGTGTAAAGCTTGATAAAAAGGTATCGCTTACAAGTTTGCGACTCGATAAGTTACATTGCCTGCTGAGCATAGGTATAGTGCGATTAGACCGCTCGGCGCTTGGCTTTTGCCTCGTTTATGCTCGCGACCGCTGCGATGATGTAAAGGAGGAACTAAGGGAATGCTCGACGAGAGTTTTAGTTTGTCGACGCTCACGTGGAAGAACTGGATTACGTGTTTGCGCACCCAGGGAATTTCTCGGATCACGGGAACGCTTTGCGGATTTTTAAGGACGACTGCGCCGACGGTCGACGGCGTCGTTCTAGAGTCATTCGTTAGAAAGTTGAAGCTTTACACAGAAACAACGCCGCGCTCGATTGTATACAGTTACTCGTATGAGCGACGTGAGAAAATTTAGATTGGACTTTGTTGAACGACGCTCACATGCTCAACCGATCGACGAATTCCCGCGAGCAACATTATTTTCCTTGCTTTGATAGTCGGAACTTGCATGAAAAATATTTTGAACCGAGTTATATATAATATTGAGAGCTTAAGTAATGAAATTTAACTGCTTATATATATATATATATATATATATATTTTTTTTTTAGTTATTGAACAACTTGTTTCAAAACAAATACTTCATGCATTTCATGCTTCTCCAACAATTGTTTATTTGTTTTCAAAATATTAAATATGACTGGTAGTTTATTAACAAGCTTGCATTACAGTTTATTATTGTTCAGAATAAATTCTATTTATTACTTTACAATTTAGGTAGTTAATTATATATATATCGTTGCATATTATTCAATTAGCTTACTGAAATTTTTGCGATTAATTTGTAATTGTGCTAAATAATCAATATCTTTAATTGAAACTTGACGATCTTTGGTTTTTAATACTTTATATAATATATTACTGTCAAACATCCATGAAATAAATGAATTTATTAATATTAATTATTTTTATATTTTATGAAATACTATGAAATCGATATTAAATGAATATTTTTTTTGTATTTAAATTTTAAATACAAATTAATTCGAAAAAGTAAGCAATGAATTTCATTACTTCATTAGTAAAGCCTTAAATAGTTTGATATTATAATTAATAAATATTAATCATGTACTAGCTGAAAGTCGCTATTAATTATTACTAATTAACAAAACCGATAGCTTTATTCAAGTTTTACGCACTGGACCTTTGAACAATCTTTATACTTAAAAGTCGAGTTTTTCGTTGATAGAAAACGATTAAAGTTTTTCTAGGAATATGGATAACCTTCACTAGTTGATCGATGAGAGTAAAAGACATCATAGCCGTGCAATATTTCGTAGCGAAAGTAATACTTGCAACACTCGAAGTGATAACGGTAATTTCAATTTAACGATTTCACGCTTCGGCTGTTACGTACATTTTTTAAAACCGTTCAAAAGTGCTTGAAGGATTATGTACGTTTATCATTGTGGAATATTACATTTATCATTTTAGAAAATTGCCATACATCTAGTCAACTTATTTAGTGCAGGTGAATATTTAAATTATTTAATATTAAATGTTGCTAAAGTGATAAGTAAACTTTATTTTTATTATGAATTTCATTTCATAATGGAAGAGTAAAAATCTATTTAATTATTTTTTGCATATAGAAGAAATATAAGTCATGAAGTATCAATCCATATATATATATATATATATATATATATATATATTATATATTTGTAAGTCATGAAGTATCAATCCATATATATATATTAATTTATAATATTTTTTATTTTATTTTTATTTCATTTTGGTTAAATAAAATTAATGAAAGATTGTCAATTGTATAAGAATAAATTAAGCATAATATACTTATTAAGAATTATAAAAATTTAGATTAAAACCTAACATTATTAAGAAGTATATTTCTATACAACCATTTATAAATCTATAAAATAAATTAAATAAAACCGAAACACATGATGTGAAACATAAATTTTTACAATATAGTTATATAATTTATTATTATAATAACCAAAAAAAAAAAAAAAAAAAAAAAAAAAAAAAAAAACAAATTATAAGAAAAGAACCGCTCAATTATGAAATTTATTAACAAATTGGTATAGCTTTATAACAAATTAAAGAATAAACAATTTTAACTATAAAAGTTTTTTCAGGTAAATATTATTTAGCTACGAAACTAACTGGTTACGCATATAAAGGTGGATAAATCAAATGGGTAAAGACTGCATTTTCGAATAAATTTCAAATGAAATTTTGTTCCTGTAAATGATTTATTTAAAATTTATTTATATAAAAGCTGTAAAACATGAATATCTTTATACACTCTGAATATCTCTATATATCTGAATTAAGAATATTATAATTGACTATTATTGACTAATATTGTAATACTCCAAGCATAAATATATATAATGAAATAATAAACATTTTTTTAATAACGTTATATTATAAAAATACAATACTAATATCTTCCTATTTTATATCTAAAAATTCTTATTTCAATGTGTAGTATAGTATAAAATAATATAACATGTCATCTATATAACATTTATATTTATGTGTTTGTTTATAAATTCTGTTCCTATAGACTGTTTAATTAAATATTGTAACTACGCTTAATTAATTTATATAATTATTTTGAAATAAGAGATTTAACAATTCTCATTTAGCAATTTTAGTAATACATCTATTGATACAAACAAGTCATCCTCTTCATATCACTTGTAAACGAGTAACTTTTAATTAAAACGTAAAGATGTTATTTTCAGGAAATTTTTTAATGCACGAGGATTGGATCTTTCTTAAATTTTGACAGTGATTTATTCGTCATTTTAATTTATCAAAAAACTTTTAATAATATAAAATTTTCATACAGATGATATTATAGCGCGAATATTATAGAAACTTCATCGTTGAACGTATGAAATCATAAAAGCTCATCCCTCCTTAACGGTTCATTGTTTTACATAAATATTTTAATAAACATGTATTTGTAAAAATAAAAAAATTACCAATATAAATTTTTCAAAAGATATTAAAAATATTTAGAATTTATAAATTTTCATCTTTTTGTATAATGAAATTACATTTTATATAAACATTTTTGCAGTTTCAACTAAAAAATTGACAATAATTTAATAAATTAATAGTCTTGTTAGTTTTCATTTTCTATAATTTGTCTTGGTTTTGGCAGACTTAAAATGCAAAAATGAAATGAAATAAGCTTTATGTATAAATCTTTTCTGAGTCGAAGCTTTAAAATGTTTCTACGGAATTTATATTTTTAATTTTGGAAAGATATATACTATACAGACACATGATAAATAATTTTTAATAAATAATTTTTTGACGGATAAACTTGCTTTCTTACTACCTTTAATAATATTTTTTAACCATTTCTATTTCTATAAAATATTTTGGTAAATTCGATAATTAAAAATAAACAAATTTCAATTTTATAATATATATTCTATATATTATGTGTAATATAGAGAATGAAATAATTCAGAATAAAAAATATAACAACGAACACCCAGTTCATATTATAAAATAACAATTATCAGTTATTCTATCTAAATTACATAAGATATTACATAACGTTAATACTATTTATATTGCCTCCATGATGAGAGTTTCACTGAATTCATATAAAAGGATTACTGCTATTCCATAAACATAATATTTTCATTATATTTCTGATAAGAAACAAAGTCAAAATTATATGTACAACTATTTTGTAGCTCATCTTTGTAAATAATAAATAATAAAAATAAATTGCTATTTTTTATATCGGTAGTATTTTTGATAAAAAAATATTGCAACTCATAAATCTTCAAATCGAAAATTTGGCATCTAGTATCATCAGATGTGTGGAATAGATCTTACAGTCATATACATTAAATATAATTTTTAAAAAATAATAATTATAGTCATATATCTGAACGTTTCATTGTACATATCACGTACATTATACGAACTGTACGGCTACGATATATATATATATATAATGTGTCAAAAAAAATTTTTTTCAATTATAATAATAAGAGAGTATTCTACGTATACAGAAGCGATGTATACTAAGTAAACACAACGCTTATATTACTGATAATATTAGGATATGTAATATAATAATGAAAAGAATGAAACAAAAAAAAAAATAAATAAAAACAACAATAATAACAGTATTAATAAAAAATAAGAATAATAATAACAATAATACAAATAATAATGTAATTAATTTATAATAGTATTAAGGAAATATATAATAATTATAAAATACCTATAAAATTATTATAAATAGTATTGATAAAAATTATTAAGAATATTAGTAACAATAATATTCTATGTACTTTTACTTATGCATCATTTAGAATTTATGTATGATTTTTAATAATATTGTATGAATAAAAAGTACAGCTTAAGGAGAAGAATAATTTATAAGAGCTCAAGACACTTGGCTTTTCTTATATTTTAGGAATGCCTCATTTTCTAAAAAATCTCACCCAATCTAAACAAATTTAAATAACTAAGTGTAAATAGACATAATCAATAAATTAAAATTGTGTATAGTGGCCTATATATTTTTTCAATGACTTTACACCTATCATTTCGATATAATCTGTTGGTGTAAAATTTATTGGAATTTGGAATATGCAAAATCATTGACACCGAACGCAGTTATTCTTTGATTAACGTTTAACACTTATAAACTCATTTAAACTCATGATTTGAACTTTGCAGCTTTGAGTCGGGAAAAGCATCAATTTAACCTAATCAGTTATTGTTTTGAAAAAGCTTCCAGTTTTAATACAATCAATTCTTAATTCCAGATAGCATAATTCTATAATCATAAATATGCATAATTAATTAATAATACAATTAATTATTATATTTTTATCTGGATTGTATTATAGCATAGATTTTAAGAAAGTAAACATGAAATTTTTAAGATATTAATTTAGAGATAGAATTTTATTTTAAACTTTTTTTTTTGCCCAAAGAAAATTTTAATAAATTTTTTAATTATATAATAAATATACATCGTAAAGTAGAGTTTATTCTGTTGAGTTCCGTTAAGATGAAGATTATATTAAGTATTTTTGTTTTGTATATTTATTTGAAACTTTATTAGATATTGTTGTTTGTTCCTTTGAACCAAAGTAATTAAGAATAAAAATACTTTCAATGACCTCTATGTTATAATAAGTTTCATAATGTTTGTGTATTTATTAAATCGATTTATAATAAAACTTCTATATACAGCAAACATGTGAAAATTAAAAAATTTTAGTTAATAATTTATGAAACTGCATTGAAATAAATTCAACAATATATTTAAATTTAGTTATGTTCAATTATTATTCCTATAAGAGTATTACACAAAATATTATTAATACACAATCTTTATATATAATTGCATAATTGATTTGTAATATTACAATGAAGTTATTAAACATTGATACGTGCGAGTGTATTTAGTTTTATGTATAGATGCAATCAATAAATAAATCTTCAGATAGACGAACAAAAAGTTTTTCTTGCAATTTACTTGCAATTTAAATCTATTATGTTATTTATTCGTATTACAAGTAAAATAACATTTCAATAATATTATTAATAAAAAAAGATAAAAATAGAAAATATATAGTAAAATAGAAGTAAAATAAGGAAACAAAGTAAAATTGATACTACAAAACTATTTTTATTTGTAAAATTATTATTAAAAATGTAGAAATTGAATTAGGGAAATTCCGGTTTTATTTATATTAATACTCTGCATTATTTAATACATTTCATTTTCTTTATTTTACGTTATTAAACTTAATCGATTGAAATTTCAACAATCATTAAAGTTTTAAAATTCTTAAAATTCTTAACATTTTGATTGCAATAGTACTGAAAATTAGATAATTTTGAAATTTGTTAGTAGTAAGGATTGTGTTTTTGTTCCTTATTAATATACATAATTTTTCCATGTATTATTCTCCGACGGCATACTATATTTATCATTGCCCTCGAATTTTATTTACAAAAAATTTTTTCCTTCATTTATTATAATTAATATTGTTATGAAGTAATTATTTAATCATTAGTTAGCGAATTTATTTTTATGAAATCTTATACTTCTTCATTATCGCTTACATTATGGAGATTTTTTTTATACTATTTTGTAATATGATGTGAAAAATAATTTTTTGTAAAATCATTAAAAAAAAAATTTATTACCTTTATAAATTGTATTTATAAGATAACTTTTTTGTCATTTGTTTACTTATAATATATTATATTAATTAATTACATACTGAAGTTTATTCAACATATTAATGTATTTTTTATTACGGAATAATGAAATGATTAACATAACTAACATAAATAATGAATTATATAAACATTGATATTAATTCATTAGTAAGTACGTTCATTTACATTCAATATATATTTATGTTAATAGTTTAGTTATATTTCGATTCAATCAATGTCTATTTTACGTATACCATAGCAATGTGTTAGTTAAGTCAATAGCCACAATACTAGATTGACTGTTCAATTATTATTATAATTGTATTATAATGTTATATTAGAATATCATAACGCTTTGTAATCATATGTAATTCTTAATATACGTATATTGATATCAGTATATTATCATAACGAAATATAGTAATATTTCTATGTTCGAATTTAAATATTGTCATTTAAATAATATAAAAGGTAAACAAATAATTGATTGAATTTAAATTTACAATGACTATTTTGAGAAGAAATTTATTAAATATAGTCTCGCATTGATGGTAAAAGTTTATTGTTTCTATATCAACTATTAATCTCTAGAAGGCTTTAGAAGCATATTGTTAAGTAAAATTTATAATTTATATTCAATACTTTCATTTATCATAAGATATTCCTATCGGCTTTTATTTTGAGCAATTACCTCTTTATTTGCTAAAATATCACATCAAGCGGATGAAATAGTGCAAGATGTATTAAGACTTATCGACACTAAAAGACAATCTGAGCATTATGATATCTCAAGCACAAAATCGTTCATTAATCGACGAATCGGTGTTGGATGGAGGTTGAGCGGGACGCACGCAATCACGTAGATACGAATAATGGACCCTCATTTGGCGTGGCGTAGCCGTGTGCAAGGGACATTACAGGCACGCAGACCGGCCTCTCTTACGAGGACGAGCGCGCGGCGGGGTGGGGTGTGGTATTCATCTCTCTCTATCTCTCTCTCTCTCTCTCTCTCACGCACGCACACACACACACACACACACACACGCGCGCAAACACACACGCAAACACAAGCGCAAACACGCTCGCTCTCATATGCACGCACGCTTGAGGAAAAGAAGAAAATGAGGAGAATGATGAGGAAGGGGCGGCGGAGGAGGTGGGGGCGGCGATGACGAAGGAGGAAGGGAGGCGGATACCGAGGAAGTTGGGCCTCACGAGTCCCAACTGATGCAGGAGTACATGCTGTACTCACTCATACCCATTCACGAATGTACACCCGCGCGTCGCTCTTCGATTCCCTCGATTTTTTTCCCGTTCCTCTCCTTCCTCCTCACCTTCCTCTTCCTTACTGCCATTTTACCTTACTATCGCTCGTCCTTCTCTCCCTTCATCTTTATCTCCGTCTCTCCCCTCGGCGGCTTTCTCGCCTGCCATTGAAACTCCGGATTTTTCATTCGCTCGAGTGCGTATATGTGCGGGGCCGCGCGCTCTATGGGCTTTCGACACTTGCCACTCTCCGCGCATCGGCTGACACGCGCCGACAAATAAGCCACGCATTTCGTCAACTTAGATCGTTGTTCATCGGGGGTGGGGGCGCGAGCGAGTGCCTCGTCGTGACGAAAGAACCGTCGAAGCCCCGAGAATGTTCTCGTTCCTCCAACTTTATCTGCCGACAATTCTGTTAGTGTCCTTAAGCATAATCGAAGTCCAAGGCAAGCCACAACAAACCAAGCCAGGCAAGTGTATGAACAGAACAATTGACTTGTCATTATTTCTTCATCATCTTTCTTTCATTTTATGTCTTATCTTTGATGTAAAGTCACTTAAGGTAGGAATTCTACTCAATACTCTAAGCTTTATAAATTTGTCGTCGCACAATTGCAATTATAAAGTTTCCTTTTCTGATACATTTTAACCACTATTAATATACGTTAACATTGTTAAAATAATATTTAATATCTCCTAGTATTGGATTAAATTGAAATTTCAATTCTGTTTTACTGGTTGATATAATTTACAATTTCTTCTTAATAAATTTTGATCATAAATAACAATATTTTCTTAAGATTATTCAAGTACAAATGCACGCGCACACACACACGCACGCACACACACACACACACACACCCATATATATTAATATAGCATACATTCATATGGTAAACTAAAAATTATATTGAAATTTACCAGTTCTAGATTTTATACAGATTATAATGATTCTTAAATTAAATTTGATTTTATTAGACCTTGAGTTTAACCATAATACCTCCACTACGTATTGGCACATTGTGAATATCCTCAATCTTTATTGCTCGAATGAATAATATTTGAATAGTAATATATACACTTAATTTCAGACTAATTAACGATATTAATCGAATCTTCTTGTTATTCAATTGAGAACAATTGTAAAAGACGAGTATTTCATATATATTGCAAATTTGTTTATTAACCAAACATTGTCTTCTGCTAATTTCATTAAAACATTTTTTTTTTGAAAATATTTACAGTTGTATATATAACTTCATTTTATAATAAAAATTGTTATATAATAGATTATAATATAGATTTAATACGTGAAAGTCAAGTTTTCTACGATCACTGACTGAAAAATTTTCAAAGTTGTATAAAGATATGCTTAAAATATATTATTAATATGGATTAGACATTTTATTATGGCCATATATGTATTTATATTGCCTGACTAGACTTCGGTCCTCTTCTACTGTAATGATAGAATATTATCGTATAATACTGTTACGTTATATTTCATTACATTATTTTCCAAGTTTTAATACTGTAGCACTAATATTAATGCTACGCAATATTATAAATACATATACAGACGTATAAGTGTGTTTGCATATTCTTATTATATCAAGGAAGTTCATCTATAGGAGTTTAATGGAAAGAATAATTATTATTTTGGAATATTACTTAATCATTTGTTTTATAAATATTCTTAGTATATTATATTGTTATTATTAGTAATAGGAGTTTTTAAATACAGCAGTTTCATAATTATTTATATATTTATTTTTAACAATAAATTATTAATATATATAAAAAGTAAATAAATTAGTAGCATTTGATTAATATTTATAACTTTAATTAACATGGTATAATTTAAGTATTGTGAAAAAAGAGAAATATTCTGAAAAAAGCTCGTCGGTTTATTATATCGGGAATTGAACATGGAAGCTCCTCTTGAGATACTGATTAACGTATTACTTTATTTGATTTGTTTTAGTAGGATAATTGCAGTTGTATATGTCACACGAGTAATTGCATTTAATTAATTTAGTTTTACCATAGATAATAATCTGCGCATATTTTTAATTATAAAGAAATTTTTGCTAAATTATTTTAAGAAACACGTGAGCTTGTCATAAATATTTTAATCTCATAGTTTATAACGAATTAATTTTAATTCAATTAAAAAATCTACTTAATTTACAATATGTACATAAACGTCATGATTTTATCGATACATAAAAGAAAGAACGTTAATTTACTTATCTCTCTAGAAACTCTCCTTAAATTCATCTCGACTATTTGAAGAGTAATTGTAGCAATTGTCTATGTTTAAATTGTTATTACTTCTGTATCTAATTATTGATGAATAATAAATATATTGAAAATGGGCACAGTGATATAAGACAGCGGGTGCATTCGGCCCGGGGGCCGGTAAGAAATCCGTAACCTTGATGATCGAAGTGCAAACTTCCGACGGTGTCAGTGTGCTTGCTGTCCAGCAGTTTGTCAATTAGTAAGACAATCCACTTTACGTCGCTGACGATCCATCAAGCGTAAACGTGACTGCGCGCATCTCCTTACTTCCCCCCTGCGCGCTCGCCCCTCCCAACCATCTCTCACACACACACACACACACACACACTCTCTCTCTCTCTCTCTCTCTCTCTCTCAACTTATCTGGTTTTTATCCTTCCTTCTCACTTATCTCCGTGCTTTTCTTCTTATCGCATTCCCGTGGAGAAACACCAGTGGAATGAATGGAATGCCATCGTTAGTGACACTAGCGACAATTGTCAAATTCACTGATACCATTAGTCTATAGTTGATTAGCCTTACTGGAATTAATTAAAGAGCAATCTTTGTTGTGATACTTTAGAAAATGCACATTTCAGAATGAATTCGTTGTTATTATTTCGCATAAAAAGCCGTGATTTCTAATTACGTTCAAACGAACAATTATATAATTATTAGTAAATTGATAATTAGTCAATCGATAAATAAAATCAGATTGTACTTCGAATATTTTCATTTCGCATTATTACTGCATAGATGGATTATTTTAATAATATTTTATGCGAATCATAACATTTGAATTTTTAATATTGTATTGATAAATTTTAACGAAGTCTAAATACACAGAAATGAATTTAAATTATTTTTATAACTTAAGGATATACGAATTCAGATAGTTTAATATACGGAAGAAACCAAAATCTCTTATACAAAGAAGATAAAATATAGTTTAGGATCAGATTTGTAATTCACTACATTTTATATGTATAGGTATTTTTTTATACGAATAAATAACTTTATCAATAGTTTTAAGTTAAAAATGCTTTAATTATGAAAACTATATGATTCAAGATTTTAAATTCTATTAATTAAAATTAAAAATCCTATTAACATTATAATTTATTACTCGGCAGTTTGTACATTCAAGCAACAATGTAAAAGTTTATATCAGGATCTATTTTAAATACTTTTGAATGTCAGACTAAGAACAAAGTTTCAGTATCATAATATAATGGTAGAATAGAAAATATTTAAAAATCTAATATTTAACATTAAACGTTAATTTTATCTAATGATATAAATAAATTGTTATTTATGTTTTATTTAAATAAAATTATATTACAGTAATGCATATACAATTACAAAATATTTTATTGATATTAGATTGCTATTGCGCTGCTAAAACTGAATTATAAAACTATTTTCAACCTACGTCTATAGTTCTGCTTAACCACAACAACATAAGTCCAAACTGTCTTTTTATTATAAATCATAGCAGTCACTTGTCAAAACTTATATAAATTTATTTTGACATTATCAAGTATTTCGTTGTATAACATTAAAAATTAAAATGAAAACATTTTATATGTATTTCAAAGACAAAGATATGCGAAGTGATATAGGGGTACTAAAAAGTGCAGAAATTGATTTATGAAATGATACTTTAAAAAGATTAACATTAGAATATTGTATTATGATTGGATGATCAATTGAAATAAAAATACTAGAAGATATTATTAATATCTTATGAATAAAATCATTTACAATTAAAATTACATTACATTTGAATTATAATTAACGGATAATAAAATGTAATTATATTGAATAAAAAGATGATTCAGTCGATAGTTCGGAAAAAACCTTAATAATTAATAAATTATTAAACATCGAAAAAATAGAATTTGATGGAATTTCTTTTTTGTACTTCTATCGGGCAATCACACAATTTATTCGAAATTGTACCCGTAGAGTGAAATATATTGAGCGATTTCTCCAAATAAAAGAAATTGTAATTGTTTAATAAAAACTTTTAATAAAAAGTTATAACACGTATGTCGTGTGCAATGGCAAACTATCATATTTAACAAATATATCCTAATCCAATTACTATTTCTTATAATTTTTTCATAATACATTCAATACTGTAAAGTTAGTACAAATAGAGATAGCAAAAATAATGTGCTTATAAGCAGCAAAAACAGAAAATCTGCAAATCTATAATTTTATTATTTCGAGAGAAATAGAAAAAATAATTTATTATGCATTATTAAGTTTAAATTTCAATTGGATATGAATGGAATTGTAGAGAAATTCATAATTTTTACTTTTTAATTAGAAAATCAAATTTAAGTTGATATAAGTGAGATAGAGATGAGTGATTGAAGAAATTTGCGTAAATATCATGTAATCTTTAGGTGGAAATATCTTTAAATGAAATCACTTTACATTCATTAAGTAGCAAGCTCATATAAATATTTATATAAATATTTAGTTTTAACACAGAATTTTCTATTAAAATACCAATAATGCAATTAATTTCATAATTTCTTTTGTAATATATGTATATTAAATTTTTTTTATCATCAATTCATCAGATAATATTTATGTAAGAATAAAAAATAATGATGATAAATGATGTTTTCAACTGCTTATCTATTTATAGTGTGTATTATAAGTATTATGGAATTGAATTAAATGTTAGGATAAGAACAAGATTGCGTACTGAAGATAATCAATTTAAATTTAATTGTGTATTCAATTTAATAAAAATCAGATTATCAGAAAAAATGAATAAACGATCGTTTAAATATTAGTATTTATTATGTTTTATAGAATAATTATTTGAAAAAGTATCTGTAGTACTTTTATATGTATGGGTCAGTCATCTTTAGTCCATTTTATCAATGAAAATGAAAAATTTAATTTATGTAAGTTATTTTTTATTTAATTTAGCATTATCATGATTTATAATAGAAAATTTCACTTTATCTGGAGAATGGTATTAACAAAAATGTTAATGTTATCAATATATAGTAATTGTATAAATAGTAAAAGTACAAATTGTATAAAAAAATTTAATATTCATTAGCTTATATAGTAAAATAATTAAAGAAGTATAAGTTCTTTATAATATTTATCTACGTTTGATATTGTCAAATGTAGTTTTAATTTTTCTCCTCATTTCTGTAAATTCTGATTTGGAACAGTGTCGTTTTTCAATAATGCGCGCACACACTTTTAGCATCTTCTATGTATGTCTCATTAGTAGACCTGGCGTGATAAGAATTGCACCGATGCAATATTTACAGAACCAGATTATTGAATGCAAAGACTTGGAAAAATGGCTAAATGCTTATCTAAAGAATACTCGAAGGATAAAATGGAGAGGGAGTGAAAGAAAAGAGCTAGTCGAGGGAGAAAGAGATAAGTGGAGCGAGCGGTTAGGGGAATGAAACGAAATAGAGAAAAAGAGAGTATGAGAGGACGGACAGAGTGGAATAACTATCTGACGCTTTTAGTAGAGATTGATGTTCATGTCCGTTTCAATTTTGAGTTCTCCCGGAAATGTTCGTTTGTATTCGTTGATGTGCCTGAAATCTCAGCGCGTTTTATTTCCGACAAGAGAGAAACGGTTGGCGGCACGTTGGCGACCATTCGTTCGCTTCTCCTTCCTCTTGAACTTCTTTCCCTCTTTCGTGCGTCGCGAGATTTACGAGGCAGTGCCACTGAAGTCTACACGCCGTAAAGCAAAACTGGAATTTCTGATATGCTGTTTAAACTCTTCGGCTTTGCTTTTATCAAGGTAAACTGGATACTGTCCTCCCCCTCCTGATTCATTGTTTTTTCGTCTTAAATTTGCATTAAAAAAAGTATTGCATTACTGAAACTTCTAACTTACTTCCTTTTCCTCTTATAATATTCGTAATAAATCGTTTCCCGTAACTACCGATTTTAAATTGTATAAACTAGTAAATTATTGTTTTATAAATACAAATTGACCTATATTTGATAATTTCTGTATAATATAAAAGAAGATAAATTCGAATCTTTTAAATAAAAATTTACACATAAAGTATATAATATGGGAATTATTAATTAACTTATTTTAATCAACTTTATTACAATCAGTATTATTAAAGTTTTTATTAATATAAATAAACTTGATTATTTAATGGATTCAACTAGATAAACAATTTAATTATAAATATATAATCTATATAAAAGGAATATGATCGGGAATAGCGATACGCCTTAACTGAATATATAAATTTAATTTTTTTGGTAAATTAACAAATAATTTAATAACAAAAATATTTTATCTTATAATTAGTTATCTTGTACGAATTCCTCTTATTTTTCAATTCATTTTCAAATAATTTTTTTGATCATCCAATTGTGAATTGTAACAGTACATTTGTATCTATTACGTTGGAATATGGACTGTAATGAAATACTAAAAGTATTTTTCCGTTTTTATGTATAATCATGTGTAATAAAAAAATAAAAACCCATGTATTTTAATATTTTCATACTACATATTGATATTAAATGTAGCGATTATCTTTAAAGAGTTTAGTGTGTAATAAAGACAATGCTACTACTGAATTAAAATTTAAGAAAACTTATTACTAGATTAAACAATCAAGTTTGTATAAGAAGACAATTTAGAATTCTAGGATAAGATAGTTGTAAGAAAATTTTATTACAGCAAGGTGACATAGTTGTCCATCATTGTGTAGAAGTTTCTTGGCTTAAACTAAGTTAAAAATTATTTTGCTTATGTCAAAGCGGACACTATTTTGCTAGAGACGTTAAAGTAAAATATTCTACAGCAGCTTGACAGTGGGCTCTTTCATGACTTCAAAGGTTACAAAGCTGAACTTAAACATTGTTAACATCCTGAAAAAGTGAGGTGTAAACACGTACAGAAATAATGGAAAGTATCGCCCAGCAGTTTCTCACGCGCGTATATAGAATCGGCTTCGCGTGCATTCTCGCTTTAACCCGCTAAAATTCGCAAAATACCTCTCATGTAACATTGTCCGCGTCGATGTACGACTTGTGTGTGCGTCGGTTTATAAAGGACGAGTTACGCGCTCACAACTGCACATTGTTTGAGGCGACGAATTTACAATTCGCCCAGAGATTTTTCGCTCTATGTAATGTACTCCAAATAATCAAAGAAGAGAGTTTTACAACGACGCAGATAGAGACATATTCCTTTGTGTCAAAACTAAGCCAAAAATAAGAAATAAGTGAGAGGCAGAGAGAGAGAGAGAGAGAGAGAGAGAGAGAGAGTAAGAGAGAATTGCAAAGATATCGTAGGATAATAAGATAAGAGTAGGATGTTGAAACGAAGTGAAAAAGCAAAAGGTGTAAAACGAATGAAAAGAAAACAGGTAAAAAGACTTGTAAATGAATGGCCAAAAGAAGAGAAAGGAAGAGGAAAGAACGTGCAGTGGCGATTAACGCGAGTCTTTGCCCTTTCCGACGTTAATTAACGCAACTCCACAGGAACAACCCCTATCGTACTCGCTAAAATTCTCTGCACTTCTGGCTTTCCTTACTTCGGTCTCTATCTCAGTGTCCAACATAAATTTCATAGAGCAATTATACACTTATGATGGTAGACATAACAGTTATCATATAATAATGCGTAGTAGTAATTTCAATATTAAATAATATTCGTATATTGAATATTAATAATATTCGAATGGGATTAATATAGGGATTATAATTTAATTTATTTTTTAAATTAGGACCTTATTATAATACCATTTATCGCTTTCCGTTATTTCTACATTATACTTCTAGGTAAATATCTGTTTGCTTAAAATATTAATCAAGAAAGCATTTTGCTGTTTATCAATTTTGGAGATGTGTTATTATGATAAAAATAATTTATAATAACATTATATAAAAACAAATAAAAAAATTTTTTTTTTTTATTGTTATTTACTGGTTAACTACTATCTTAACAAAGCACTTTTAATTATTAAAATACCTTTTCAATACATAATATATATACACACACGCACACACACACACACACACGCACGCACACGCACACGCACAAAAACACTAAAACGTTTAATTGATTTGTTATATTTTCATATTATTATTAATTTATAAAAAAAAAAAAAAAAAAAAAAAAAAAAAACTATGAATACAATTCTAATATATGCTTTTATAATAATTATTTATACGTATATTGGATTATATTTTATGAAATAATATATTCTTTTTTAAATATAAAAATAAAAAGTTTCTATCAAGTTGACAATATTAAACACGATAATTAAATGTATATATTTCTTTTTTTCTCGAGAATCATAAAAATTACAGAAAAAATATAAATATATAATGTAAAACAAAACAATTAATGAGTTTGAGAATGTCAAATATGAAAGTAAAAAAAATGTATGCCGGTAGATGCAATTGAAAACGATATATAATATACCACGAACATTCTAATTTTTAATTTCACCCGCATACGATTATCGTTACCTTAAAATTAGTATTCATTGTGACTCTATGGTCTTTTTCTCTGAAATATCTTGCGTGTGAGACAATTTTCCACTCGAGGATGACGGTTAATACATTATTATAAATATGATTTTAAATGAAGAATAATGCCAGTAAGGCATAAAGATATGAAAAATTTTATATAAATCTACATGAAATTTTAATCAATGCTGTAAAATGTACAAAATTATTCCGTTTATAAATATACGTGTTAATAATTTTAGAAAAATTTTTTATTATTATTACTATTATTATTATTATTATTATTATTACTATTACTATTATTATTACTATTACTATTATTATTACTATTACTATTATTATTACTATTACTATTATTATTACTATTACTATTATTATTACTATTACTATTATTATTACTATTACTATTATCATTACTCACGTGCTAAATTCAAAGATTGAATTTGTGAAAGTATATTGGCTTTTTATCATTTTTTTTCATACTTCGTTTTTATTGTTTTAATATTCGGAAGAAAAAAATTATTGTTTATTATAGACTGTAAAATATACTTGTTGATTAGAGATAATTATTTATTTTCATGATATGCAATAATTATAGTAGTCACGCATAATTTCCATATTAAAATATAGTGTATGCAATAGATAATTATAATTTTCTCTATATTCTATTCATATTAGACAATAGCATAAATTGTTACAATATTATCAGTAGAATATCAACAATAACATAAAAATAAAAGGCTTAAATATATATATATATATATATATATATATATTTAAATAATCAATATACTAAAATTATTCTTAAATTATTAATATCTTCCGTATGCTTGATTTTAAATACATCTATTTTTCTTGATGTAATGTTTATTTTAATTTAATTAAATTTAAATATCCCTCATTGTGAAAGTTAGATAACAAAATATTTACCGTATGTTCCCGTAGGTATTTATCTATTTACATATATAAGTATATGTATGTGCTTAATCAATATGCTGTAGTGATCAATACACATTGAGAGAAAGCAAGATGGGAGAGGGAAAGAAACGAGAAACCAGAACAAATTACCTTTATAACCAAGTCGATGTCTCGGTGTCGGGAATGGGTTTCTTCTGATGATCCCCTCACCAAGTTAAATGTCGCGTCCGCTACTTGACTAATGTAGATGTTTTTCTACGGAAACATTGTAGTGGATTTTGTTCTCTCAGTTCTTCTTTTTCTCTGTTTACGTTTAAACTTTTATTTTCCTTGTCCATCGGATTAAGGATTGCTTTGTGAAAATATACGGAAAATTAAGTACGTTTATTGAGAATTTTTAACAAAGAAAGAGGAGTAATGATCGAAGATTATTGTATATTCGATCAGTTGACAATGAAACATTAATGAATAATATTTAAAAAAAATTGACCAAATTAATGAAAAAGGCGTAATTAATAGATATATTATTTGCCAGTGTCAAAAGTCATTAAAGTTCAACCCTAAGAAGAACTCACTTGAAATAAAATTTGTTTTATTGTAGTATTTTAATTTTATTAGTTCTTATGAAATTAAATTTGAAATATAAATAAAATTAAATAAGAAAAGTTGTGTCATGTAAATCAAAAATATGCAGTAAATTAATTGCGTAATATTATCAAAACTCAATTTATATATATATATATATATATATATATATATATAAATATTAATTTCATTTAAATTTTTTTTCAATGTGTATTTCTTAGTTTGAAATAAATATGAACAACATTTTTGTTTTATTATTGTACATTTATCAAATTTTAGGATATTTCATACATATTAATTGTACTTATTATACAAATGTATAATAAAGTAATTTATTTGTAAAAGTATAAATCTTCAAGTTGTTATTATATCAATTATACTTCACTATTTAAAATGTGAAGTAATGATATTTCTTTACGTTTATGCTTATTTGATTAGCTGACTTTTATTTTCTTTTAGATATTATTATAGATATTTTAAGATGTCATAAAGTATTAATAAATAAATAATATTAAAATACGAAAATTAGAAAAAGAAATAAATTTTTAGCGTTTAACCCATTTTTCAGTAGTATTGATGTATTGAAATTAATAATAATATTAAATACCACTTTATAGTAACAATTTTTTTTATAATTCTACAAGAAATTTTAATTTATTTTTGTATGAGTGTGTGCGCGCGTGAGTGCGCGCGCGCGCGTGAATATATTTTAAAAATACTTTTAAATAATGGAGTTCTACGATAATAAGCTACTTTCAATTGAAAAATGCCAGATTATATATATCCGCACGGATATTAGAAATATGCGAATAATTATTTGTAATTATTTTGATTCATTATATTCATAAAGAATTATCGGAAAATTCATAATGTCAGTAATGATCGAACTTTCGCATACGTATGTTTCGTGCAAGGACGAGGAAAAGAAGTCAGGTTCCACGTAACGCTCCACGTCACTACGTGATACAAATGAGCGCGCAACAAACGAGAAAGGAGGAATAAAAACATGAACGCGATCCATGCTTGGACCAGTTCGTTTGCGAGCAACATTAACAAGCATTGCACGTATGTGGCATATTAACGCTCGTCAATCCTTTAAGAGGATGCCGACATCAGAGATCTGTTTTGTTGCATGAACGAAGGCTTTCGCTATTGAAAGCGATCGCTTCGCCTGCGCTTTCGATTTTCATAATACGTTCACTCGAAGAAACTTTAAATTTCTATACCTTACCTCTAATGATAATAAAAGGTCATCATAATTATTATAGCCCTCCAGGAAACATACAAGTTATTTGCAGCTTAAGTTGAAATTATATGGCTTCGCTGCTCATTTTTTCATTTAATACAAAAGCTTGAAAGCTATTCAACGAAGAATATAACGAAAATAAGACTTTCAATGTATAATGTAATTCATAAATATATGTATGATTTGCCTTCAACTTTCATACTTAACTTCAAAATTTTATTTATAAAGAGCCGTAGGTTAGCAATTATATCTTTGTATGTGATAGTTTAATTCAAATAAATAAGTAAAATTATAATAGCTAAAATTTTCAAAATAACTGACACATATCTACACTAATAAACAGAAGTATTAATAAGATAATATTAATATTAATGTTAATATTATTATAATATTTTGTCTGGAATATTTTACATACCTACGAAATTTAATGTGTTCGCTAGAAAATTAGTCACTTCATTAACATTAGAGAAATTATAGAATTATTACTTTTTTAAATAATAATTAATTACTTTTTCAATATTTTAATTTACTTGCAATTTACACTAATAATTAAATACTTTTTATAATATTATACTTCTTCAAATCAAATGATTTATTACCGTTATAATATTCATTTAATTAATG
Source organism: Ceratosolen solmsi marchali (assembly GCF_000503995.2). Classification (NCBI taxonomy): domain Eukaryota; kingdom Metazoa; phylum Arthropoda; class Insecta; order Hymenoptera; family Agaonidae; genus Ceratosolen; species Ceratosolen solmsi. The sequence continues at coordinate 1,327,706 of NW_011948432.1, forward strand.
TTTTATGCATACATTTTTATAAAGAGTATTTTAGTATATAAGTACTTTAATTTATCGTTCTGATAAAGCAAAGGGCAGCAAATTAAGTCATCCGTACTGATAAATATGTCTAATGTTCATAAATCTTAGAGTACGAGCTAAACTCATAATAATAAAGTAATCCATCAATTGGATCTTGTTAGATCCTAAAGCGACATGAACTAACACTAACATTTATTTAGGACAATTAGGACCAAAGTACTATTTCTTGCGCTTCTATTTTAAATAGTACAAATCTTCGACAAAAAAATCTTTTAACTATAATGTTTTTAATTAAACACGACAATAAATTACGTGAAACATAATTTCCAAAAATGTAATATCAATAATATATATAATGAAATAAGGGATAAAGTATTTAATACGATATATAGTATATAGACAGATGTTTAATATATATATAAAAAAAAAAAAAAAAAAAAAGATTTAGTTTGTAAATTTCATAAAATAAATAAAATTTATATAATTAATTTTATATTAAATATTTAGTTTTGTAAAGGCTGATATACATATATTTAGCAACCCGAGAGCCCAGTAGAACTCTTGTGAGCTCTTAGTCTTGTGGTAATTCATAAGATTCTGTGGACTTGCGGCTTTACTTCTATAAATTAGAATTTTACTTCTATATATTCGTGAAAAATAGTTAAATCGAATCAGAAATTTATCTATTCTTCTAATATAATAGTTACACTATTACAATACATTAATAATTAAAAGATTTAATATAATTAATATGTAAATATAATTGTTGTAAAAGTGTTCTTTGCACTTGAAGATGTTCGCGTTAATAAAACTTATTATACAAATAATTCTATTATTAATTTAATAATAAAGATGTAATATAATATTTATTATATAAAATCTAGATGATATATATATATATTAGTGTATAGCTTATGAGAAATATATCTAATATAAATAGAATATTACGTTGTTGTTTAATTAAAAAAATACATTTACTACTAATGTTCAATTAATAAATGTATTGAATAAATTTCGACATGAATAAATTTAAAATAGATTTTTTAATATAATGAATAGTATAAAGTATGTATATTTTGGATAGAGGCTTAAATATATTTATCTGTATATAATTTAGATAGATACTGAACACTTCTAATGCTTTTCGACATAACGAACGGGAATGTCGTAATGGGCATAGTCCTCTAATGATCAGGAGTACAGGCACATCCTTGATGGGTTCCATATTAATTAGGCATCGTAACCCATGAATAGCCAACTCCTAGGAGAAAGATTCTTTTTTTTCTCCTCATTTTTTTTGTTGGACTATGTATGCGTAATTAACTTAATTATCCTATTGATAAATTTAGTAAGCAGATGGAAAATGAAAGACACTATCGTTTCTCCAATTTTTCCCTCAGAGTTTTTTTGTTTTTTATTTCTTACTAATATAGACTTAGCAAGTCGAAGAAAAATTTGTATTCAATATTTATTTATGCTTATAGTATGGTTTTATTCCATTTATGAATAAAGGAATTGTACAACAATTCTACATTCAATATTTTATGACGATATAATAAATCAAACTTTACATACGAAGAATCAATTTTAAAATCACTTTTTACAAATACATATTATTAACGTAATATACATATAATAAATTATTTGCTCCTACTAATATATGTAGTCTTCTCTAAATTTCTATCACTTCGTTTACATACATCGAGGTGCGTTAGCATACTTGAAAATTCTTGAATTAAGGAATAGTTTGTATTGAGAATTCTGGTAATCTAATTCAGGATAAATCTTAGATATTTCATCTAATATTTCTATCATGACGACTTGTTTATCTATTTATTCTATATTACGTATTTAGAATATCTTTAGATGTAATTTATGACAACTGATGTATTTTCTGAATAAGAATTTGGTATGCGAAAACTTCGTTGAGTTATTCTAAGATAATTTCATACAACTTAGTTATTTATCAACGATCTATAGCAAATTTATGTAGTAACGTTATTTAAAATTAAAATAAAGGGTAAATTTTAATGAGGAATTTATAAATGTAGAGGAAATATTTATGAAGAATATTTAAAGGATATAATAAGAAATTTCTGTTGAAATATTTTTATTAGTACATTCGATAACTAACTTTCTGAAACAGCTTTCACAACTTTTATGAAATGCATAAAATTTTTAGAATCTTATCAAAATTACTAAATCGTGAAGGAAAATTTAAAAGTTCTAAGTTGTTGAAAATATACTTTCAATATTATACAAATTTTTACGTTAATGGTAATTTAAAAGATCGTTATTATGTTTCAAAATTATATATAAAGCAGACAACCGTAGAATAAATACATGGAGAATAGAATGAGAATAATAATGTAAAATGAATTAAATTTGATATCCTGCCTTTTTGAATTCATCATTTTTGAAATAGTATCATCTGTCAAATACATACACATACGCGCGCGCCCGCGCGCGCGCGCACGCACACACACACACACACACACATATATATATATAGATGCAAGCACCAAATGACATGAATAAATGAATCCATGCATATATACTTACACGTTAATATTTAGAATTTCGTTATATTTGATTTTACAATTTAATTTTTATGGATTTTGTGAGGTTCCAATTATGAGAAAAGATTTTAGTTATACATTTTAGTAAAAAACATGTTAGTTTTAGGACAAAACCTTTCAACTAATATTATTTCGGCAAACAGAAAACATCAAAACTGACAGGCGAGATACTAACATATTTAAATTAACTTCGGTACAAAATTTTGTAAGTTTGCAATTAGAGAGATAGACAGTACGGAGAGAGAGAGAGACGGGTACAGCGATCAAGCAACATTGGCAACAGCCGAAACGGAAACCCCCCGTATAAATAAATGCACACTAGAGGATGTGAGGTGAATCATGCAAATATCGTTCGTCGGCGCCCACATACGAATCGACTCGCATATGCGTATCCTGTGTGCATTTAGGCACAGGCGCATATGTATATATCTGGGCAAATGACATCACAGATAGGCGAAAATTCGGTATTCACTTTACGTTCACGCTTATATGCCTCGAGCAACGAGTCTACGACCTCGACTTAAGCGCTCAACAGAGTTACTCGACGCTCGGTCAATATCATTTCCGCCTCAGCCAGAAAACCCTGATGCGCGTATATGTGCATCGCTACGGCTTTCCTCGCAGCTAACGGTTGCACTTGCCCGGGGAAACGCGGACTTGCCCCTCAAATACGTATTCTTGACTATTTCGAGCGTTGGCACGCTCGAGTTTCTTTTCGCGTCCGTCGCGTCCTCCTCCTCATCCTCCTCCCCGACCTCCTCCGCCACCGCGGGCCCTGTCCAAGGCGGAATTCCATTTTACGTGCACGTGCATCGGCGATAATGCGAGTACGCCGGCGCTTGAGCTGCAAGCTAAGCGGGGAAAGCAAGCCGAGTATTTTACATATTTGCGGATAACACGGCCTCCCTACCTCCCTTCCACCCTCCCAACCTCCAGCCATCAATTCCTCACTCTCTCTCTCTCTCTCTCTCTCTCTCTCTCTCTCTCTCTCTCTCTGCTCACAGAAGTTCACTGCCTCTCTCTCTCTCTCTCTCTCTCTCTCTCTCTCTCTGTTCCCAGAAGTTCACTGCGTCTGTTTTTCTTCTTTTTGTAAGATGATGCGTTTTACATTCTCTGTTTCTTTTCAACTGTTTCCTTTTTATTTTGCTCGACGATGCTGCTCTATGTAAGGGATATAAAACACTTTATGAAAGATAAAAATTTTTGGTTTACATTATCCGTATAAATTCTTAATGCACAATATGAATATCAAGAGAGTCTCGTACTTTTTATTTCACTCATTGCACTCAACAAGAAAAATATTATTAGATTTGTTGTGAGTAATCATCTAATTCAATAACGTATTACTATTTTGAAACAGCTCGACTATGAATACTAGATTCCTTCAAAAGAGCTTTGTGTTTCTTCTCTCAACTGCATAAATACACGCATACTCGCATAGGAATATCCCTGCATTCAAACGTACATAATACAAACATTTATAATTTAAATTAATTTACATATAAAAAATTATAAATTGTTTCGGCCTTTTAATTGTTTGTGTTACATTGTGAAAATAAAAATACTTTATTGGATGATATATAATTCAGTCTACATAATAAATAAATGAAATAAGTAAAATGGAAAAATTTGTAGAGAATAATCGTATATTTGGATAATAAAAATGTATAATCTAATGAAAATATATTATATTAGTTCATAATTTAAAAACACGCAAAACTTTCAAGCTATTAATCAATTAGCTCGTTAAAATATGTTTTAATTTATGATCAGAATTAATTTTCAATTTTGAAGTTTAGTTAAATATTTATTATTTATATATTGTTACAACAACTGGGAATTATAATTATCACCAATATTTTTCTGTAAATAATATAACCGGTATTTTAACGAATACAAATTGCAATATTATTTTTCACTTGGCTCACCGAAATAAGATGGTAATATTTATTACAGCGATAAGTCTTTATTATCATATAATAATAAAGTAATTTTTACTCTAAATACATTCAAATATTATTTAACATACATAATTAACAGATGATTTTAATTGAATTATTTAAATTACATATATATATTATTTATTCAATAAAACAAATTATTTATAAATTTAAAAAAAAAAAATACCAAACTAATAACTTACTCCCTCTCTTATCTTATAAATATATTTTTTAAAAGTTGAAATAAATTGAAAATAAAAATTATAAAATTTCTGATTCTAATTCTAATCAAATAAAAGTTAAATTCTGCATGAAAACATTTTGGTGCAGAACTTTATTCACTGTAGAATAATGAGTTGAATTATTTCAATTAAATTTTGCTTCAATGTATTTGTTTGTTTTTTTTATTTAATTACTACATATGGTATTATTTTGAGAATTGAATTTTTCAAACAAATAATTATGACATTATTTTTCATTAAAGTAAAATCATGAATATCGGCCTTTTGAATAATTTTATTATATACATTGAATATTATTATCTCTTATTGTATTATAATAATTTATGTGTTTTTATACATTTTTTTTTTGTTGGTGACGTTTATAAAACAAAAACGTTTAAATAATAGTTGAGAAACTATTAGAGATTTTAATACGGAAATTAAATAGAAAAAATTGTATATGAATAAATAAATTTTATTACTGTATACGTTCTTCCAAAAGGATTCATAATAAATGAACTTTTAATAGTCTTAATATTAATTAATGTTGTTATCACGATGTTATCACGATGGACGTATGTATAAATCTGTGAATATAGTGATCGAGAAAAATTGAAAATTCAAGAAAGTTTTGACCTTTCTGAAAAGGTTTCAGTCAATGATTTTTTAATTTTAAAAATAAACAAATGACTATGCTAAGAATTATGCTTACTTATGAATATTTAAATGGAAAATAGAGAAAATAGAAAATATTAAAAATAACGTCAGATATTGTTCCACTTTACCACAGTTATTCTTCAATGCAAGTACACTAAACAAGCAAATGAAGATAACTGCGCCAGTTGACAAAGTTAAATGTTAAATTAATCCTTCGAATTATTGTGATAGCGATTCTAAAATTGCATGGCAGCAAGAGGCTGAGTCAGATAAACTTATGCTCGTACATGCGTTTGGAGATCGGTTCGAAACAAACTCGAAGCTACTCTTGCATTACCTTCCAAGTCACTAGTACGGTAACTTTGCGCGGCGCTCGGAAATTCTAACCGCGACGACCACAAATTGCAATCGCCGATCCAAGCGATTCCGTGAGAGTTAAATCCCGGGTTGACGACGACACGCTACCAACGCTGCATACTCTACATACCCTTCGAGTGACGTTTACACTCACCACCACCATCACCCCCCCCCCCCCCCCTCAACGAGGAGCTTATTCCAAATACTTATGATTACTTAAGTTAATCAATCGCTGATAACTTAAGTGGACTCAATTTTCAATAAAACTAATCATAAAGTATACTAATATAAAAACAAGATTAACCCCATTATATGTGGTATGAGTTTTATTAAAAAAAATTTTTTTAATATGAATAAAAGAACTCGGTGATTATGATGTTTTAAAAGCTACTTTGTAATATTTGCTTATCATATCACGAGATTAAATATTTCAAGAATATTATAAAAATTTTGTTAATTTAAAGTTTGACAATCTAATATTTGAGAAATATTATGAAATCGTCTGAAAATGAAATCCATAAATATTTGTAATAATGCAGTTCGTTATGTTTCGTTCGCATTCCTTAATTTCTATTAAAGATATATATATATTAAATCTGCCCCAATAAATTTCAATTAACTACAATATTGTGATTCAAAGTACAAATAAAAATGATCTAATGAAAGATCAATATCGAGCATTATAACATACATTTTTCACTTATATATTCTTTAATTATTAAACATTGATTTTTATAATAATACGTGATTAATAAGGAATGCAATTTTTTATATTCTGATAATTATAATAAAATTTAGACTTGAAAACATGTCAGAAAGTTTTATTCGGAAAATCATAGAGAGTGAAGTAAATTATTTCACAAAAATTAAACTTCAAAATTTTCTTTGTTTAAATGCTGAACATTATATTTAATTCTTTTAATATTTTTCTGTGGAGTAAATGTTGGAACGATTATTCCAAATACTTTTATTCACATAGCTATTTTTTGTTTTTTTTTTTTTTTGAATAAACGCTATAATTTTAATTATGAAATTACAAAATGTTTTTTTATAAATTCCGTTATTAACTATAAAATATTCCATATAAAAATTTCTGGAATTTTTCAAAAAATTCTCGAATAATTTCTATGTAAATAAAGATAACTCTTTGTCATTTATATTGATTCGACGGTAGTCAAATGTGCATTTTTATAGCAATATTGTAAATTCTTCATTTTAAAAAATATTTTTCTTTTAAATAAAATTGCTATTTATTTTTATACAATCCCATTTTCAATTACATATTAAACATAAATTATACATATCAATTTATATAAAATAGTAAAGATTATAGAAATAAACGATACTTTTCTTAATAATACTTGTTTTAAAATATATTTCATATATAGAATAAATATTAAATGTTGCCTTCAGGTTTGAAATTACAAACTATATATTTTTATCAATCCATAATTTTTGCATGAATTAATAAACATATGGCTTTTTAAGTATAAATATAATTATAATATAAGTATATTTTATTGTTAGAATAAAATTTATATAGAATCCACTATAAAAAAAAAAAAAAAAATATTCTAGGTATAAATTTTATGTCGTTTTAATAGAAAGAATAAATACATTTAGTCTTTTACTAACACTGAAATACAATTAATTTTTAAATAGTATTTTTATTTTAGTAACTTTAAATTTTAAATAGTAATTTTTATAAGACATACTTATTCGTTTTAAGAAATTTGTCCGTCATTTCATGAAAAATTGATATTGCATATGAAATTATAAAAAATACATATTGAAGTAAAAGAAAATAATGACATTGGTATAGTTGAAATTATTATAATGTCGAATTTCGAAAGGAAGATATAAAAATATCTGGAAAATTTCCAATAAAGTAAGAAAATATTCAAATGAATTTATTCTTTTAAAATTATTTATAATTTTTATTTTTTTACATATATAAATAATTTATTTAAATAGTAAATAACATACTGATTAAATAATTAATTCGATAAATAGAATTACAGAAGGATTTCCATGATATACATATTATCAAACAATATTCGGTATATCATGCGGTTCCCAATGTCATATCAACTCAAAATACAGAAATTGAAAAAAATAAAAATAATTAGTTGATTAATGAATGAATATTAAATAAGATGTATATTTATTATTTACACAGATAAAAGAATAATATATACGTCACAGTTGGTTACTATCTCACTGCACCAGTAACTCACACCGGTTACTATACCTTCCCTCTGTCATATGAATCTTATCTATTTGTGATTTGTGATTTCTAACTTCCAATTTCCTCTTATATTCTCCAATTGATCGGCTCCTTTGGGAAATAGATTTTTTACTTACATCTTGACAGTATCTCAACTTCTCACATTAGCAGAAATTGTTATTCGACATTTCCATTTTTTATCTTTTGAACTATTTTGGATAATTTCTATTGTTCTATCTTTTGTCTGTTTGTTTATTACTTTCTTTAACATCGATGTGCATTACTTTTTTAAATTCTATGAGTTTAAGATTCATAAAATTGACAATTAGAAGTGATAATTATAGTCTATGGAGGTATTATCATTATACCTCCCTAATACCAGCAAATAATTTATTAACTAACAAATCATATTTTAACCCCTTTAAAACTTTTAATTTTTGAAATTTTTATGAAAAAATTAATTAACTAATCATTTTTACGAGATTTTTATTTTTAAAATTGTTAAATAATACCTGATATTTAGTTTAAAATAAATTTTGATTTATTATTAAAATACTAATACCATTATATGCGTTATTTCACAAATTGAATTATGCTAAACATTGAATAAGAGTTTTTCATATTAGAAAATTATATTAAATATTGGTTTTTATAAATTTATTTAAGATACAGAAGTAAGTTTATAAATAAATTATTTTTTACAAACGAAATTATACTCTAGCACGTTACATGAAAGTACTTTCTTCCTAAATAACTTACATAAATTTAAGTGTTTGTTATTTATTATTTAAAAAATTAAATATAATATTAAAATATTATAATATATTTGTCAAAATTATAAAATATTTTCAAAAATAAATGTACGTTTATAATGATTTATATATTATACAATAATATATTATTTTTATTAGTATTTGTCATTAAAATTAAGCAAGTATTAAAGTTATTGACTTTTACAATCAATGAATAGGAGTTAAAATATATCTTTTAACTAAATTTAAACTATAGACTAATTTTGTAAAAAATCTTTAATGTGTCAGAAAATCGAATTGAATTATAGTATATTTATATCTATATTTTCTATTGTTTAAATAAATTTAGTTTACTATCTTTAAATATATCACCAAATGTGCTACGAAAAATCTAGCAGTGACAAATATTTTAAAATTTGAGAAATTATAAATAATAATAAAAAAGTAAATAATACGTTATTACAAATGGAAATAAATTTTAAAAAGTGAAATTGGAATATTGTTATAGATCTTATTTTTTTATATCTGTCTTACTGATTTTATATATCTTTAAAATATATATTTAAAAATGATAAATAAATGATTTCTTTATATTTTTTAATATTTTAATATATCTACAATTGAACGAATGAAAAAATTGATGAAATTGACAACATAATCTTTCGAAATACATTGGATAAAGGATAAATAAAATATTAAAAAATATATGCATGTGTGTGTGTGTGTGTGTGTGTGTGTGTGTGTGTGTGTGTGTGTGTAAACTTAGAATATTTTACATTTATTTGACGTACATTAGATTATAAACAGAATGAGAGTCAACTATAACAATTTACTATGCAATATATTAAACTATTAAACTATATCTATAAACATGAATATCAAGTAATGAATTCATTTTTATATTACAATTAATATTTTGATTTTAAATATATAAAAGTCCATATATATTTGGCAGACTGACTTCTATTGAACAAATTTAATTTTAAAAATAGATAATTTGAAAACATTATTTATTCTGTCATATTATTGTTAATAACTAGAATGAACAGATATATATATATATATATATATATATATATATATATATATCTATCTTTAAGTTTTCTTTAGTTATAATGAGAATATAATCAATAGGTTTTTATCTACAATTAATTTTATACTACAATTTTATAATACAATTAATAGGTAAATCATTTACGAATAAAGTGATTAAGTATCAGCGGTTAAGTTGCAAGAACATCTGTCAGGAAAATGGAGGTCTCCAATTGGATTGTAGACCGAATAAATTTACATACCTCATTCTTAAGTTTACTTAAGTTTCAAAATCGTTATCTATATTATGTTTTATGGAAAAGAGTCTTAATTTTTTTATAATTTATTTATGAAAGTTCTATCGTCCATTATACAAGAGCACTTTATCCAAATACCATAAATCAAAACATACAAAATTATCAAAATATACATGTTTTTGTTACAGTGTTGGTTCCATTAGCAAGAAAAATGTATAGAGATATTAATTTTTTATATGATTTAACATATGATTTAAACTCTGTAAGCTAGTTAAAATCTTTATTTGCATAATGTTTAAATAATTCAATATTAAATAATCAATATTAAGATTATAAATAGTTATGCATTGAAAATTTTAAAGAAACCAATTACTAATTAATATTATAATCAGTCTCGTAAGAAGAACATTTTTTCAGAAGAATGCCTCATTATTTGCAACTGAATAACTGAAATGTAAGACTAAAATATATAAATAAAATAGGTCATAATATACAATTGTTAAGAAAAACTTTTATAATTATTAGCCCATTTGAAAGTACAACGTAAATTTACACTTGAGTAATAATGTAAAACTGTCGTCAGTGCTGGAAAGAAGAGGAACACTTAAACAATTACTTTTTTATTCTCATATGTTTGTAATTTCTTTCTTAACTCGTCTCTTTCAAATTGTCTCCCCGCTCCGTCCCTCACCCATACACAGTACAGAGAAACATATATGTGCAAATGGTTCACCTTTATTTCATCAATTTTTCATTACGCCTTTAATTTATTTTTAATTTTGTTTTTATTTTATTCTGTCTCTATTGCAGTTTCATTATTTTGCAAATTTATATCTATTCTTAAACTTTAGTTGAGATATTTGGTTTCACGTTTCCAAAACTTTTACACACAATAATTTTTTCTTCTTTTGCATTGACATTGCTAATTTTTTAAGTATATTTATTCATGTATTTATTTATTCATTTTTATTACTTATTTTACAGAAAAAATGTTCTTTCTACTTCAATTCTATTGAACAAAAAATAATTGTATATACTCAAGGTTCTGAGTATCTCGCGAAATCTGCAAACGTAATTTAGAGACTCAACAAAGAAACACAAAGTTAAAATGCAATTTTACTTTAATTTGCTCAACTACGATGTAATCATCAAACTCCTTTAAAATAATGTCAACTCTTATTTATCATATGGATTTATAGTAATCATTTATACATTTTTTTATATTTATAAATCATTTTCAACTTTTAAATCTAAAATTTAGTTATGAGTTGTAAAGAGCACATTTTAAGTGTCGAGAAACTATATAATAGACATTAGTCGCCACAACTATCTATGAAATGAATTATTTTTATCTTATTTTATCTACAGTCATTATCCACATCATTTATAATTTATCATGAATGAATCAAAGTATTTTTTTTTATAATATCAGAAAATACGTACATTTAATGTACCTTGTTGATCTTATAAATAATGAGAAACATTAAAACAAAAAATATTTCTTTACTTGATTTAATTACTTTAGGATGTTACAAATTTTGTTGTAATGGCTATTAGTGTAGGTATAATTTATATTAGGTATCGTGTATAAATAATATTTCATTTTATATACACTTTGATTTGAATAGACTCTTATGTATACCGATCACAATGTATTCTTATAGCATCCATAAATTATTATAAATTACAAATAAAATAAATTATATATTTTTCTTTGAATTACTATTTAATCATTGATAATTGATTATCATAATTTACTTGAATGAAGCATTAATTTTAAATGACAAAGTTTTATTAGATTGTAAAATAGAGTTTTAAGAAATGTTTAATTTTACGACGAAAAATATCTTCAATGGACTTCTAATATTACATTTCTTAGCTGAATATCTCAATCTTAAGCGAAGAATATCAATGCTATTGCTTTACTAATCAATTAATTCCAATATATCAACATGAAACTCTATATATATATTTTATATAGTTTATAATATTAGCAATTGTGTAGCAACAATGTTTTTGTCTATATTCAATTATCCTGTATATAATCTTTATTATAAGTATTAAAAAAATAATAAAAATTCGATGATTTCTTAGGTAATCTAATCTAATCTTGGACAGAGTCGCTTAATTATAGTTGTATAGATTTAAAATTTATTATTCAGCTTTAATATTGATTTTACTTTCATTGATATGTCCTATTTGATCAAACTTAAATAAATTAAACAATTAATTTTATTTTATTCGAATCTTGAGTGTAAAAATCTGGAGGGAAAGTAATATAATCAAAGAAATGTAGAATGAAAATTTATTAAAATAATGATGAATCTTTATCAAAGAATATATTATTATATTATTATAGAATATGTCATTTAGATTATTCATTACCTAAAATATTAAAATTTTGAAATTCTATATTATAAGAATATTTTCATTAATTTTCTTGGTAAATTTTTGCATTGAAATTATAGTTAGTAATTGACAGTCAAGTAATATTTTTATTTTTATTTTAAGTATACTAATATATATATATATATATATATATACTACATTGATTTAATTAAATTGTAACGAATCTTATGGTATCAATTCAGAATTTACTTGATTATAAACAAGAATTTTTGTATTGGCTAATGTCAATAATGTGCATGTAGTCGGTATATCTAATATTTAATAAATGAAAAAATAATAATAATAACGTATATGAAAATCAGTTTTAAAATCAACAACTATAACATATAATGGATTGAAAATCATTAATTTTTTAAACGTTTAATATTTCTGCAAATATAAACTATTTATAAGAATTTTTAAAAATATATATCACTTTTAAATTTGTATAAATGCCAATTTTGTTACTTTTGAATTTTATAATTAGTAAATGTCTTAAGAAAAATATAACGAAATGCTAATTTATTTACGTTATTCTTTTAATTATATGTGTATACACACATTAAGACTAAATATCATTCGGTATATTCTCTGAATAATATAATCGAATTCTCTGTAGTCAACTATTTTAAAATATAATATTAGATCGTTCTATTTAACTTCCTTTATATCTAAACATTACCATTATTAATATTAATTTTTATAATAAATCTGTATATACTATTATGTTCCATTATATTGATGGTGTAGACGCATAAACAAAGAAGATTTGTAGTAGAATTCTTACAGAAAACGAAGTCAATTAAGGACATAAATTTTGTCTATCGTAAAATTAGCGAAAGTGGAAAAATGAAATGGTCACATAGCCGAAGCTGCGCATCGAGGTTTTATAAAAATCACGTATATGGCTTCGCCAAAAAGATAATCAATACTTTGGTTTCATTCGTTAAGCGGCGCGGATTATCTAGACAGATGATCCAAGTATTTCATTCACGCCCATCGTCTGGCAAACGAGCACCGCTCCGTAATAACATTTATTAGTTAATCTATGGCTGTTAATATTATGTTATTAAATCAAAAAATATCGCAGAGGTGGGAATTCAAGAGACAGAGAGAGAGAGAGAGAGAGAGATAGAGAGAGAGAGAGAGAGAGGTAGAGAGAGAGAGAGAGAGAGAGAGAGAGGTAGAGAGAGTACAAGAGGTCGAAATAATTTCAACCAAATACAGATCTCCAACTTTTTAAACATATCTTAATTGAAAGATTTTTATTATAAGTTCATTTTATGCACAATTTGTCAACTTAATTAAGACCTGGTATTATGCATAGAAACTTATATGTTAAATAGATTGTTATTTCATTCCGATTGCACTACATAATAAATACATATAATTTTAACTAAATAATTTAGCAAAAAATATATAAATTATTAAAAATTATAGTTGATGGACTGATTCATAAATTCATAATTTTACTCTTGTTTTTATTTATGAAAATAAAAAACATTATGAATATTAAAATCGTCATGAAGCTGTGGAAAACGGATTTTCCAATTTGTACTTGTAACTTGCATTCATAATCATGAAAAAGTATAGTAAAAGTAAAAGAATATTTTAACGTTAAATATTTATTGGGATTAAATGATTAAACATTAATGAATATTAATAGGAAATTTTCAAATATTTTCTATGCATTTTTTTATTTGTTTTCAATGCTCGCAGAAAAGTTTGAAATAAAATATATAACAAAAATATATATCGGTTTTATCCGTATTAATTTTATGTTTCTATTGCTAAGTTGATGCAAGGTAGATTGAAAAATTAATACATAAGAACCGAGTATATTTTGAAAAAGAAAAAAAACTCTGGGACCATTGAAAATGAAAAGAATATCAAATTATCAGTTCATTAATCTTTTTTCAAATCAAACCTTTTTAAATAAATTTTAAGATATAAATGAATATTAATGGATAAGTATAAATAATAAGGGCACTGAAAAAAAAAACTCAAATAACCATTCGAATTTCTCCATAATTTAAAATTGATTTACTACTTTATAATCTAATATTAATTTAATATAATTTAATAAATTTAAGATTTTTAATTGCAATACCAATGTTTTATTATTCGAAATAATTATGATTGACAGCGACAGGAAATAAAATGGTTTGCATTACGTTAATTTGACATCATAATGTAATAGCGATCAATTGTCCGCAGAGTAAAAATTCATTCTCGTCAATGTTTGAAGATATCAGCCAATTTCACAAACGTCGTTCATTAAGAGAACGCGAGGATTTGTTTGATCGTCTGTAGAGTATGTCCATGGGTTAAGTTGAGTTAAGTCAAATTCTCTAACGCATAATAACAGTTGAGCTATGCATGCTTTTTGAGTCACAAGCTAGAGTCTTCAATACGAGATCGCAGAAGTTGGAATGTGCGCGGCGCGTGTCTCGTCGGGTAGCAAAGGGCATGGGCAGCAGCCACGAGTAGCGGTTGGTTGGTTAACGGGGAGAAAGGGGGGACTAGTCGCAGTACCAGCTTTCCACTTGATTTCTATGAGCGAACCACATTGTCTTCATGTGGGAGCGCACATGGTGTTTCATCGGTTAATGGCTCCTAAAATTTTGGGGCTCGTATCGTCAGCTTGAAAATTAGTTTTGTTCGTGAAAGCCGAGTCTAAGAGATAGATTGCTCGATAGCATACTTCACTGTGGTTATTGGAGCGATGAAAAAGTTGAACTTTCGAGCACCGATTGTGAAGCACAAAATATTAGTGCTGAATCTGAATTGGGAAATGAATCGTTCAATGAATGAATTGATAAGGACATGTTTATTTCATGGTTGTAAGTGCTGTTTAAATGTCGATATAAAGACAATTTTTATCACGATATTTTTTATGACAGCTTTTTTTTTTAACGAAAAATTGTAACAATAAAATTGTTAGAATTTCTTTTTTTTTTTTAACTCTTAATAATTAATTTAAACTTTTACCTTTTAAATTTAATTTATTTAGATATCAAATTTAGAAATGAAAAGAATTACGCGATTTGTGTAAACGTTTATCTGTCATTTAATTTAGTTAATTTAATTTAGTTTAATTTTATTTAAACTACTGCACGAAGTCTTTATATTTTTGGAAGTACTAAGAACTACATACTTATCTGCTACATAAACGGATAATATTACACTGTATGTAATTTTATAGAATATATGCTACTTTTGTTTCGTTTGCATACATAAGGATTATGATTATTATAGAATAAAACGTCTAAACTCCTTTTTCAATCTAATCACTATGAGTAATACTCAAATTTATAGAGAATAATTACCACTACTAGTGTAAAAATCGATGATTCAGAAGTACAGCTTAATTAATATTTTAAGGTAAAAATGATTGTATTAAATGGAAAATTTATACTTTATACTATAAATTAAGTTTGCAATGTTAAAATATATATTCATAAATGTGTTTAATAATTTAAATTAAAATAAATTAACTTCCAAAGAAATTAGTGATGAACTATTGAGACGAGCACTTATATGAACGAAAAAGTATTCGAATTTCAAAATAATCTACTCAAAAGAGTATTATTCATACCATATTAAGTGTAGTCCAAATTAATATATAAATGCAACACAGTTAGGTTATTATCAAATCTTATATATACGAAAAAAATATCATTTGATAATAAATATAGTTTTAAATAAACAATCAAATTGTTTTAATACTCATGAAAACAACTAATGAAAATGTTTGATTCTCAAATTATTGATGTATGTTGAATAAAAATAGCCTGGATACAGGTTTACTTGACTGTCTGTTTCACAAATTCTGATTTGCTCAGGTATAATCAAATGTATTGAAGAACATGCTTTACAAACTATGACGTGTGCAGAGAGAAAGTGGAGAAGCAAAAAATACTACTGTTGCGGGACTGATTGAACAGACATAGTACAAAATGAAAAACAAATTGAGCCTTTGAAAGCTGTACTTTCCTATGGTAAGGATCAAAAATATTATTCTTTTCAACAGTCTTTGCAATTGCATTTCCAATAAAAGAAAAATCAGCTATTTAAAAAACGATAAGCCCATGAGTAATGTAATTACACAATTACGTCGTTCTTCATTTGTTCTTCTTAGAACAATTAACCAATTCTCTTCAGCCCATTTCCCTAAGAAACTTGAAAATTATTTGTCATCTCATACTCTTTCTCAATTAAACTTCGTAATAGCGTATTCAATAGAATTCGAATAAAAAGTGATATACAAATATGAATTTCGTAATACAGGTAAGATTATCTTTACGCTCATAATTGAATTAAAATACCTAGGGATTCTCAACATATCTTAGGCACATTGCAGAGGCGATAATGCTCTTCTTAATTTTAATTAATTTTAATTAATATTCATTAAGATTAAGTATTATTATTGGCTCTCGTTTATTTTTTAATTTATTTATTGCTGGTTCTTTTTACGATCTATAATGTCGAAAGGGATTTTAATTTTGCTGGAAGCGCATTGTTACTTTGCATTGTGAGTATGATAATAAAAAAAAGTAAGAATGATCGAAAGATAATTAAATTGAGGAAAACATTGCTCGAGTTTCTTCATAAATCACCGAATTTCAGGCCAAAGAAATAATTTTCAACATAGTAATACCTTTTATAGTGGTACCTTTTTTGTCTTTGTCACAATGCTATAATTGTTATTATAATGCAGCAAAGAAACGAACAATGAACAATGGTCTTAATGGATATATTTGCCAAAGCTCTATAATAATAAATAAATTCATACTTCGCCGGGCGTTAGTATAAATGTTAACACAATAATTAAGATTAAAGAAGCATCGTAATACAAAAACTACTACTAATTGAATAATTTATATTTCAAATTCAAGAATATAAAACCTCATCTTTTTTCCTCTATATATAATCGTACGATTATTTATATTAGACGTGATACTAAATAAAAATATTTGATAAAATATAAAAAATGATTTATATATGATTACTTAGAAGAACTTTTTTTTGTTGTCTTCCTTATAACTTCTATGCATTACAAGAAAATTTCTGTTTTCGTATTTTAAATACTACACATGTCATTACAAATATACTATAAGACTGATTAATTTTTCAATGAATTGTTTAAAAATTACATGCATAAGAGATCTAAACTTTTAACACCCCCTATTATATAATTAAGGTATTCGTACGTTTATCTATAACTTTAATATTAATATTATTTTATTTAATACAAATTAATATTATATTATAACTAATATACTATATAACTAAATTAATAAAATTAATTTAATTATTATAATGATTTGTAATCGCCTTGTATAAGAAATTCATATATAACTATATAATTTTTAGACCTAAATTTTACAATTATGTACAATTCTTAATTATATATAATTATGTGTAGTTGTATATTTATATAGAGTACTACTATTATATTCTTTTGTAATATGAAAAATTATTATAAAGAATGATTTGATATGTTATTAATGTGATAATAAAAAATCTATCTACAAATTATAATAAGATAAAAATAAATGTAGAGGAATAGTACGCGAAGAGTACCTTTGGTATTAAAAGGTGTACTGATACATAGATTATAAAAATGAAATAATACGAATGAGAATGCAGAAAAGGGAAATAAGTATACTGTGATTGTTCTAAGACTGTCCACTCGTCTTTATACATTGATTTTTATCTTTTTAAATTGCTATGCCGTGTAGTTATGCTGTAACATTGTAAAAAAATGTAAAACCATTTAGAATTGTTTTTCTTTCACTTTTTAAGTTTTTATATCATCACTTTCATAATTACTATCTTCAGTGTCTATTTTTCACTTCGATATTGTCATTAGCTTTGCTTTTCATTCATTATACATACGTTTAGAATATTATACCAATTGATGTTTATGACATTGTCACTGAGTTTATTATATCGTTTATGAAGTTTTTTTATACATAATAGAATAATGAAATATAATTAATATAAAGAATTTCATATGCCTTTTAAATGGATAAAAATAATACTAAGTGGAATTTTTTCTTGAAATTTTACAATTTAAATTACTTTTATACTTTGAATTAAAAAAATAAAAGGTAAATTAGTATTTACTAAAGTGAAAAAATTGTGCTGTAATATTGTTTGCGATTTTCATTTTTTATTTGAGATTATATCATATATAAATACAAGAAAAAAACATTTCTAATGAATTATTATGTTATAATTTATTATTTTATTTAATTAAGCATATAAATTATAAAGATAGGTTAAGCTAATATATAGCATAAAAAAGATAAAAATTAATATCGAACTTTAATTAAAGTAATGTTTCGTAAGATTAATTAATTACTTTTCTATAAGAAAAAATATAATTAGGATTATCAACTGTTATGAAAACATTATGTACATAGTTTTTCAACATCCGGTGCCAATGCATTGGAAAGTATATTTTCCACTTCTTAATCAAAACAGTTTAATAATCAAAATGTCTAATATAATCTTGATAATTCCACTAATTTATTCTAACAGTGAAGTACTTTTTTTATCATTTAAAATAGATATACTCAGTAGGAAATAAATGCACTATAAGTTACAATACGAGAAAAAAGAAAATTGTTATAAAATAAAATACAAAATTACTTATGAAGCTATCACTACTATGTTATCTGCATAAATAATACAATACGTATAACAAAACTTCATGTTAATAATTTATTAGATGTTTAAGATTGATAAAAGAGCAAATTCAATCATTATGTAAGTCGTTGTAAGAACTTGTAGCGAAAATCCAAGACTATACATAACGTATTTGCTCAAATTGCTGTTAAGAGTATGGAGGATCAACGAGAAGTTTAACATGGTGTAGGATCAGAAAGATGGTAGTAAAAAAAGAAAGAAATAGGAAATCTCTTGTATATTGCCTGCGCATACATCATTGGTTATATACGTGGGTAGTAGATGAGGGCCAACTAAGATATGACAGGTTTGAAATACATCATTCCATTTATTATTAAAATGTAAAGTTCATTATAATAAAAATAAATATTAATAGATGCACAAAATTTCGTGTGAAATTAATATATGAGAAATGTAAAATAATTTTTTTTAAACAATAATTATTATGTCTTTAGAATTGGACTACAATTTTTAAAGGCAAAACAAGACATTATGATATTTTTAAACATATAGTAAAAGTCATATAATACATTTTGCCGTAGATAATAAAAATTGTTTTCAAGGATCAATTTTTCAAAAAATTATTTTTCCATTAATTTTGAATTAATTTGTTTATTAATTTTTGATAAATAAATACATAATACATGTGAAGCTTCATTAAAATTGATAACATCGACCTAAAGTTATTTTCAATGTACATTTATTAAAAGATGAATAACATAATTTTATTTTTATTCATTGAAGAGATAATATGAATGATATGAAATTAAATAGTGAATTTAATTTAAATGTTCGAAAAATCTGCTTCTCTATTATCGTAGGAGAAATTCAAATTTTGGTTATACTTTGAATTACTTGAAGCATTGGAAATAAGCCGTATTCCTTGTGCGACTAGTAATAATGATAAGTAGAATAAGAATTAAAATACCTTATAAAAGTCAAGAAGAAAAGTTGGGAATAAGTAAAAATTGTAAGAGGGGAAAAAAAAAAAAAAAAAAAAAAAAAAAAAAAAAAGAAAGATAGACAGATAGGCAAAAAGACAACAGGAGTTTGAAAGAGCGAGTGAGTGGGGCGGGGGAGGGGGGAAGAGAGGGAGATTATAATGCAAGAATTGAGTTTCCATGAAATGTCTGGCGTCGTATAGTGGTTCGGTCCAAGACTTTTATTTGCCGCGGTTCTTAAACTCATGTCGAAACAGCGAGAAACTTTACAATCGACATTTATTTCTCTCTTTCTGTTTTCCTCTATCTTTCTCTTTCTTCCTTACGATTTAACGAGATGCCACTGCAGTTTGCACTTGTAGAACTCTGTTACAAGTTTCGGTAATTTACGAAGCGTTCCTTCACTCGAAAAATATGAATTGCTCATTAAAATTTGAAATTGAATTCGAAAATATCTCTGGCCGGTTCACCATCCTTACTTCATAGCAATGAATGTATCGATGTATTCTTTTCAATTAATGGCATTTCTGTTGTTTTGTTGGTGGTTTAATAAATGCTAGCATTCGTAACATCGCGAAATAATCATTTTATTCTAATCGTTTATTTCAATTCTGGCATAAGTTTTCCGATGTTTTTGTTATCACTGTTATTAAATGTCTGCATGAATTATTATGTCAAAGTGAAGTAAATTTACTTAAGTTTAACGAAGTTTTCGTGAAGTCAGCTTAAAATTAGCTACCTTAAAATTTTCTAAATGATTGTTATTCTTGATGAGTAATGTTTAATCGAATTTTTTTCTACGTTCATTAGTATTTTCCCCGGTTTACCTTTCGACCGTGACTATAAATTTTTAATGAGTCCCGTAAAATTTTTATTGCATATTTTGAAAAGTTTGTAATTGAGTTTGAACAAAGTTCAGCTAACCATAAGTACGTGCAAGGTTCTCAGATTTTGTAAATCTTAACTTATAAATTATATAAAATTTCTCGAACATTATCAAGTGTAAACATAAAATGAATTAATCTCAGTATATAATCAGTAGAATTATCCATTTTCCTATTTTTAATATATATATATATATATATATATATATACATAGAAAGTATGAGTACATCAGGCATTGTAATTTGAGTGATTAATTGAATACTGTTGATTTTTACGATTCAATAAGTAATGTTCTACATCATTTTAATAATTTACTTCTATAAGTAAATTCTATAAAAATACTTTCCAATCTATCTTTACACATAAACTTACTAACACCAAATAACTTGGATGAAAATTTTATTCATATAATCATTATTATAAAATTTGAAAAATACAGTAACGAGTATAATTAGGAATTATTACTCCATTTTACTATAATTTAATATCGGTAATTTTCGTATTATCCGAAAATTTTAGTATTTTACAATATTATATAATAATAAAAACTCTCCATATCAATCATGTTCTTTTATAAAACTATAAAAACGTTTGATATTGTGTGTGTTTATTTTTATATTTATAATCAAAATATTTAAAATCAAGTAACTTTTATTTTGAAAGCATATAAAATAAACTGTATAATAAAATCCAATATAATTTATAAAGGTAAGTAACAATTATATAGGAAGATTGAAGCGGAAGATTACGTATTTTCAATCAAATATTTTTTATAAAATTTAATTCAATGTATTTATACAAAGTATTTAATGTATTGAATTTTTTTAATCTCCATTAATTAACTTTAAATATAAAAAACAATGCAATTGCCAATATATAAAAGTGTTATCTATCGTCATTTATCTATATACAAAGATCCATATACTGATCCATTATACTACTTACCATAATACGTGGCCTCGTGTACGAATAATATTAGATCCACAAACTGGCGAGACATGCTCACCAATTCCTATCCCATAATTATAGGTTACATCGACTATCCTCTTATTTGGTCGTTTATGTTGCTGTAAGAACTTTCTGTACCACAAAATTCTGCTGACATACTTGATTGCTAGATAGAGAAAAGTGAACATCGATAGACATCTTTTTCATACCTACACATCCTGAATAAATTTTTTACTTTCCATCGTAAATGAAAATTTGGTCTATCGTCAATACCTCTTGCACTAGAGTACTTCATCGCAATTCAATTTCCATTCGATACAGCACTTCGGAATATTTTATCTATTTTTTAGAAATTGTACAGTGACCTGGTTTTGCTGGTAAGTGCGACGTCACATTTACAACAATTTCGCGGCCAACGTAGATAGTGTTAGTAGAAGAAGGAAGAACGTAGAGATAGGCAGCGATAGAGATAGTGAGCGAGAGGCAGACAGGGAGTTAATTATTAAAATATCTTTTTGATATTTTATATTAGTTCTTATATTTTCTTACATCTTTTTTTATATTGTACTGTAAGAGCTTTATATAAATCAGCCGACTTACTCGATAGAAAAATTTGAATAATAATGTTTAAATATTTAATTACAATAAATAGTGAATTAATTAGCTAATTTTTGTTCTCTTATAGTTCATGTATATTTATTATTTTTATCATTGTCATTTATAATAAGTATACATTATTTATAATTTAAAAACTTACACTATATGTAATGTCTTGTATTGTTATAATCAAGAATTTAAATATAAATGAATATTACAATATTTATAATTAAAGTACTTTCTATGCTATTTATCGTTAAGTCAACTCAAACTAATCAAAATAAATTAAAATTAATGAAAATAAAATTAAAAAAAAAATTAGTATCAATTGATAATAAAATGATACTCATTATAATAAAATAATATAACTTTTTAGTTAATGATTTAAGCTTAATGATTAGTTATAATAATAATAATATTCATAATAATTATATATGCTTATTGATGTTACTTCCTACATAAATATACCTAATTACATAGTTCAAATGTTATATTTAGCGAAGGATACAATTATGTTATATCAGTAAAATATTCATGCGAAGAAGATAATATTGCTTCCAGCAATTTGTAAATTATTTGATCCACCCACAGACTATATTTGATGTTAAATAATGGATAGCTATATATCTTTATTTTTTCAATTATGTGAACCTAATTAAATAATGGTTTAAAAAATTGTATTATTTTTATATAATTTATAAAGAATGTTAATGCTAATTTCTAATGAATTATAAATAAATTATATGCCCATTTTTACGTGAAATCTAAAGAATATATTGATGAACTTAATGAGTTCAGTAATTAAGTCAGTTTTAATATTTAAAATATTATATATGATAGAGCATTAAAATTTATATAAGAATCGATAAATTTATTAAACATGTATTAATTAATATTCGTTAAGACGAACGAAATTATCTAGTAGTTTATAGTAACAAAAAATAAGTTTTAAAATATTTAATTGAATAAACGAACAAAATTAATGAAAACTTATTTAATATCCAATTAAAATATATCAGAACATTTCACTTAAAACTATCTACGGGATTTTCTAGTAGTACAGTTATATTTGCGATTCTACTTTATTTACTAGAAAGATGTACTAAAGAATTTTATATCTTAGTCATCATCTTATTCCGCCACCTCGTGGAATACATTATACATTATATACCCATGGGATCTACCTAGTGATCTAGTTTTTTTTTTTTTTATTACATCCATTTCTGTAACGTATCCACCCTCTGTTTTATGCAAAAAACAATTTTACTATATGTCATTACAATCCCAATATTTCATTTATTCATACGAATGAGTGTTACTGTTTACATAAATATACATTCAAATGATCAATGCAAGCAGAATTTTTATGTTGCTATAACTAGCTAAGTTTCGTAATTGTAAGGTTCAATAATCAATTCAGGCGTATTAAAAATTATAAAAAGAATTTATCCAACGAATTTTATTAAAATTCATCATTATGGATAAGTTGAATTTTATAAATACTATTCTAGTATTATTACATAAGAATTATACATTTATAAATTGTTATGATTAAAATGAACGGATCATAATTTACAAATACAATGTATTAGTATTTCTAATAGTTCTAGAGTAGGCAACTAATTCGGAAGAGTTGCTTATTTTGTTGACATTTTTCGAATTTCTTGAATAATTTGAAGTCCATTCTATTGACGAATTTTTATAAACCTAAAAATTTATTTATTTTTTATGATTTAAAACGTTTATTTTTTTTATATTTTATTATTTGTAATTTTTATGCCAACGCTACTTTGGACTCACAAATTTTCAATGGCGAACCAGAGTATGTAATTTTAGAGCATACTAATTAATTAAGTAAAAATTTTTTTCAAACTGAAAGGTACAGAAATACAGTTAAGAAAAATTGTTTATTTTATTAAATGCATTAATAGAAAGCACGAATACAATGAAAATTTGCGAAAAAAAAATAATTTAGACTACGTTGTATTGAAATAAATTCAAT
Organism: Ceratosolen solmsi marchali; assembly: GCF_000503995.2. NCBI lineage: Eukaryota > Metazoa > Arthropoda > Insecta > Hymenoptera > Agaonidae > Ceratosolen > Ceratosolen solmsi. Next base: position 1,352,206 of record NW_011948432.1, read on the forward strand.
AGTATATATTAAATTTAGTAATATTTCTGCAAATTAATTATGAATTATTAATCAATAATTAAAAAAGCTATTCCTTATCTTTGAAGTTGTTATAATCAACTGATCCTCATTACATTAAAAAGTGAAAAAAAATACGATACATTAAAAATATAATAGTCTAGTAAACTATTTTCATTATCCATTGGCCTATTGAATTAATGGCCCTTTCAAGGTATTTCTGTGTTAAAGTTTAAATTACTCTCTTTCCGAATTAAGACAGAATTAAAGCAGAAGTAACTGCATAATTGGAAAATATATTTAGATTTGATAGAATAGAAGTTTACGAATGATGTAGAAACTTTACAAGGCACCGCTAAGCACGTATGTTGATATTTGTAAACATATGCATAAGAAATTTAATTATTTATTTATTTAAATATTAGTTATATATGTAGAAAGTAATTTTATATTATATATGGCAGTGAATTAATTGACAGTGAACAATATAAATTTAATTTAATTTTTGATATATGAATGGAAGAATTTTCTTTTCGAATGGCATTTATTATTGCCTTAACAGTTTTGTTATTTATAATGTGTAATATAATAATTTTATTAACGCAAGTATATCAACATTCACAATTATTTTTACATTGCATTTACTTTGAAATTAGCATTTCTAATATTATGTATTAAAAAAAAAATTAAAATTAATATTTCCCCACACACACACACACACACACACACACACACACACACTTTTTAATATGAAATTTATTTTAACGTGTATTATTTTATCAATTACAAAGGAAATACAAATATTAATATTTTTTGAAAAATACGGTTATGGAATTTCAGTTTTAATTTAATTTAAAATTAAATTTGTAAATGTGCTTCTTGTTACATTTATTATATTCATAAGTCTATAAATATTAAGTTACAGAAGCAGAAAGATGAGGATTGCGAATTAAAAGAGCATTAATATGCCGAGTAATTCCATGTCAAGCACAGAGATGAATGGATAAAGAAATTTTCATGTTGTCCATTCTTTCTTGCACAAAATGATGTGTCATTATTTCTTTTCTACAATAAAGCATCATATATTTGTAGTGATTTGAAAATCACTAATTCTTTATGATTGCTTTATCCCAAGTAATTATTCTAATAATACTAGTAATTTTAATGTCAACCGGACCGTGAATCTTTCCCAAATTTTTACTTCCAATTTTAGTAGGTTCACTTCTCGATGTACTACAGTCACTGCTGATTTTGCCGCTCATTTTATTACATTCGTGTCTTTCTTTTATTATTCCTGTTAGCACGATTATTAATCACTTTGATCCAATACGTAATGTGCATTATATAGATGCTTAAAAGGCATTTGAATGACTTCATTATTGTGAATTATTTTGACATATTTTTACTCATATTATCAAAGTATAAAATTGATATACGTTAACAACATACATAATAAAAGACAGCTAATGAAAATTGAATTTGAAGTACATGGATTTTACATCTTTTATAGGCATTCTGTGTCACTTAGTAATTTAATTCATTTAATATAATATTTACTTGCTAAATTTAACTGAAAAACTGGTAATTACATAAAAATATAATAGAATTTATTTGGTATAGAGAATGTTCACTTATCCGAGTATGATCTGTCCGGTCCATATAATTCTATCTTGATGACACATTATTTTATAGAAGATGATGAGATTCATATTCATATATACATATTATATATATATATATATATTGAGAGTAAAATAACATGATTTCTGAAAATTCATGCGAATAAGTTTAATTTCGAATACTTGACAAATGGCATCGTTGAATCGTACATATGAATAAAAATGAATAATGTGTAAAATAAAAAAAAAATTATTCTTCTCACATACAATTATAATAATAATAAATAATTAAAAGTAAAGTTTTCTCCTTTACAATAATTACTATATATATATATATATATATATATATATATATATATATATATATATATATCAATTTTCTATATTATATTTTTGTCGAATATAGTTACTAATTTACATATCTTGCAATGCAAAAATTAATATTAAAATCTCAATTTTATACGTTATTTATAATTCTAAAAATAGAACAGCATAATAGTTTAAAGAAATATTGTTTAGACGACATTAATTTAATGCAACGAAGGAAAATAAAAAGATGTAGCCCATTTTTGTTACATATCGTAAAGCACATCATTCGATTATATATAGGGACTTTCACATCGTGCGTATTCAGTCTCTTATTTAGTCCCACAGACCCATTTATTTTAAGATATTTTCCTTCTTCTCAATTGTACATGCTCATAATGTTATTTTGGCTCTTTACTGATAATGATTTATTCAATGATTGATACATATGTAGGAGTATAAATACAATAGAATTTATGCCGAATACAAGTAAACGGTTGTAGAAGAGTAATTCAATTTTAGAAAAATCATCTGTCAATGCCCGTTCAATATTAAATTTGCATATGTAAAGTCAAACACCAAACTCTGATTATTAATTTAAATGTTAGAAAAATTAATGATCTTGTAACTATTATAAAATTCATATTCAAAATTTTAATTATCAAATTCATATTATTCTGTAAGACCAAACCTCCTAATAAAAAATTATTCACATACTATATTATAGAAACATTAAATTTTTTTTTTTCTTATAAAAATATATATTTTATTTGTAATTGTATTACATACGATGCTTACACCATTATTTTAAACAACGATTAATATAACGATTAAGAATAAATTATTCTAGTAATTTCTTTGATTGAATTGCAAATAATTTAGTATATTAACATATAAACAATTTTTATAATTTAATATTACTATTTTAGCTGTTACATTGGCATTCTTAGTTATTATAATATACTAAACACATAAACTATATATTTGGATTAACATATGTAAAAATAATTGTAAATGAACTATTAGATCAAGAATTAGAATTTTTTAATAATATTATAAACATTTGAATGATTATAATTGATCTTAATTACATTTTTGTACTTCATTAAGAAAAATATATATCTACGTTTTGTAATTGAATAAAGTAAAAATTTATTAACCTATTAGCTTTACATTCGGAATAAATATACATTATTGCTCTATATAAAATATGCTAAATTATTTTAAATTTAAAATTTTAGTTGTTCATAAAATTAAACAATTTATTTTAAAAGTCGCAATGATATTTATAGTATCCATCATTATATATCAATATATATATGTATTATCAATTGTCCGTATATTATAGAGTATAGTTCAAATTTAATTATTTTGTTGATAACATCAATAAGACGTTATTTAATGTTAGATTACTACATAGACTTTACATTTTCAGCTTAAAAATTGAGAATAATATGAACAAATTATATAAAAATATGTTTGATTTTGCGGCATTTAGTAATCTACTTATATCTTGTGTAGAGTGTTTTGAAGATAGGTTAAGCCGACAAAAGTATCTAACTCAAAAAGCTTGAAAGTACGGACGAGTAAGGACAATGAAAATAAACTTTCAATTCGTTCATTCATAAATGTCTGTTCGATAATGATGTAGTTTTCTCGTCTCAAACTGCCAATGTTTCGATAGTTTTATGATAATTTGCCGCCGGCCCTAGCAAATGCTCGAGATGGAGTTTAGTGGAAGAAGAGAATGAAGAAAATATCGTCCTTTTTGATGAATATACGATTTATTATACATTTTTAAAATACAATTACATATTGTTGTCTTGGATGCATCTGGAGTTTAATGTTTCACTTCATCATATCATGACTGATCCTCGAGTCATGGACGGACTGGACTTTGTGTACTCACAGTGATACGGTGGCCTTGATCTCAACGCAACCAACGCAACCAACGCAACCAATGAAGAAGATGAAGTTAAGATCTATCAACCTTATATGCTGCACAGGAGGGTTGATGTATCATCTATCAGTCCTTCCATCAGTGGATCACTTAATAAAAACTTGATCACAACTTTTCACCATCGATAAGCGAGATAACTGATTCCTTCTTGGCTTCCCCACACGCGGACAGCGAAGGAATTACTAGACATTGACAATGACAACGTCGCAAAAAGCAAAAAGTGTAATCTTTGGCAGCAGCGCCTTCAATTTGTTAGAGGCTCACCCCATTGTGGGTATTAACGTTGCGTGGGGGGGTGCAGAGGGGTGACAGAGGGGCGCAGAGAGGGGAGGGGTGTTCTTGGTAATGCGTCGCTGCTTGGCCAATGCAAGTGGCAACGTGTGGATATGCAAGCGGCAACAATGTATGTGTGATGTGTTTGATGAGGAGACGAGGATTGGCCGATGTCGCACGAGCTGAGTTTCTCGTTACAACGAATTTTAGGAAATATTTTTCTACTCGATTGTTTATATATTTCTGTCATTCTCGAAATGTTCTCGCATAAACAGACTCGCCGCGCTCGAGTTATGACCCTTGGTATTGATCCCACAATTTTGACTGTTTGTAAAAATGAAATATCTGAAACTGAATCTGTACAAGGTAACCTGTTCATTGCGATAAAATTACAAGTTTCAGCATAATCTGACATATTATTAATTATCCATTTAAGATAGATTAAAAGCTCACGATAATTCACCGATAAGTACGTATGAAGTAAAGATTGAACTTCGTTTTAATGCCGCCAAAAAAATTAATTTGCAATATATATTTGATACAATTATATTATCTTGTGATAAATTATTTGATTTGATTATTGGTAAAGTTTAATATTGGTAATAATTTAAGATTGCTAATTATAAGAAAATAATAAGTTATTCTAGAATGATATGGAAATTAAGATAGAATACGCTCATAAATAATATATTAAACTTATCGACAATCACTTAATGAGAGAAGTACAATTACAAACTGTGCAAGGCCGATGAAAACTGACTTCAAAGTAAATATAAAAATTGAATGAAATCATTATAATCGTACCAAAATATTTAATCGATTTAATTATTAATTATAACAAAGTGTATAATAATACACGTCGTGATAAACGATGCATTAAATATTGAGATAAAATTTTATATAAGAATTTTTTAAGAATAGCTACTTTTGTTGTTGTAATTGTTCATGTTATTATTATTGTGAGTGATATGTTACGAAGTAATAGGTACAGAGTATATTACGTATAAAATAAATTTTTTTTTGTTTGAAAATTAATAATATTCTGTAGAATATAATTACGGAGAAAGTGAGAATAATAGTGTAGTTAAATGTCTTAAATAAGATAAACCATGCAGTATTAAATGAAAATTTATAAATAATAAATAAATAATAAGATTTTATAATTAATATTACCGAACTGCTAATATACCTTGATATTATAAAAGTTATTATAATTATTAAAGTTTCCGTGATATTTCGAGGATAAAAATGCAATGATTTTCATATTACTTATTAATCAATATTTATTTTAATTATTTTACATTTTTTAAAAATTTATTTAATTATAAAATTTCGACTATTTCACGTTGTTCGTGTTGGTACGAAATTTTATCTTACTTGACTGGATTAATATTAAATTAGAAAATTTGATGAATTAAAACGTGATTATAAATTAGAAATATTTGATAAGAAACTTATTATATCTATAACAGAATTTTTCTATATTCAGATACTTTCGGGCAATATTTATGTATACTCTTTTATGTAACTCGAATTAGTTTTTTTAATTAATTAACTTTATGCGTATACATGGTTTATTGCTTTATATATAACTCAAGTTAATGAGCACAAGTGTTTGGGTAGCTGCACAACAACGTGTGTCGACTAGTGCGCAATCACAGAGTAATTAAAAATATTTAAAATAAAACTTGTTTCTTTGTCCTTTGAATCATCTACTTGTTTTCTACGACTAAAAATTGTTCATTTTCTCAATCGTTTTTGTAAAGGTCTGTATGCATATATGGCTGCTATAAACTAATTATCAGTTCTATGTAATGTTATTATAATGAGCTATTAATTTGCGATTTCTCGCAGTATTCGCAACGACAATGGCATAAGAGCAACATAGCAGGCAGCAGTCGAGGCAACTTCTTCCCGCTGAAAGCGAATGTTTAATCAAATCGAGTAGAATTAATGACGTTGAAGGTTTGACTTTGCATGAAAAGGCTCGGTGAAGAAGGTAATGAATGAGCTCTTTCTTCCCGTATTTTCAATATATTCAGTCGTTTATAAAAATATCCTGTAGAAAATTCATTATCGATGCCATTATCAATGCCATTATCAATTATTTTTGTTGTTTAATAATGCATCGCAAATATTTAGATTGGATTCTATCGTTATTTGGCGAATTCAATAGCTTTGCGTTTTATCAGCAGGATTGTGTAACTAACTATAATAAATGCTAACAATTACACAACGCTTTTTCAAAAACAAATTACTTCTCGAGGTACTTGAACTTTAAAAATTCTATATTTTCATAAGTAGTTAGGGAATTATTTGCCTCAGAGATGTTAAAATTAAATTGAAAATTGGTCGAATTTTATAATTATATAGCATTCCTCGTATGACGAAAATTTCATTAGTAATTTTATCATAAATTTTCTAGATAAACGAAAATTTTGTTTTATATAATTAATTATCGAAAAAATTTAAAAGTTCATAGCTTATGTGCTTATCAGAATATCGAATTGCATCACCGCTCTTTTCAAAGAATTCATGAAGTTTCATTGTAATGAACGAATGATATAGGCCATATAGGTGTCGAGTTAATTATGTAAAGGAAATAAGTCAATGCCACATGATAATTCGATATAGTCGAAAGTCTTATACGAAAGCTCATATTTTTCTTATATTTTTAAAAGGAAGTTATATAAGTTAAATAAATTAATAAGTAAATATTGTTAAGATTTTATGTTATGTAATAATGAAAGTCATAAAAATCTAAATCAGTATTCTATTATATCGAATTCTATTATTCTACATCTAGAAAAGTATTGTTGTAAGTTATGCATAGTTCAACTGTCCATCTAACATACGTAATAAATCTCTATTTCATTTCCTTTTAAATTTATTGCAATTTAATCTTTATAAAGATATTTTCTCTCTCTCTCTCTCTCTCTCTCTCTATCTATCTATCTCTCTTTCTCTATCTCAACTTATAGATTAAATGTGTAGATAAGGATGGAAAATTAAAAATGTGAAAATAATTTTAGATTAAAGAGCAGAATTAATAGAATATAGCCAAAATATCATATTTATTCTATGAATTATTATTAATAACAGATATATTTTTTTATTATAAAGTGAAATTCTTATTTCAATCTATTCTATCCTTACCTAGTTGATTTTTAGTTTTTAAACCAGCCTCAGCAAAATGCCATCCATTTTATTTATCGACTATTAATATTCGATTCCAAGTTCCTAATTAATAACTTATATTGTCTGTTAAAAATATAAATTAAATATGGACTTATGTGAAATTTCAAGAGTATTAAACTTTTCGTAATATATACGGCTTTATATGTGATTAGAATATTTTCTGAACAAACGCACATCGACACTATACATAATTCAATATCGATAATTGTTTATTAGACAATTAAATAATCATTTGATATAGTTATATTAAATTTAATCATTTGTCTTATGACAATAGGTTATATTAAAATAATATTAATATTCGACAATGTCACACACAACTTCTTTATGAAATAAAAAACATTTGCGTCTACTCATATTAAATTCTGCCTTTTTTAATACGTACACCATACTTTCTAACAAGACTTGAGTGAATTTTTTCCACTCCATTAATAGTATGTAATTAGGAGGAATTTAAATCAATAGGCAGTAAAGCGTTGAATTGAACGAAAATAGTTACTCTACATATGTGTATATTGAAAGAGATAAAAATGAAATTTTTATTGTTTAAATGTCCATTTATATAAACTTTATTTGCATGTGAGATTTTCAAGTTTCCTACATAATTTGCTTCATTACAACTAATATAAACGTATTGTTTTCGCGAGAATGTCTAAATCCGTCCAAGATGTAAAACCTTGACTAGAAAGTTCAACGATGCATGAGCAATTCTAGCTAATTCTACGGGAATATATATTCTATTTATACAATATGTAAATACGATATACCGGATAATACCGTACGGTATAGTAGAAAATGGAGGAGGATCGAAGGACTGAGATGATTTGAATCCTTGACGTATGTTGCAGGGTGCCGGTACGATGGTAAGCGATACCAGGAGGGTGTGCTTGTTGGAACCCTGGAGCCGTGTCTTCAGTGTCGCTGTGTCGAAGGTTCGCTGCGCTGTCGACTCCGAGTTTGCCCCCGACTCCCCGAGTTTGCGCCACCGGGATGCCGGTCGCGTCCTCCGGGGGAGAAGGACTGCTGCCCGGAGCTCGTCTGCGGCCTCGACGAGGGTACGCCGATCGCAGTTTCGATGCCAGCTACATTAACATTGCATGACGGCCAAATCTATTACACCCGTCACTCGTTTAAGCGACAGGTCCACAGCTTATCTCCATTCGCCTTTTTTCACCATTACCACTTTACCCTCGCGTGGACATTACCGTCCCTTTTTATTTATATTACATAGATGGAATGGAACCATCGCGCATTTCGCCTTCTATCCAAGCCTATATATGCTGCACGTACATTGTCGTAATGATTAATATTTCATTAATCTAACAATATCTCATTTACAATTATTTTTTACATACCCGATGAACAGTTAATACTCTACGTGTGATAATTTTTTCTTTTTTTTTTTTTCTCTCGTATCTCAGATTATGTCAGATATAACGTACAGTCAATTCACATGCTTATGATGCTTAGTTAATAGAAAATTGTTAATAAGACTTTGGGAGAAGCGTCATTCGAAGATGGAAATCATCGATAAGCTTTTTTCACTAAAATTTACTTTTAAAATAATGCACAAAGAAATTTTCTATAATAAATTCATAAACCTTCAAACAATTTGGCTATTTTATGGATGACTATGTTAAAATTTTAATTCATACTAAATGCACCGATTCCATATTTCATTGCAACTACAAAAACTTTTATTCCATCATATCGTCTACATTGTTTTTTTTTTTTTTTTTTTTTTTTTTTTTTTTTTTTTTTTTTTTTTTTTTTTTCCCCAGGGTGTTCGAAGTGTCTATTAAATAATTGACAACCGAGTTTTACCTTACTCTGCAGAGACCTTACAAATCGAATTTTGCATACCTTTGTGATAAATTAATTTTTTTTGTTATGTTTAATGATAAAGTTTAATTATAATAATATACATGAAAGGTCTTGGCAACATTTATGCAAACATTAACTGTTATGTAAAAAAAAAAACCATTACAATATAGATATAAATATAAATCTTACGAAATTGAGATAGTATAATATTATAAAACTATACAATACATTGTAGTGCAATAATTTTTACACTAAAACCTCTATTTTTATAAGAGAATTTCATTTGTTGCATTCGTCTTCGTATACCCTTCTTTTTATATCACAATTCCTCAACTATTTCGATGTTTTAGCTATAATTCGTTCATTTAATTTAATTTTTATTGTATTTTTATTACAATAATTCATTAAAATCATTCCAATTAGCTGCAATTTTTCAATCAAGAAAATTATAAAATTAAATAATTAAAAATGGTAAAGTTATGATGAATTATATAAATATGCTATAAAATACTTTATATAATTTATAATATGATACATTATAGAATAAATACTTTATGGCTTCCAACATAATTGTTTTTATCTACAATCTTTAGGATTCAATGCATACGATTAGATAGCAAATATTTTGTTTGTTTTTATGAATAAAATATGAACATTTTTTTTTTTAATTCAATGGGATTTTTGTTATTGTTAGTTTTTTATTGTTATTTCAGATGAAAATGAAAATATTCTTCAACGTTCAACTACAAATATTTACCATCATCCTCGAGCTGAAGAAGGTAATTGATTTATATATATATATATACACACACACACACGCACACACACATATTATATATTAACACGATATAATTTTGAGATGCTTTCTGAATAAACATTACGATAAATAGATAAAAATATACATCATAACTAATAAAAATTGTCTGCAATTGCAAAGAAATACTTTATCTGGATTCATTATTATTTAGTTCAACGTAGTTAATAAGACAGTCTGTTATTTATGTATTTCAATGGTTAATCAATTAAACGTTTATTTATATAAATGTATGTTTCATGTAGTATATATATATATATATATATATATATATATAACAATAAATCTTTAAATGATTAGCATCATTAGATGTGCCATAAGTTGCAAATAAAATTAGATAAAATGATAAATAAAAATCTTTACATTAGTAAAAAGTACGTTGATATAATAATGACAACGACGTTACATATCATGACATAACATTACATAACAATACATTTAATTATATAAATCTCCTCTTATCTTTCTTCTTCTTCGACTTATCTTTTCTATCAATATTATTCTATTAAAATTTTATTAAAATTAATAATAATATACAGACATTATATATACAGACTGGAGTTACATACTCAGCAGTGCAATATTATATAAATTAATTCGCTCGATCGTATGGATGCAACGATTTCAAGCAGTGTAGGTTTATTTTTATTTGAACACGAAAGAATAGTTACGTGACTACTGGTCGACTATAAATATTACCATTCGTTTATTCATTTGTTATTGATTTATGCTATTTACATTGCATATAATAAAGACGTGTAGAATTTGAATGTAATTTCTATATTTTTCCTCGAAATATCCGTTATTATTTTTTTATTTATTAATAAAATTGTGAATGCGTTTATTGTATTATTGTATGAAAAGTTTGTTTATAATTACATTGTGAAATCAAAGTCTTCGCACTGATTTAAAATAAAATTCATCATAATTATTCAGACAATATGCTTAACAACGAATTTGACAAATAGCAACATCGAAACTTTAAAACTCATGCTCTCTTGCTCAAGTGAGTCGCTCACTCATCTATATCGCAAAACACAAAAATCGAAAGTCTTATTCATCAAAGGCTAAAGTGCATGTCGACATAAGGCCTAATAGCCACAATTAATATACTTCCGCGGCAATATAATTGCATGAATAATACAATAAATAATACATTTTAATGCCTTTTCCCGTATTGCTACCAAATACCGAGCTTCGATCAAATTTGGACGCAAAATATCAATGGGAGCCCCAACTCCCCATTCCATCCATTCTCCAAATACCTCCTGCGAACAAAAACAATCGAAAAGGCGCAGGCGCTTGTAACGAGGGCCGCTATTGCTTCAGGATGCCTGCACGAAGGTGTTCGTTACGGCCCAGGATCGGCGATGATGGGTTCCCGACGATGCGAGTACTGCTACTGCATTTCCGGTGTACGGAGATGCATCCGACCTAAGTGTTTACTACCTCTGCCCGGGTGCGCGCCTCTTTACGCGCCTCACTCCTGTTGTCCCGTCGCTTACAACTGCAGCTGTGAGTATGTCAGGTTGGGACTTGCCTGTCCTCTTAGAAACCCCATTCGTTAAGATTATTCAGGATCTACCCGGCTCGCGCATAAATTCTTCTTCTCTTTCTTTTTGTAGATGCTCTTTCATATGTTCCTCTGTTTTTGTTTGTTATTTTTATTTTTTATTTGTTTTATTTTGCTTTTAGCGGATGCGCTCGTCTATGTATGTATTTCTATAATGTATTTCAACGTTACTTGCTCGTGCAACGTTTGCTAAACGTCATATTTAAGCAACATACAATTGTATAATTATGTGTATATTAATCTATATTCTCAAATGCTATCGTTACCCATATAACAGCCGTCAATTTCGTAAGAACAAACAGTTTTCATCAATAATAATTATATTTCATTGAAATTATTATATTATTATTATATTTGAAATAATAGTGATCGGCTACTTTCTCCGTATTAACAAAATATTATTATACGCCATGTACCGTCTTATCCATTTCACAGTTCAAGCTCAATTCTCCACGACACTTGCTGCTAAATCAGGAAATGGTGAGTACTCGCTTAATGCGTAAATTTTACATTACTATATTCGATTTTGCTTTCACGATTCATCGACAATCTTGACGGATACATAACAACTATTGTTAAATAATTTATATGACTTTCATTATAATATCCAATCGGTTTTAATTGATTTTAATAATCTCGCTATATCACTGTTTCATTGCCTTCTACAATAGAATTTACTATTATTATACCATAACAAGTATTAAAACAATTATTAAATAACTAAAAATAAAAAATAATTAAAACAATAATTGAAAAAAATTAATCGTTTAAAAAATTGTCAGTAAAAATGAAATTAATAATCCAGTGAAAGAAGCTATAAAATAGATTTTATATTTTTTTGCTGAAATTTTGCAATACACAATCGGTATGGCATAGACAGAAGTTCATTATTTATTCTTTTGCCCGAAAACATTTGCACAATCTTTAAATTTGTTTATCATCAATCGTAACCTAAAATGTCAAAGAAATTATGCTAAAAGTATTTAGTTTAAATTTAAAATTTCAAAATTTTAAAGAATTTAATGAGACTTGTATTAGCTTATATGCAGTATATTAATTTTAAATAAAAGTAATTGTTAATTAAAATTTTATAAAATTTTTTACCCAATAAATATGAATAGCATATTCTATAAATTAATTTGAATATTAATTTCGTTCAAAACGATAAATCTATTTTATAGAAAATAAACTGCTACAACGTAAGTTCTTACATAAGTTTTGAATCTGTATATGATGGTGAAATAAAATTAATAAATGTTTAAAGCTACATATAAATAATTCATCCGTGGATAATTTCAATCATTATTATATTATTTGTATTTACTAATATATGAAGAAATTTTTAAATATTCTATAATACGGTATTTTATTTTGGTTATAAAATTCGTCATTATTATTACTTTTTTTAATTAATAAATAAATATTATTCATTAACACTAATTAAATAAATAAAGAATAATAGTATAATTAATAAGCCTTAATATAAATATTAAAAAATTAAATATAACAAGCAATGTTTATATATTGTTTAAAACAATTACATCAATGTTTATTATAGAAAATAATTTATCTTCATTATTTATTACAATTCAGTTTTCTAACGTGAATTGAAATTTAAGTGTTATCAATAGGAGAAATGAATAACCTATAGTTTTTTAGAAAGAACAAATATGCATGATTAATAGAATAACAGATTTTATTAATTATGTATTAAATATGATGAGTTTGAAACATTATTCATAAATTATATCGTAATAATTTATTGCATTATAATTTTTTATGATATGATTTTTCATTTTAATATTATAATATTAGAATTTTTACACCTTCAAAATAATAATAAAAAATTTTTAATAACAATTTTTCTAAAGGACATGTATGCGCGCGCACACACGCACACACACACGTATGTATGTATGTATGTATGTTCGAACGTATGTGCAGAGTAACTTAATAAAAAATTATATTATAGGATCAGCTATATAAAATTCTTTACATTAAATTTAATTATACGAGACAATATATAATGATGAAATTTTTATAAATTTTTATCTATAATTAAACGGTTGCTTCTTGATAGCTAATTCTTATAATTATATTATTGTAATATCAAACTATTATTTTAATATCAATTTAACATGTTTAAATTACGAAAACTATTTTTACAATATTTCTTCTCTATTTTCATGCAAGTACTAATAAAATATTCCATAATAAAAATAATCATATAGAATTTATTAAAATACTTTGCTAATATATTCGCTGAAATAATATGAAAACACATATATTTAAAATTCATTTAATTTTTTGACAGAAAATTTACCGTTATATGTTCGAAATTTAAAGCTTACGTTAATATTGATATTTCATAATTAATATTTAAAAATTTACGTATATTTATATTAATGAAATACATTTATTAAAATCAATACGAAATTTGCAAATGAATTTCATTCAAATGCTAAGGCTTTTATAAATTAAATATATAGATTTATTAATTCCATAGTGTTTAATAATAATAATAAAAAATCTATTTTCTTTTTCAAAAAATCAGTAGCTAAAGGAAAGTATGTTTTTGACGTTTTCTAAGATCTCGAAACTAAATTTTTACAATATGCTTTTAAGTTTAAAATTTCAGGTACATTCAATTGTTATAAAAATTTTTTAATTCACAGCTCTCATAAAATGATAATTCCTATTTTATTAAAATATAAAGTTAAAAAGATTTTATTGAAATTTTAAGATAATTTGACTCTATTAAGTTTCAAATATTTGCTTATTTTTTTAATATTTGTGTGGCCCACTATCAATTTAAATTAAATTTAAAACTATTTTAATTTCATATGCAATTTAAAATAGTATCTACTCTTGGTAATCAGAAAGCGTTATTTTAAATCTAAATTTAACAAACGGAAAGTTTAGAATATTTTATGTGATTGAATTTTATTGCTGTTAAATCCTGCAATTTTTTATTAGATATTTTCTGTCTTTTAATAGATATTACAGTCCTAATTTAAAAAATTGCCTGTTATTTTCAATTTTGTAGGTCGCCAAATTTTTGTCAAATATTTTAAAGTTTTTTATATAGCATTATTAAATTGTATTGTAGAGTATTGAAATTAAATTCATCAACAATAAGAGTAAAATATTCTTGGATTTAAAAACCGTAAAATGTAGAAACGTAAATGTACCTCCCATAATTACCATAAAAAGTCATATAGATGATATGTATTACACCAGTTTATTTAAAATATTTATATTGCTAAAATGATAGGAACGTTAATGATATTATGGTAGAGTAACTAAATAATTAATACTTGTAATTTTACATATTAATAATATCGATTGCAATAAGAATTTTAATATATATTAAAGTGTTTACTGAGAGCTAAAAATCAGCGTTTTATCGAAACATGCAGAATAAGGAAAAAACAAACAAATAACAGAAATTCATAAAACTATAATTAATAATAATACTGATTATAATGTTCAAGCGCAATACTTTTAAACTGTAGAATCTCCATTATTTAGGTTTTAATTTTCGTGGAAATGTCAAAGCTAAATTTAACATAAAGAATTGTTTATGTTAAATCGGAATTTATTAATATTTCACTTTTCTGTCGATTATTTAAAATCAACGTCAATATTACATTTGCCAAGAAAATCATTTTATATAAGCATTTCCAAAAAATTCTGCATCATATTATACTACGTAGTAATAGTAGTAGTAGTAGTAGTAGTAGTAGTAGTAGTAGTAGTAGTAGTAGTAGTAGTAGTAGTAGTAGTAGTAGTAGTAGTAGTAGTAGTAGTAGTAGTAGTAGTAGTAGTAGTAGTAGTAGTAGTAGTAGTAGTAGTAGTAGTTGATGTAATTAAATGATAAAATTACAAAGCAGAACGTGCATGACGCGAAGGACCTATGTTGGATCGTCCTTTACAGTTGTCAAATATTCCTTCGGTGCTGCCAACATCAATCCCCCGAGTAGACTTTAAGTCAATTATAACGGAAATGTCGGAAAGTATCACCGACGGCAACCGGAACTTGCGCATCGCAAAAGGTCCGCGTCGCGAGCGTCGGAGAGAGACTCCGAATTAGCCGAGTCACGCTTAATTGATAATTGATCAGCGTGCATTATTGGTATGCCCAAGGCTGTCGGTCGGGGGAGCGGGTTTACCAGGAGGGCGAGATGGTGCGAGACATCGCATGGAAGGCCGCCTGCGATAACTGTTTCTGCGCGATGGGTGCCATACGTTGCGTGCCTCTGGCCTGCGCCCCGCCTCTCCAGGGTTGCAAGCCCATCGTCCGCAAGGGCCACTGCTGCCCTTCCACCTACAACTGCAGTGAGTACGGGCCACGGCACTCGTCAGTGTCGTCAAGCCAAACAATCTAGAGTCCGAAGCACTTGTGTAATCGTACGTCATTCGTAAGCGATGCTAGTAAAAGCTCGCCACGGTAATTAATAAGTCACAGAATGATCGAATAACTAGCTCAATCTGCCGCGATACACCCACAAATAGATCGATAAAAACTATCCTTATCGATTGTTTATTTATTTATTTTTTTAAATATCTTATAAACAAATATAATAATATTAAATATACATCTTTTGCATTATGGATTAGTAATGCTATCGTAGTTTATGCTATCGTAGAATGTATTATGCTTTGCTGCTAATATTTTGCTGGAATTTAGTAATAATGATTGATGCAATGATATGATAGTAATAAGGATTGTAGCAATTTTTTACTCTCCAGTACAATAAATATTCTTAAGCAAATGTCACTTCATTAAAGACGGATGAGACGGGAATAAAGCAAATCACGGCAACCGATTGCTAATATAAATTAAATATTTTTCGATACTAGCTCGAATGAGAAATATTAAAGTTATTCCGTGATGATGTTACCGTTAAGAATTATTAAATTCAAAATTATTTCTGAAGTAAAATGTTTTAGGTGGGAACATCGAAGTCAAAGCAACACAAAATTATGCATCGTATGCCTTTATCAGTAAAGACTATGCAAAATTTCGAAAAGAGACAAATTTCTATGTAAGTTTCCTATAATACTTCATTGTAATTGTTATGATGATTATGACTTTGATCAATACCATATGAAAATAAAAATTTTTGAATAATGCCATTATCATGTTAACATATTAAAATGAATAAATAGATTTAATGTATGAAAAGTAGTTAGTAATATTTAACGTCAATTTTTTCATTATTATTATTTATAATAATTTATATTAGTATTGATAAATGTTTTAAGCTACATAAGTAATTTTTACTTTATTTAACAAAATACATATATATATATATATATATATATATTTCTTTTTTCATTAAAAATAAAGTAAAAAGTAAGTCTATATATATAATTATATGCATAATTGATATAATATTGCATACTGTACAAAACTCTAAAATAGTTATTTAATAAATAATAGAGAAAATTTCTTAAATATGTGTATATATATATATATATATATAAGAACTAAAGGTGTGAATTATAATGTACATAAATAATAGATGCATTAGACAATAGTACGTAATGGTTGAACTTGGCGCCCTCATTTTTATATTTTTTATATTCTATTTTTATATTCCGCAGCCAGCTTTTGATGATACAGGGTTGTCAAGCGTCGAGGGAAGAGGTCATCGGATTGCAAACGAGGCTCTCGAATCCGAATCCGACACCCAGGAAATCATGACTGAAGAGTCTGTTATGGTAACCGAATCAGCTTTGACTATTGAGACCGAAACAATGAATAATGAAATTCTGAGAGAGACGGAGGATTATCAAAAGCACACGACGCGCGATCAAGAAAAACTTACAGACACATCTATCGAGGTTAGCAGACATTTATTCAGTCTCTTTGTTTTCTTATCTATCTTTAATGTTTTTGATTAATTCAGAGTTTTCACGTTTAGTTTCAATATGTAAGAAGCTGTCATTTTTCTTTTTTTTTTTTCTTTTCTTATTTTTTTTGTTTTTGTTGACACTTACAATCCATTATGGTTTAAGAAATTATTATTGAAAATATATAAAGATATTACGAAGATAATATTTTTTTTTTATCCTTGAAAATCAAAATATTCACCGGCAATATAATTTTATTATAAATATAAATATATACATTTTTAATAATAAAAATTAAATTTGTTTTGATAATAACTAAAGTGTAAGTAAAGTGTAACTAAACTGTTAAGTGTACATCACTTAACTTTATTTATTATAAAATCAATGCATTTGAAGCAAAAAGTGATAATAATTTTGATATAAATTTAATAAGAAAATCACGTAGGAGTGAAAGATAGTTCGATTATTGAGTAACCATGCGCATCTTGTGAAATACGTCTAGTTCTCGACAAGCACGGACGCGGTAATTTCCGATGAATTGCTAACTACTACTACTACTACTACTACTACTACTACTACTATTACCACTACTACTACTAGTACTACTACTTCTACTACGGGGGAGTCGACACCCGAGGAGGCAGCCGAGTCAACCTCTCTCTTCACAGCCTATCTCCAGGAAGTCAGCACGACGCTTGATGACACTTGGACGGAGACGCCATCGACGTCCATAAGCGCAAGTACATTTTCTATGGATGAAGATGCCAGCGCAACGGCCTCGGTTATTGCGATAACAGAAGTGCCCGAGTCAACTCCCGTTATCGCTGCTACGATGGAGTCAGCTGACAACTACACTAGTCAAGGGTACAATGACTTTTGAACGAGTAATTTAACCATTTAACGCTATATTAGATCTGAGTTCAGTCTACAATTACAATGAAAATTTAATATATAATTTACTCGCTTGCTATTAGTATTGAAAAGTACTCGGAGCTATTTTTCTATTATACTTTGTAGAGAAATTTTTCCCCTGAGATTTCTTTTGCGCTGATAATGAAATAATAAATACTTTATTAATAAATAAAACTCATTGTATTTAACAGACCCATGTGATATTACTTTTTTGATAAAAAAAAAAAAAAAAAAAAAGAAAAAAAAAAGAAAAAAAAGTCTCTAAAGAAAAACAATCAGGATTAAATTACATTGATATCTAATGATTTATTTTAAGTAATTAAAACAGATCGAAATTAATTAGTTTTTTTTTTTTTTTTTTTTTTTTTTTTTTTTTTAATATGTTAATTTTTAAATAAAAATTGTTTGTATATGAATTTTATTAACTAGTGTATCTTTAAAAGTACTAATGATTGTAAATTTGTTTTATGTAAAAAAAATAAAAAGTTGTCAAAAGTCCAAGATGGAAAAGTAAAAATTTTTTATATGTAATTTGCGAATTATAGGCAGGAGTCGGAGAATATTTTTCATGAAACAGTTCATCTGAAGACGACGTCAGCAATAAATATTGATACGACCACACTTAGCACAATGGCTATAGAAACTGCGAGTAAATCCAACTTGCTCGTGGAAAAAGTAGATAAAGTGAAAAGAGTCGAGAATGAGCGGACGACGAAAAGGAGCTCGACCGTGCAAGACAATCAGGAGCCACTCACGGAAAAAGAGAAAGTGGAAGAGATGCCGGTGATAATGGTGAAGAAGCCGTCAGCTGGTTTGTCAACCTCGATAATCATGCCTGATGATATACTCGTAATGAATGTCACTGTGAAAACAAATGTCGCAGTTGGTCACATACATGGTGTGACGATTAATCCGATTAAAAAGCCAATACCGCAGGATATCGAAACGATAATCAATATTACGAATCGAAGGAAAGGAGAGGATTACGAGTATGATTATAGCGATCCAACGTTGCCACCATCTTTGCCCAACGTTAGGTGAAATACTTTGATCGTTCTATACGGTCGCCGTTATAAAGATAACTAAATATTTACTTATCAATAGGACCATATTCTATAATTTAATTTGGAAAACCACCTACATGCTAGTGATGTTATGACGGATGCTGAAAAAATTTATAATAAACCGAATATTTTGTACCATCAACGAATATATAAGATAGTATATTTACTATTTAAACGCTCTAATGTTCCTTGGCTGTTTTTTTTTTTTTTTTTTTTTTTTTTTTTTTTTTTTTTTTTTATCAAAAAAGTAATATCAAGGATTCCTCTTAGTACAATCGAGATGTTACGCTTTTTTTTTTTTCTTTTTTTAATGTATCTATGAAAGCTTATGTAATGTCAACCTTTTATAAATTATAAATTGTCTATATTTTTCAAAAATATATTTGATTTTATAATTATAATTATATTATTTTCCATTTCAAAATATATTCCTTAAATAATTTTAAAATGGCCATAATTTATCAACTCTTTTATTGAGATCCAGATTAAAAGATGGGCTTTTTAATAATCATGTATACTAAAAATTATTGATACTAAATTATAGATAATTAAATATGATATTATTTAAAAATAGAAAATAATCACTAGAAAATAGAAAAAAATAAGAGAATAAATTTATTTATTTAATATTCATTTTATTCTATGAAGAAGTTTTCAAGTAGATTAAACGAATTAAATGAATATTTTTGTTCTTGGGGCCTAAAGTATCGAGCCATATTTATTTTAGATAAAATTAATTTTTATTAAATTACGTCTCAACAATAATAATAAAATTAATTATATTATTTTGAATTTACAAATGTAATGAGATCCCTCATTTTCAGATATTGTATTTATTTCATGTTTTAAAATATTATTAAAATAAGAATTTTTTAATATACTTAGCATTAAATTTGTTTTAAAAGCATAGTTGATTTGAAAAGGTAAAATAATTGGTTATATTTATAAAAATTATGTGTGACTGACAATGGACGGAAGTTGCAATTCTTTGACAATTCGGTTACTTTAATTACAGGTTTTAATTTCAAAAAGCAGGTAAAATCTTATCATACAATAACAATAATCCTTTTCGTTATGAATATTCATTGTGAAATAAACCGTAAATGGTGCGCTTTATAAATGAAAGTTAAAGCTTGAAACGCTAGGATGATAATGTCGATAATTAGTTGAAATGACTGCTATGTATAAAGGGTGCCCTTTTACTCCCTTACTCAGAATAATTCCCTTCGTTGCCGCGGATGCTTTGGTCAAGGACAAGGACATTGTCACTGGAGCTGCAACTAGGTATCCTGTGAGCGCTGTTGTAATGCCTCCTGAATTAAAGTTAACGGATGTTAATTTTTACGAGATTGTCACGCAAAAGAATAGATTCCGCCCACCCGAGGAAACCGAAGGTATAAGATCGCCCTACTATAGTACTTTTCTTTCTTTATCCCTTGTAGTTAATATAAATATATATAGCAACTCTCTTGTACATATATATATATATTTTTTTTAATATTATAGTATTTTATTATTCGTTTTCCAAAATGTTTTTACAATAGTACAATAGTACCTATTGAATAAGTTAAATATTTCTTTTAATATTGAATATTTAATGTGTTATATATATATATATATATATATATATATATATATATATATATATATATATATATGTGTGTGTGTGTGTGTGTGTGTGTGTGCGTTTGTGCGTGTTTGTGCGTGTTTGTGTGTGCGCGCGTTTGTGCGTGTTTGTGTGTGTTTGAGCGTGCGTGTGCGTGCGTGTGCGTGTGTTTGTGTCTATGTAGCATGGATACACAATTATTGTATTATTAAGAAAGTTTTCATATTGTTGTAAAAAATTTATCATTGTATTACACAATAAAATTAATTAACTGCAATTTATTTATCGATGTAATACAATAAATTAGTATAGAAACATTTTAGTACAGTTTATAATGTACAATATTACGGGTTCGATTTGTAAAAGAATTTCGGCCCGTAATAACATCATATTTTACTTTTAATAGGTGGTTTTATACCAAGGGAGCCTCCATACTTTGATCCACTTTTCCACTCATCGAACATAAATTTGGAAATAGGAATTGGAGTTACGGTAGCTCCAGAAATCGTTTCAGTTATCAATCCTCATCGTAAAACCGATGGTATTATTCTATTTTTATTTATTATTTCATTCAAATTATTAAATTACAACTAATTAATTGCCTGTGCTTGTAAATATTTGTTTTCTACTTATTTCCACGTATTTCCACTTATCTCTTACGCTACTGTGCCAAAGAACTACGCAGTGCATGCTTGTACGAGCAACAGGAATACAATCACGGACAGATTTTACCGAGCAGAGTGCATTGTATAATATGCATATGTTACTATGGAGAAATTATATGTACCAACCAAAAATGCCCTCCATTAAAGATCGGCTGTCAACAAGTTAATGATTCTAATGACAAATGTTGCAGCAAAATTATCTGTGGTATATATCTATTAAACTATTTTATCCTTTATTCTTATACATTCCATTTACCAATAAATTACTCTCCATTTCATGTAGTTTTTAAATGATATTTGGTTTGTGAATTTATTCCGTGATAATACATTAATATATATATATATATATATATAAACATAAATTTCATTTAGGCAAATAGTCCTTATTATTCTTCAGAAATATCGAATTGAAAGACAAAATACAAAATTTAATTTTATCGATAACATTTACATTGAATTTCTTTATATTACTGTATATATTATACGATTAAATCCCATAAACTTTTTCTCTCTTCTTAATGAATAATTTCTTTCCGAAAATAGTACCTTATTTTCTAAGTCTAGGAAATAATTTTTTTAAAACATTCAAGAATATTTTTAATCGTCAATAACTGTCTACAATGATAATACATAAAAATACAAAATGATAAAATTATTTCTAATATTTTTTATAGAAATTCGTAATAAGTATAAATTAAAAAAAAAATCAAAAATACCATTCGTAATAAAAGTCATACAATTTAAAGGATATTAGGAAATTGTTTTCTCCTTTTTCGTTTTAGCTAGTAATGTCGAATCACCGACGGTTGTGTTGGACAGATTGGAGTCGAATTCCTCTTCTCAATACGAACCGACCGTATCGTCGGATCCATTTCGTGACGTCATTAAAACGGAGCCAGCACCAGATCTACCTTCCCTCATCGGCGATAGGATCATGCCATATTTGTTCGAACACGGCGTAACGACGCCGAGCAGCTTCTTCCAGGACGAGGTTAAGTCGCCGGCCGAACCCGATCGATCGCTCGCCAACCAATACAAGGCCAAAAATTTTAGCGCCAACAGCGTAAGCATAACGAATCCCAGTGTCGTGCCTACATTAGCCAATAACGAGCCCGTGGAGGACGAGTCGCTTTTTTCATTCGATAGCGTTTTTAATCTCTTTTTCAACGAGCCAACTTCTAACGACAGCAAATCAAGCACGACGACCTCGCAATTGCCCTCGCAGCCCGAAAATACAAACTACTCTACAACTCCTGTAAGTTTTGTAGATGCCAGGATATCGTCACCTACGTCGGTATTGTCGACAACAAGAGCAACCAAGACGTCGTCTACGACAACATCGATGAAAACGACGATGACGACGACAACGACAATGACGACGACAACGACAATGATGACGACGACGACGGCAAGAACAACGGGAAGTAATAACTCACTCTTACCAGACGGCGATTTAACGACTAGTAAAACATTCGAAAATAAGTCAACGCTCGGCACGAGTGGCGGAATCCTTAAACTCGCTGGATGCAATATCTACGGTCGTATGTATCGAGTGGGTAGAATTATCACGGAATTATCAAATCCGTGCCTCGAGTGTAGATGCACCGAAATTGGCGTGCAGTGCAAGCCTCTCGATTGTTAAAAATTGTTCCTAAACGAAATTGGATGGATTATGTTCGACTGAGCAAGAAATGAGAAGTGACATTGGAAAATAAAAACAGTTATTCGATGAACGAAAGACATGGGAGACTTTGAACAGAATATTAAAATATTCAAATATATATGAAAAATGCATTATGTTCAACGGAAATTATTATAAAATTATTATAAATTATTATAAATTATTATAAATTATTATTATTATTAATTATTAATTATTATTAATTATTAATTATTATTATTAATTATTATTATCATCATCATCATCATCATCATCATCATCATCATTAATTATGAGTAATTTTTAATTTTATATTTTCAAATTGGATAAGGTGTAGGAAAAATTATCGGAAATTTTTTATTAAAAAAAAAAAAAAAAAAAAAAAAAAAAAAAAAAAAAAAAAAAACCAAACTTTCAACTAATTTAATAAGCAAAAACATGAAACGTCATCTTAAGTATGAAATAGACTGAAATGTAAACAGTTTCATAACAAATATATATTTTTTTACAAGTATTAGGAGTTATCTCTTTTGTTTTTCATAACATTAACGAAATATTCAATCATTGTTATATAATTTAAATAGTTAGAGAGAAACGTATTATCTATAGTAGAAAAGTTGGAAAAGCAAATGATGATTAAATTGTCTTGAACGAAAATTTTCATAAATCATTTGTCTTTGTTCTGCATTATTGTGTAAAAAGAAAAAGAATAACTATGTTTACGATGAAAGTGAAAATTCGTAAAATCTATTGAAACATAAGATACTTAAGATAGTTTAAAATAACATAATCTTACACAATGTTTACTTTATAAATCACTTATTAAAACTATCATTGATATGATATATAGTTATGTTTTAATATAAATTTTATTCATAAAAATATTTCGAATATTTTATCGACAACTCTACCTATAAACATATAATCGAATTTATTGATTTTAAAAAACTTTTTAATATCATCAAATATGATTTTATATTAAAAACATTGTTTTTAAAAAATTTACGTAAATTTATATTTAAAATTTTTATATAAAATAAAATCATATTTACAAGTATTTCATTTTCACGGGAAGGGCCATAACATTTTCAACATTATTACGTCTACGTAAAATAAAAAGTACAGTATTTAAGGAATATTATGTTTCGTATTAAGCATATTTTCTTTTAATATTTTCCCCTTATAAATTAAGCGCTTGCATAAGAAAATTGAAATAAAAACAAAGTAATTTTAATATATACGTTATATGGAAAAAGCACATAATCATTGTATAATTATTAATTTTATAATTATTTTTATTAGTTCAATCTGTACTACATAATATTAAAAACTTTTTCCGTCTTTTCAATTTCGATTATATCGCATTGTCTTTGGCGATATGTCGGCGAGTATTTTGTCGGCAGTTGAAGTCGACAATGTGACGATGAAAGAAAAAGTGGAGAATAGAGATTAAATAATAGAAAACGTTTCAAACGTTGTAGTTGGGAACAATCTTAAGATGGATTTATATTCTCTTTTTAGTTTGTAAGAATGAGAATCTTTGTGCAACTTGTGAAAGTAATATTCTTAAAGTTGCAAGATAAAAAGTTATTTAATTATTAATATTTGGAGATACTTTTATTAAAAAGTCTTTATATGAGTTAGTGGAAGTTGATCGTTAAAAATAATTTTGATAAGGATGTGTTTCTTGAAATCAATTGATAAGAATAGCCTACAATATGTAATCCTATTTATTTGAAAAATTAATGGTATTCGTTAGATTTAAGTAAACCCCGAAAATATTATCTTAACAATTTCGCCTAAATATATTTAACGATTATTGATAAATTCTCGTTTAACAAATAATGGAAAAATTATATACGATTCAGATGTTTAGATTATAAGTTTTTTTAAATTAGATTAATTCTTTTTGTCCTTGCATCAACGGTTCTCATAATACTTAAATTATTTTATAATATGTATTTAGTTAAAATGTAGTCTTAAAATGAAAAAAGATCTCAATATAAAACTTTATAAAATAACTAATTTATATTTGTCATCATTCGGAAGTATAATTTTTAATTAAAATAATTTAAATTTCAAGCAGCAATCAAAATTATGCATCAAACATATTTTCAGCTTTAATATGTTTTATATAAACTGAAAATAAATAGTATAACACCATCGGTAAATCTGTGTAGTTTTTTTTTTTTTTTTTTTTTTAATCATTGCTTCCAAATTTAATACAACATGTTAATAATGTTAATTTAATTAAGGATATAATCTAAGATAAGTAAAGTATTTTTATTGCGATGTAACTGAAATTTGTGTATATTATATTTACGTACATAAAGATACAAGGATTTTAAATATTGAAGTTCATTGAAAATAATATGCTTGTCTTGATATACGTCAATTAAATTAAAATAAATTAATGTTAATGATATTTAACGTAAATTTTGTTTTACGCTATCGATAATATAGAGAGATTTCAAAACGAAAAGTCCATACACGAGTATAAAATGACTTAATATAGTATAGATAATATTCTAGATGACTGCGAACATAAAAAAATCAACATGTAACGATAACTATAAATATAATAATAAAGTAAATCCTCACAAATTATTGTCGTTTTAATATTATGAAATATATCAAAGGGAACTGTCATTTATACGAGAAATTCCTCCATTTTGTTTAAAATATTTATTAAATATACGGATTTTCATAACATTTTATACAGATAAATATTCAATATTATATAAGCATGAAATGATAATAGTTAAGATTTTACTTATCACACTGAAATATAAAGAAATTTAACTTAATGATTCTGTTTAGCCGTAAAAGCATAAGCAACATTATTTCTCAGCGTAACATTAAGAAATCAATTAACCGCGGAAGGGAGACAATAGCCATAAGACGTATACGAGCTGCATCGTGTCGTATAGAGGTATATGTATAATGATAATGCGTCTCACTTTAATAAAGATCGACAAAGTTTCCCTCTCTTCGCCAGGCGTTGTCTAACTTGTGTCTACCGACTTTCTCAGTTCAATTTGCAATGTAATATTAAAGAGAGGTCAGAAGGTAGTAGTGGTCACTGTACCAACAGAGACCTAGGAGAGACCCTTTTGTTACCGATGTTATAGGCATAGATGTGGTTCTCCTTTGGACTCTTTGTCTCTTCTTATCGGCGACGACAAGCCAAGCTTCCTGCTTTTCTATCCTGCTCCCTTTCCTCGTGCTTTATCTCCATTAATTCATTATATCAAGTACAATACCCCTCGAAAATGAGAGAAAGTGAGACTGACAGGAAGGGTGGAAGAGTGCGAGAGATAAAGAGATAGAAAAACAGATAGATAGATAGATAGATAGAGAGAGAGAGAGAGAGAGAGAGAGAGTGAGATAATACATAAGAATGAATTTTAATTTTAAATTAGTATATTAGCAATAAATGCTATATTGCAATATTTATATCGAACAATACAATTACTAACATTCATTAATGTATATAATTTAATAATATTTCACGACATAAGCCTGAACCATTCAGTAAAATTTTCACTATATCAACACCGAGTTAGTCCGATTATAAAAACTGAATTTTCGTTTTAAAATTATTAGTAATATTTTATATACTTTTTAAAATATTTTTTTCAACATAGAAATATTGTTTTTCATCTATACATATCTATATAAAATTTTTTTAAATTTTTTTTAAGTCAGGAACAGCTTATTACCTATATAATGCAACTAATATATCCTTGTCATGGAAGAAACGTTTCCAATGAATGTGTTTTCTCCACAAATAATTTAAATTAATAATTGTTATCGATATTATTTACAAATATTATTATGATTCTCGATGAAATCAAACAATCACAAAAAAAAAAAAAAAAAGAATAATGTCGCAAAGTACGAATAAAGTACATATATTAAATCTAATGCATTTTTTGTTTTCATTTTTAAATTGACATCAGAACGTAATTATTTAATTTATAATAAAAAATGAAAAATAATTAAGTTAACAGTTATATGATAACCAATAATAAATCAATTAAATTATTGAACCCTCCAAAGCAATTGAATCGAAAATTTTTTCCATAACCATTTGCATAATTCATAATAGTCGATGACCGAAATCATTTGAGAAAAATACGTTTAAAGTTCGCATAACATTGAACTGTGTAGATTTTTTTCAGCTACTGGGTCACGAGTAATGAATTATATCGTATTTTGCAATGAACATGTCTATCGTAAGAGTCAGTTGCTCTCAATAATGCATAGTTAAATACATATTTCATCAATTCCATAATTAATTCGTTATTTATTATTACTCATAAGTAATTCAATAAATAAAAACAATTATTATTATCTAAACTGTAAAACTTTTGTAAAAATGACATTGCAATTAAATCAAAAGAAAATTTATATCTCTACTGTTCGTACTATAAATTCAATCTTTTGTAAAGTTATGAACTTAAACAATTTAATAAATGTTGTTCTCTAAATTCAATGCAACTAATAATATAAGTAAGTGACAATCTAAAACAAATTACTAAATACAAATACCAAATCAAATAAGCTAAAAATAATTTTTATTTAGATTTAGATAACTATATACATAATAACACATAAGATTAATAAATTATATAAAAGTATATTTTTTAATTATTACTAAAAAGAATTATAAAAATACTATTAAAGTGTATTTTTATAAAGTAATATACGAATCGATTATAGCATTTAGACAATTACTTACCATTGGGGTGAAATTTAAGTTAATTATTACTATTAAATAAAATGGATATCTTTAGTTTTTTAAAATTAATATTTGACTTTAATAAATTATGATTGTAATTCAATAGTACAAAGAAATATTCTTTAACAATGTATTATATATATATATATATATATATATATATATATATATATATATGTATTACATATTATATTTTATCAATTGAATAAAAATCAGTGCAATCTCCCTTAAGCTTTAGAAAATGTTTCAAAATAATTTATTATTAAACTTTTTAACAAATTTATTAGAACTTAAATTTTAACAGTTCAGTATATACGCGCACACGCACACAAACAAACAAACACAAAATTAAATATTTGCATTAATGAATGTACTATCCTATTGCATTTAGCAAATGGTACTTTAACGTTTTTATAACTTTACTGACATTGCAAACAGAATTTTATGCAACAAATTTTAAGTCAAGAAGAATGAGAGAAAATTTTTTTTCTATCAAATAGCATTATCCTATTTATTCCGAATTATCTTTTGAAAACTGTAAACATTATATATTTCGATTAATTTTACACTTTTCCAGATAGATATAATTTTCAATATTTTCCATTTATCAAAATAAATACGAACTAAAGCACATTAACATTTTAGATTATACGTTAATCTTATATCACTCGTTTTGAAATGCTCTCGGAAAACAATGTTATTAGCATTGAAATCTATTACATATGATTATTTATAATATATTTTCATGATAAATTCAAATTAACTGTCTATATACTTACCTATCGATCTGTACATTCGTGAAAAAATGGTTTCTCTATAAATACATGAATTGTTTTACACAGTTTTCATATATGTTATACGGAAAAATAGTTCGCATACAATAAATTACGATGAACTATACAATTCAGTTATTTTTTTCATGCATACGTGTCTACATGAAATGCATGAAAATAAACATTGCAATTAGACAATAAACTCCGAGTTAGTACATTTTTATGTATGAAATATTAAACGTTTCAGAGCCAACTTATAGAATATTTACCCACAGTATGAGTGCAGTAAATGTAAAGAAATACGAATTGTTCCTAAATTTCTAATGAATATGTTTACGATGAATGAATAAATATAATGAATTATATTAAATATAGTGAGGATATGGTATATGAAAATTGTAATTAGTTTTTAAGTTTATTATTTATAAAATAATTAACTTTTTTTTTTGGAAAACGTTTATTTCCTATAACACAAGTTAAAAATATTAGTTACAATTCGAAAGAAAGTTGAATATTAGTTGCATTTCTTAATCTCACACTCTATATCCTTTCTAATTTCATTAAATTCTTTCTTATGCACATATACATTTATACATACGCTATTTCGATATTGGCAGTACAGTTTTACATGAAGGTTCGCGATATTTTATTTTATACATTAGAGCATTTTTTATGTTAAAAAAAATTAAAGTGTAATATTCTTTTCAACGTCCTAAAGAATTTTGTTCCTTAAGGATTCAAGTAGTTGTGTGTTACTGCGACTAATAAGGTATTTGCCGTGAAACTTGATAGGATTTATAGAATATTTCACGATAAATTTTCCTACGATTGACGTAAAATTATTCTGTTTCTTTCTATAAACCGCATTATTTATAATGCAGTATATTACGGATAATAATTGTATTTTAATGATCCTCATTATGGACATGATAAATTCTCATCAAATGTATATTACAAAATACTTGTAATATCAAATGTCACAATGCGTAAATTGTTACAATTTTCCAATATAATTTGCAATGTAATATTTATTATACAATCTCTAATAAATTAAGTTGATATACAATAATTTTGCAGAAATTCTTTTTAGGCAGTTTTTAAATGCATAGATATTTACTTAATGAGTTGACGTTTCTTATATTTGATAAATAACATACTAATCAATGTATGGCAAAGTGCATCATAAATGTCTCCTGTAATTATGTGCTTATTACCTTTTTTTTTTTACATAATATAAGTAATTAGTAATATTTTCTTTATTTTACAGTAATAATACCAATTTTTCTACTTAAAAATTATTTCCCCCTACAACTAACGATTTTTTTTCTGCATAAAAATACTTCAAACACAATAGTTTATGTATAATAATATACGCAATATTCGAGAAGTATTTTTTTCTAATAATTTCTTAATATCTTCGATAATTTATTCTTTTTCCTTACTAGTATGTAAATTAATCAAATTATTTTCTTCAATATTTTAATTAACACTTAAAATTTTAGTAAATATTGGTATAGAAAAAAATTATTGAACGACTAAAGAAGATTAAAATAATATTTCATATACTCAGCTATCCGTTATATTACATGAATACGAATAATGAGACATCTTAAATATTTCCATAATCTAACATTTATTAGTCATTTCATTATAAAATTTAATTATTAAATTACTGTTTTTTTTTGTTTTTTTTTTGTTTTTTTTTTGTTTTTTTGTTTTTGTTTTTGTTTTTGTTTTTGTTTTTTTTTTGTTTTTTTTTTTTTTTTTTGAAAGACTTAAAACTATGCAATAACTAGGATTTTGTGTAAAAACGGTAGTGTAAAACGGAATTAATATTTTTTAAAAATTAAAACTCCTTTATTAAAATTATTGTATGCGAATAAAAAATAACTACACATTACATTAGCCAGTTATTCAAATAGCACCATAGCAGCTTGAAATTATTAACAATTTAGACACCATAAAAATTAAATTTCACAAACAATTAGGTGATATATTGGTTAGTATAAAATAATAAAACACGAAACAAAAATTATATTTTACGCATACGTTTATGTACTTTTAGGCTTCTAAATTATACCACCAACAATTTAAAAGTTTGTGGTATAATTATATATCACATAAAAGCAATTTTATATGAAAAAGTGCGAATATTATACATACTTAAACCGAAAAAAATAAAATTTTCTTATGTAACTCTAATTTTAATTATAATTATTTATCGATTGAAATTAAAGGATTTCTTGTTTTTCTTAAACTTGTGTTTATTTTAAGCCGCAATTTAAGGAAAATATCAATGAATGTTTCAGCTATATTGTAATAATTTAATTTCGACTACACTAATCATATAATTTCTAAACATAATTAAGAAAATAGCTCGATTCAATTAAAAATTAATCTTTTACAAATCTGTTTCATCTCCTTTATTTATAAGAATTATTAAGTAATTTCAAGTATTAATATACTATTTGGTTAATTACTGAAGGTTAAATATTAAATATTAAAAATTATTAACATATTAGATTGTCAAATATTTGCATTGAATTTTGTTGGTATGAAAATGTATATTTGTTATTGTACAAATCAACTATACTTTATATACTATACAAATATACTATACTTTGTATTGTATAAATCAACTATAGTTTTAATTAATTTAAAAAGTTATATATTTTGCTTTATAATTTTCTAAAAATGATGAAATAAAATAATGAAAACATTGGCTAAATTAGTAATATAACTACGAGTTAAAGTTTAATTAGAAATATAATATTTTAAGCTATCTCTATCATTAAAATATTATCGAATTTTATTAATTATTATAAGATTAATAATTTTATATAATGTCATTGATAATGTTAAATATCGGATAATTGAAAACGAATCTTTTGTATCCTTGAAATTTATTACCAAGTACTTGTAATAGAATTTTTGTATTTATTCGAATTCTAATAAATATTCGAGAACTATGAACACTGAGTTACGTAATATTTATCGAATTTTCATCAATATTGTTTAAATATTTAAAAAATTATATTATACCAAATTATGACATCTCGATACCAGCCATACACAAATAATAAACCATACAATTGAAATGTTTTATTTTAAATTGGCAGATGTTCTTTTATCTGAAATGACCAATGATTATAATGCAACATTCAGTGGCTAAAATTTCATTAATCATTACACCATTATATAATAAACTTAAACATACAGTAATGGTATAATGAATAATTTTTATTTAATCGTATAATATTTAATGGAAAAAAAAATAGCAACAACAAAAAACTCACTTATATCGATTAATTATGATTAACTAATTGTTATAGAATTTTATTAGCTTTGTTCGTCTTTTTTCCTTGCAACTAGAACATTGTAGTTTGCTAAATTCATTTAATAAATATATATTATAACGAACTGCTAGTGAATAAAGAAACATAAACTTTTACAATATGAAATACATAGTGAATAAAAGTGCGCTTTCGACCGGATAAGAGCAACGTGGTAGCGTTATCGCACATGATCGTTTCCTTTTTTTAAATTATTTGCAAATGCTTTCTTGCGTATCTTGATGATTATAATAAAAAGTTTAAAGAAAAACACAATGGCCATATAAACTTGTCGAACGAATGCCGCGAGCCTGTGTTTATTATACAATTAATTACAAATGAATTTTGCACTTTTGACATGTGTCGCCCTCTGCCCATTCTTGGAAACGCATTATTATTCTCACGATCAAATCAACGACTAGCTGCCATCAGATATTGGCTATTGGCGTTTGGCGAATCGCAAGCGTCCACTCGCACAAGCGAGCACTGTATCGCGGCCGCGATACGCAGTCGCGTTATTTAATCGTCGGCCGTAACGACTCACTCGAAGACCGCGTCGACGGCCTCTCGTATCTTCACTATGAGGAAGGACTTCCTACAGAGCTGCACGAGCATCTCGATTCTTTGTCAGGAGGGCGGCCTCAACTGGGGCAGAGCGATGAGGTAGACATTGCCAAGGATGGCGCCGACCGCGAGGAGCGTCACGCTCACCGCCGACATCAGCCTGACGAAGCGGACGAAGCTGCGGCCACGCGCGTCCTTCTTGCTCTGGTTAGGGAAGACGGCGAGGCCGAGGAGAGGACCAGCCAGGGCGCCGGCCACGTGAGCCGCCCAGCCGACGCGTCCGTATCCCAGGAGTCCGGGTACGGGAAGCGAGGCTACGTCCGCGCCCGCGAGCACAAGGACGGCGCCGAGTCTCCAGCCCGCGTACCGCAACTCCCCGTGGCACTGTAACAATAAAATCCCATTGAGTAGTAGTGTGCCCTCGATGTCCTGCGAGAGAACCTGAGAATATTAAGCGAGAGCTTGCGGATGTCTGACACGCGACGCCATTCGACTCGAAGCTTAGCCTCTGCTTCAACTTAACACTTGCAAATAAAGAAAAACGGTGACTAGGGACAAAGTTTTATTACGCCAACGGTTTGCTCGATCCATCGTTTATAAATCTCGTAATCATTTGAAAGACAATGTTTATTTAAAATCGCACTTTACCTTGATAATAATACACATTGAACATATCGAGAATCGTAGTTTTTAATGTAATTCAATTTTAATAAAATTTAACGCGTAACTTTAACAATGGAACAGGTTTTGCTTAGTTTCGTTGACAAAGCTGAATTAAAAATACAATGCTTCCCTACGACTTTGCATAATGAATTTTCCCGCTACTAATCGACGGTCGTCGATTCGATGTCGGCGATACACATGCCTACGTGATGTTAATACTTCCTTAATATATCGTTCGCTGCTTCAAATCATTGAAATGATTATAATTATTAGATAAGCATTTGGCATAGATCGCGGCGCCATTGACCGTAAAGCGGTGACTTCGACTTTGAAAGTACGAAAGACGAAAGAGAAGGAGATGAGGTAATCCGAGGACGCAATTTCATCAAGCTTATCATCGAGAGATCTCGAGGCTCTCGAGGAAGCGAGAAATGCATAAAAAGTCGTAAGGAAAGTCCAAATAAGAATTAATGTCTGGCGTATGTTGGCTATACCCGCTGAGCGATAAAAGTACGTGTGTAAGAGAGCGGAGCTGCCCAGATCTATCGAATGGCATCTCGTGTCAGAGATACAGAGGCCAGGTAGAAAAGTGAAGGAAATGGCTCACCAGATAAAGATGAGCGAGGTGGCTCGTGAGGAGGGCGTAGACGCCTGCCGATGCGCCGATGAGATAAAGGTTCGGCTGCAACAGCGAGGCCCCGAGTGCGCCGCAAACTCCACCGCCGAGATAAATCGTGCCGACCGCGAGCCGCCCTTGCTCCACCTGTGAAACCCCAACCACCAGCGCAGTCTACGTTATTGAATGTTAACGGCCTGAGTGGCGGCTATTCCGTCGATAGTTCCACTCTATCGTCGGAGCCTCGTTACCCGGCGTAATAAGCCCCGTGGGATTCTATCTTCAAAGGGATCAAACGCCATTGGCCACGTGCTTTTAATGCACAATAATTTATCATGCCGTGATTACGTGCGCAACTCGCTTCTTATGAAGTTAAGTGGTCGCTCTTGAATTTCGAGCTACGGCCGATTTAATTTGCGATTTTAACGAATGCCCCCGAGAAGGTTAAGAAGGTATGCATGGCTAATGGTATAATTACTATCATCGTTAAAAGCGAATAAAAATTGTGTGCAATTCATAGGGCGATGAAGGGTTAAGTAAATAAAGGCAATTTCGAGCATTCTCATATATATATATATATATATATGTAATTACTTGATGCTCAATCCAGTCTTTATCCATAACCTAACGCCTATCGATTTATTCGCATCGTGAAATTTCACGGCGATTTACGCAAAACGGGGGTTCGTTGACTGTCCAATTTATTCAATTTATCGCTCCATCATTATGCACCCCCATAAATACAAACTAATATGACCACGGTAATGGGCCAGCCCTTATCGGCACTTTCCAACGCACGTATTTACTTCTTTAATTTTAAATTTACCTTATTCATCGGACATGTAATTTGCAATTCATATATACGTGAAGGACAGACAATGGGATTATCGTGGCGAGGACGGGGGGACCGGAGGCAGACGGTTGACTTCGATGTAAGAGTCTAATTAGCCTCACCTCGAGTGGAGCGGCTAGCACAAGCTGAATGACTACGTTGAGCATGAGATGAAGGGCGTTTGAGTGCAAAAGCATGTAGGAAATAAACCTCCAGCCTTGAATGCGCTGGCGAGGATCGTAGAGCAGCCATTCGCGAAGCGTTACCTCGTCACTCAGACAATGGACCGTTATCTGGAAGAATGGATTCTCACTTTAAACTTTCCTTTTTTATTTCCATTTTTTCTCACATGCTTATTTGTTAATATCACGTTGAAATTCTTCTTAAATTACATGATTTTTACTGAAAAGTTCGTTCAATAGTGTTGTTATTATTATAAAATTGGTGAAAATGGTTTCATTGTTTTTTTTTAATTTTTCGACCGAGTATTATAAAATGATTGTCAATAAATTTAATTTGATTACTCGTACAATGCTGCATATTTTTGTAATAAAACAAAAATTCAGAAATCAATGTTAAAATACACTTTAAGTCAATTTTACACATAGTATGGTATAATATAATATAATATGACTTTAATAATTTATATAAAAATTATGCGTTTTAATTATAATTTTTAGACAGAAGGGACGTAAGGAAATCAAAATGATCGACAATATTGCTTATTTAAAGTTCGTTTTGATGTGTAAATATCATTTATTATAATACTTTTCATTATCATAATTTAACTAGTTACTGGCATACAGAGAATGATAAGACTACTTTACGTAGTAATAAAGAATTTTTAATTATAAATATCTTAAACGAGTCATAATATGTTTAAATAACTTGAAGAATATAATAGACATTTCAGCGCAATTAGATATATTTTTGTAATATATAAATAAGTCGATTATATACGTAAGAAAAAATCGGAAAAATTTTGTCTATTAAAGTACACTTTTTTTTCTAAATATATTTCTTCCTCTAATTATTTCTTATCTTCTGCCCCCCGCCCCCTCCCCCCCCCTATTCTCTAATAAATAGCCACACATGTAAACTTTCTACAGGTTATATTAAATTATTACATCTTTATTAACTTCTTTATTAAATAAACTTAAATCATTTAACGCTGTATGAGCGATGTATGAGTCAACATTACAATATTGCAGTAGAATAAATATTCTTTATATGATAAATAAATTTACATAAATAAGTAATTTTAATGTCGAAATGTTTATAGTAATGTGAAAAGAAAAATATCTGTATTTTCATAAGAATTTCTCTCACAAATTTCATATAGTATTCTTCGTGATATAAACTGGTATGACAAAATAAGGACTTTATCGTATCAAAGAATTGTGAGTGTAGTTGCTTAGATCGTTTCTAATATCCAAGCTAGAAAACAGTAATTTTAATGCCACCACATAACATGTAATATACACGCTTCAAGGATTGCACTTTGGGTCTCACTGTGTATCTTTACGCTTGATTAGACCAAATTTCGACATTACAAGTACGCATATTGCACAATAACGTGCATCCTTATCATGTCAATGTTACATACCGACTAAATTGTCGGCTAAATCAGACTGCCGCTTGGGGAGGTAGAAACTCCATTTCACTAGTCCAGAATAATTTTAAACAAAATGACACTTCTACGCTTCGGATGAGGGAGAGGGAGTGAGAGAGAGAGAGAGGGGGGGGAGACACTGACAGAGAGAGTGAGCGAGTGAGTGGGTAGGGGGGAGTGTGAGAGAAAGCGAGTGAGCGTATAGGTGAGAGACGGAAGAAGAAGAGGAGGGAAAAAGGTATAGGGCTGGAGACACTAAGCACATCGTGACTGAAAAGTCACACGCGCAATTTTCCCAGCAGCACAATTTCATCATCCTTGCATGGACGTGAAGCACAATTCTACCTCTCGCTTTAATGAAGATTGAAGAGTGCACGAGGAGCGACTGTAAATAATTATTACGGCAAGTTGAGTCAGCCTCCCTCGCACTATGGTTGAGGGATATTAATTTACCGAGGGACGCGTAAGCCTTCGCCTCTCAGTATGTCACTACTAACACAGACACTTTTCAGTTATGGTGAGGGCGAGTATCGAATGGCACCAATTCTATAAACATTTACGCGTACAACTATCGACGACGTGTCGTGAATTTTACTTCCTATATCGGGTAGAAATACGAGAGTTCTTATCATCTCTTTCAATTTTCAACTAAGCTAGTTTGTAATAAATGAGTCTTCCAACTTTTTCGTGAGTAACAGATGAAAGGGACGATCGAGAATTCATTTATCTTTTACAAGAGCCGAGGTTAGTGCTTCTTATAGAACATTTTATAAAAGATATGAAAGATTTCGTGTTGAATTTGAAAAATTTATTAGTTTACTTAATGAATAATATATAATAGCAATTTTAATTATTTTGAACAATTATAAATTAATGTCTATTTCATATTCATTTGCGTTCTTTTTTATACCGTCTTGAGTTTAATAGTTCGTACATTAACTTGTGAGAAACAATTAATTATGAGAAAATACATGTTTGCTCAACTTAGCATAAATGATATTAGAAAATAAGATGATACTTTGAATAAACTTTGAATAATTCAATAATCATTGGTTTCTATTCAATTTTTATAATCAACCTATTTTAGAACTCTAATTAAAAATCATTTTTTTAATTTTTTAAGGAAAATCATCGCATCGAATTAATCTTTATAGCATGTTTCTGCAATACAAGAAAATAAAAATATCGAAAATGAAATATTACAGAACTAGCAGTTTCACTATCAGAATGAAAATAGAGTTTCAGAAAATCAACGTTTTTAATTGCCTCGAAAATAAAAAAAAAAATGTACACTATTAAGAAGATAGATACGTTTGAAGGTTCTAGAATAATTTCCTTTAAGGTGAGGGTTAACAATTTTAGAAGAGATGACGAGAAACGTTAAACAAAAAATACTTAGGAGTGTTGATAGACACTCGCGAAGCCACTAAAATATTTCTTAATACCCGATGCTTATTAGGTTAGGAGATTACTGCTATCATTTATTTTCTTAACATCTATTCCTCTAATATTGTATCAACAAAACTGCGTAACAAGGATAATGAGAGAGAGAGAGAGAGAGAGAGAGAGAGAGAGAGAGAAACAACAAAAGCTTGATAATCTTTATATGTGTCGAGTTACCCGCTGAGTAAATCCTAGTAAGATCCCCCTGGAACTCGAGCTTTGGTATACTATATGACCTTCCATACTTTGCACCCCCTCCCCCTGTCATATACTGTAACGTCGCTATTCATATTGTCCGTGTCTCCCTTACATTCATTTGCTTATATCGTTCGCCATCGTATCTTCTACACTTTATTTCTCGTCTTAAAATTTTTAATTTTTAATGTATTGGAAAAGTTGTAATGACGAAGCTTGATTTAGTGAAAACGAAATTTTAATTTTTTTAACTAACGTACAAAATAAAAATAATTCCAACGTAGATAATTTAATAGAATATATTCGTACAATTAATGAAGAAAAATTATTGTACATATTTTTCGATGTTTGTAAACAGCTTTAAAAGTTAGAATATCCGCTCTCGCTTAACATGTATGGCTAGTATAAACCTTCTTAATTACACGTTTTTAAAAGTTTTTATGAATTATTAAAGTATTTTCAAAATAAAAATACAAATATGAAGATTATATGTAATATTCAACCTAGGAATTATAATAAATAGATCAAGTGGATTGTATTAATAGAATGTATGTTTAGATAACAGATTATCACGGTGTTAGACTTTTAATTTAATAAAAATGAAAATGTATAAACCCTTGTGTACTCAATAATCTATATTTCTATATTTACCCCGATTATTACTTACATATTATTTATTTCTATGTAGAATAAACAATAATCTATTTCAATATATATATATATATATATATATATATATTCGTTTGTCATTTAATGAAAAGTTCAAGTGATAATTTACACGAGTATGCTTCTACCGACGATAGTTATGGAATTATGTCAATGCATAGATGATAAAATCAATTAATTCTAGTATTAGAAATAATTGATTATAGTATCAGAAATTTTGTGATAGAGTAAATAATGACTTTTTTTCTTTATCATCTGTTAATAATAAATGAAATTCAATTATCGATTTCAATTAAAATAAACGCTAAATTTTTATTAATGACGTGTTGTCAATATTGTATTGCAATACATTAACATTAACACATCTGTGTTATGATACAATTATAGGCTGCAATTATTTTATACTACATTTTTTTTTGTCATATACTTCAATATATATTTATAGTTGTTGTATAAATCATTTAAATCTGTGTTTAATTATTTAAAAAGTTATTTTTTTAATTTATTACACCACCATCAATACAAAATGCTAATAGCAAGAAATTAATTTTCTTCAAGAATAAATTTGATAATTAGATTATTGCTATTTTATAAAAAAAAAATTGCTAGATAATTCCATACTACATGCTTTTCATACGATAATTTTTTTTAACGATAAAACAATACTGTAAAAACTTAAAAAATAATTTCATTTTACAATGAAAATTACCTTTCCTACTATTTATTTCATTGCCAGTGCTGAAACATGAAGACATCGGGCTCGAACAAAATGTTTACTTATTATTATAATTATAAAAATAATGTTAAATAAAAGTAAATTTATTTGTAAGAGTAGAAAATTAGTATAAATACGCGTTCGACAGATTTAGCCCAAAATACACAGTACGCTATGACTGAGATTAGTTTTCAACACGACATGGAAATCCTTACAACAGAGAGACAGAAAGTGGATGGCACTTTTAAAGATTCAGAATGTTTTGTTAACATCGGTAAAACATTAATCACGAAGTCACCATCCGTTTTATTAAGATTTCTGAAATTGTTATACTGCGTTGTGCAACATGGCGCATCTAACGATATTGTCCAATTATAATTGTAGTGCATCGTCACGTAACGTCTTCCGGTTACGGATGGCCTTGGATACGGGTGGTAAGTTTAATAAGGACGTCCGGTTTTGAATGGCCTTGGATACGAATAGGGCGTTAAATATCAACGCCCTGGTTGCTGCTGCTGATGCATTTAATAAAGGTAGGTTGCCTGGGGTCCTATGGCCTGATGGGTGCGGGCTGATGTTGATGGTTGGGGTAAGGGGTAAGGGGTAAGGGGTAAGGGGGGCGAGAGGGGGATTTACAGGGATGCGACGCAAGCGTCCAATATAAGAGGGATTTTCCTGGCGAATGTGCTGTTAAAACCAAAATTGGTGGCGATGGAAGAAAGCTCGCGGAGTGCTTTTCATCACATACCTATAATATACACGTCTATCGTGTATGTCTGGTATGTATCGGGTTGCTGCTGCTTACTTAACTTACGCTGCGCATTGAATTTATGCCGGCAATTACGTATTCACTGTACCGCGACTCAATGTACTTATTACGTCTCGATGAATGCGCGTGTTCGTAACGCGGCAGTTTTTCTTTTCTCCAATCGATTGTACACGTCAATATCATTTGCATTTCATCTGTATATCTATTATTGTGGTATTACAGTGTGGTACGGAAATAAAATTGCGGTAAAAAATTAATTTTCAATAAAAATTGTTAAAATGAAACTACCAATTTTTCGATACATTGCTAGCCGTGGAGATTTATAAAAAGTAATCGAATTTGATTTTTTATTGTAAGATGATGAACTAAACATCACTGTCTAATTGAGTTAAATTTTATTCTCGACGTATTAATATAAGCGCGTATGAATCTACTTACATTTTGAAGAAAAAAAATTGAAAAAAATTTCGTTAATTTTATTATATATGTTAATTACTCTATAAAATTCATTTATGCATTAGTATTTATTATTGAAATTCAATTAATAATTGCTCCTAATATTATATCGATATTTCTAAATTGATAAATATCTTTAGAACTAATCGAGTCAATAGAATATATTACGATTATTAATTTGAAATTGTAAGTGTCTCGGAGTAGACTTAAAAACGTCCCGATGATGTTAGGTGGGGGTGTTTGCTGTGTGTCAAGTGAAGGAGACAGATGCAATTATTCAATTCAACGCACAGTGTATCTTGCTTTTCTATTTATTTTCTGAATACAATGATATGATTATAAATGGTGTTTATAGTATGTACGTGAAGAGCCGTCGCTGTTGTAAGTCGTAGCTGGTTTAAGGCAGGGCGAAAGGCGTCGCTGAATTTAGATGGACGAAAAACCGTCGCTGAATTTAGATTTATGTTTAAGATACGTTAATAAATGTTGCTGTTATGCTATGGTTAA
The DNA here is from genome assembly GCF_000503995.2 of Ceratosolen solmsi marchali. NCBI lineage: Eukaryota > Metazoa > Arthropoda > Insecta > Hymenoptera > Agaonidae > Ceratosolen > Ceratosolen solmsi. Next base: position 1,393,423 of record NW_011948432.1, read on the forward strand.
TTTCACTCTTAAATGACACTTAAATTACATACACTCGTCTCTGCTGGAATATGGCGCACTTAAATTGATTTTGAATTTCTTATGGCTTCACTGTTATTTATACTAATATTAATACTAATGTAATTACTTAATTGGTATGTGACGATGTTGATAACCGATAAACGATAACCGATAAACGATAACCGATAAACGATAACCGATAAACGATAACCGATAAACGATAACCGATAAACGATAACCGATAAACGATAACCGATAAACGATAACCGATAAACGATAACCGATAAACGATAACCGATAAACGATAACCGATAAACGATAACCGATAAACGATAACCGATAAACGATAACCGATAAACGATAACCGATAAACGATAACCGATAAACGATAACCGATAAACGATAACCGATAAACGATAACCGATAAACGATAACCGATAAACGATAACCGATAAACGATAACCGATAAACGATAACCGATAAACGATAACCGATAAACGATAACCGATAAACGATAACCGATAAACGATAACCGATAAACGATAACCGATAAACGATAACCGATAAACGATAACCGATAAACGATAACCGATAAACGATAACCGATAAACGATAACCGATAAACGATTGAGAAAAGCTAATGATGGATAAGAGATGCGAACGATTGGTAAAAGTAGAGTGAGCAATAACCGATGACCGCCGAATGATTGAAAAAAATACAGTGAGCCGCCCTTGTTAAGTATTAGCGGTGCTTGGGTTTGTTGATTGGCCGAATGTCTTTATGACGTCGGTCCGAGGCTACAGAATATTCGACAAGTCGTTGAGGATTCGAGAATTGCCAATCGTCGTTGCTATGCGGAAAAATATTGTAGAACGCTTGACAATAAGGCGTAGACTAAAAGATAATTCGCAGAAATCAATGTTTACAAACATAAGACTCCGAGAGCTTGTACTTTTCCCATATTTAACATTCTTCGAACGTTGCTCCAATCCGTATTATATTATTTTTGTATATAATCGGCAAAATTATCTTCTATTAAAAAAAAAAAAAGTCATTTTGTTTTTTCTCGCTTTATATCCATTTTCTAGAATCAACGTAAATGCAAACTGTGTGGCATGAAAGGTAAGATCATTATAAACACTTAACATATTCAAGTGCTTAAGGCCTTTGATGCTAATTAATGTTTACATCAGAGTAATGAATATGAAACGTTAATATTAAAATTATCAATACTAGATTATTTTATCAATATTTCACGAAACGTTCGTAATAAATCATGCAACGTTATCGTTACTAACTGAAACATGTCACTTAGTTTATTGGAATGAAAAATTGATTTTTTTGCTTTAAAATTTTAATAACTAATTAAAAACGAGAAAGAATTATAAAACTTTATGCAATAAAAGAAAATAATGAATATTTTTGGAAATTGAATTGCGTGTTCGGTGGGAATCAGCAGTAAGAGATAAATCGATTAAATAATTGGTGAATTAATTTTAGTTACAAATAAGCTGAATATTATTCACCAAGTTTTATTAGGAAAATATGCTTTTTTTTTTTTATGAATTCGTAATTTCCGTTAATCATTCATTGATTATTGGTGTTTGAAAGATAAATAAGAACGGGCTTTTAAATTTCAATGATTTTATCATTAAATAGAATTTAATGCTTTAATTCAATATAGAGGTATTTCCATTTATTACTATAATAATATTAATATGTTATCAGATATTAATATATACAATATTATAATACTATTATAGTAAAGTGTATTTTAAGTTATGTTAAATTATTTCAATTCATATGCTTATAATAAATGTCCTTTGCTAATTTCAAGTGGAACGATTAATAATCTAAATTCTTTTTCGGAATATTCGGTATTCCATATTACATATAATTTAAATTCACACACATAAAGTAAACAATTTACTTCATTATTTATTCGGAGCCTTCAATAAATTAAAAGTTCAAGTGATTCAACTAGATCGAGTTTTTTATTCTGCTTCACAATCGTAGATCACCGAAAATGAAATGGTGACGCTGCCAGTGAGGATGAAATGGACATAACATAATTATCATCGGTTATACGTATAAACGAGTAATGAAGAGTAATAAGATGAAATAATTGCCATTCTTATCATTATTTTATACTAATAATTTGTACGTTCGTTAAATTAACGTTTCGAAAAATAATTCAATAGTTTTTCTTTTAATACTCTTGTACGAAGGAAAACTCTACTTTGGCGTAAAGTAAAAAAATCTTTGCCTTTATAAATTAATTGCTTTTCTTATTAATTAACTTTCTCTGTTATACAAGCAGAAAGGTATTTGGACGGAAATACATTTACAATAGTATGAGTTCCAAAATATATATCTTATAAAACTATTTCGTTATTGTTTTAAATTTCATATATATTATATATAAAAAAATCTTATTTTATGATTATCAATTACTTTCTTATCCACTTGTCTATCTCGCTTGCATAATTCATTCATGCAATTCGCTCAAATACTCACTCATACTTAATATTTTATACCTCTATTTTTCGTTTCTTTATCTACTCATACTGATGATATAATTTTATAATGCAAAATAATTTCGATCAAAGTATAATTGAATTTGATATTCAATTGTAGTATCGGATACTCAATCATACATAGGATTTTTTTTTCTTTTTTTTTTTTCACTAAGAGATTTTCTAGACTCAATATTTCAACTAGAAATTAATATTGCGTAGTTATAAGAGTCAAGAAGAATACTTTAAAACTTGCATTTAAAATTTTCATCTATTTTATGAAGTTTATGTTGTAAATGTAACGTGGCATAGAGAAACTTCTACTCACCTCAATGATACTAATGCATATCATAAGGTAGGGTAATCTTATCCGAAATTTCGGTTTTTTCAGTATTTCACGATTGAGTATGAACTTCGGTCCGAGCTCATCTTCTTTTAAAGCTTTGTTCGTGCTCGAGATCATGGGGGTCATCATTGTTGGTGAATCCAGCAAACCAGCATCCGCGTACGTCTGGTCACTGAAATCTGAGATTGTCGACATTGTTGGGGAGCCCTCGAGCAGGGCCGCCTCCACGTCCATCATGTCACCTGCAGACATATTACCAAATTCTATCGTTAGTTATTAGTTTATTTACAAACTTTTATTATGGATTTTGTTTAACAAATTTTACTTATAATTCAGATATATAAAAATTGTGAATAATAAAACTTCTTTAAATAATAAAACAAAATAAAACAAACACAATGGAATACATCTATGTGGTATGTTAGAAGTTTGTAGAATTCACTATGCATATTCGTCTATTCCAAAATTTATTGCCATCCATTATAACATTTTTCAACTTAAATTGTAATAAGGTTTTGCAATTTTATATATTAATTTTATAAATTTATAATAGTAATCTTTTAGATTTTTTTTTCTTTTTTTTTTTTTTTTAATATAATGTAATACATTCTCATATAACACAGTGCACGTGAAAATACAAAGTTTATTTAAAGTTTATATAAATATTTTTAAATTCAAAGAAATCTAAAATATAAAAAAATATAAGAGATAGTTCAAAATTATACTATAAAATATACATTGAATTTTGAACAATAAGCATGAAAATGAATTCTTTTTAATTATTAAGAACAAAAAAGATTTATTACTAAAAAATTATAATTATTAGAATAAAGCAATTCTAATTAGTGATATTTTAAAATAAATTTTCTATACTAAATTTCATTTACAATCAAAGAGGTAAATGATACATTTAATACTCTTAGGAATAAATGGGCTGTTGAGCACTTTGATACAGAACCACTGACTGTACTTGCTGTTTCTAAGTCACTATTTCCTCTGATTTTTTTTTTTTTTTTTTTTTTTTTTTTTTAACATTCATTCTCCAGCTCATTTTGTCATTTTCATCTATTTCAGGTTTCTTTGCTATTATTTTTTCTTCTCTATATTACTTTTCTCCTTTTGGATTTAGTTTCTCCTGTATTTCCGTTCCCTACTTTTCCTCTTGCTCTTGTCTCCCTCTTCTGTCGCCACACTTTTCACTCTGCTTTTTGTCATACTAATGGTTTTTGTTTCAAGCTCATGTTTTCGCGCTTTGAGAACACCTCTATAGCATTAGTCTCGTTTGAGTTATCGGTCGAAAGGCAGAGAAAGAGAGGGAGAGAGGGAGAGGGAGATATATATATATATATATATATATATATAGAGAGAGAGAGAGAGAGAGAGAGAGAGAGAGAGAGAGTAGCAGTGTTTTCAAGGAATTCAAGAGCAGTGCAATGGCGTACGAGCAAGGCAACGACGTTTGTCTTCCTGAATACATTTTCAATTATGGATTACGTCGAGTTGCATAATTGAAACATACTCGTCATTAAACATCCGAGAGATCCCATCACGAGAGATACAAGAGGAGATGAAGAGAACGAAAGCTAATTCTGATTGGTCGCAATTCAACTTTAATACAATTTATCATGGAATAAAATTTTAATGCAATTTAAATTTAACATTTCATTTCCTAAACGTGTGAATGATTCCAGGATTCTATTTATGCAAAAGAATTTACTTAAACGGGCAGGTCTGATAACAATAATTATACTAAAAGTCCATCGCAATGTTCGGATAATGATATGATATTATATTGACATAGCAACGCAGCATAAGTATTATAATAGTTAAACAATTTTGAGAATTTAAATCTGAAAGATAATTTTGGTAAATTACTTTTTGTATTTTATAACATATTTAAGAATCGTCCTTTAATGAATTTATTATTCACTTACAGTTGAGTATTTGATTAATCATATAGTAAGTAAAATCATTTATTATATACGTCGGGAAATAAAAATTGGAGAAATATATATTGTTTCTATCCAAATTTTAATGAAAATTGTCATATTTATTTTGGAACGAAATTATACGAAAGGTTTGTTCAAGTTTCATCAAAGATGACCTATTCGAGGCGCAGTTTTACGTGTTCCCTTTTGTCCAACGTATCTTCAATACTGCAGTTCAATATTAGAGAAAATTCGACAAAATGAAGAAAAAAACGACGTGGGGCGATTTTATTGAAAGAAAACTTAAATTAAATTATATTAAATTTGAGAAAACGTTCGTTCATCGATATTTTTTTACACTGTTGTTAAGTAATGCAACTTTATCATTTTTACTTTACTTTTATGAAAAAACAAAAAAAAAAAAAAAAACAGAACAAAAAACAACATTAACAAATAAGCAGAAAAATTTCATATTCAATTGTACGATATGTGGTCGTTACTATTATAGAAATTTATAATGCTTAACAGACTATGAATATATACGGTGCTTTTGTGAATTCTATCTTAATGTGGCATGGCGGTTACGCATATTTCGAACTTCCGCTTCGGACGCTCTAGTAATAAGCACAAAGTGTGATTCATTATGTTTAAGGTTTGTAATAATATTATAATACGATGACAATGTGACGCATATAAACATTTATGGATACATATATATTATATATATATAATATAATTTTTCAACAAGTGCCTTAACACAAAATGAAAATGTCATGACAACTTATCGATTAAATATATATAACATCAATACTCATTAATATAACGTTCTTTTTAATCTTTTCGTTAAAAACAATTTATAATTTGTTAAAATATATCAACATTCACATAAAAAATCTTTATGTATTATCATAGTTTTAAAGATTAATATATAGTTTAATGATTTTGTTCTTCCTTATAAATTGATGTTTATGTACAATATTTTTAACGCGTGTTTTAACATTTTGCTCTATTTAATAAAAAATATAGTTTGAAGAATCATTTTGATATACTAAATGAAACCTTAATAAAAGCATAATGAAATATATTTCAATATTTTAATATTATATTTAATTGTATATTATTGTTTTCTTAATCTTTTCTATACATTCTATGGAAATTGTGAATAATTTTAATTACTCATCGACTTAGTTATTAATTATAAATGAAATTATTATTTTTTTACAAGATAATGAAATTTTCAAATAGTTTGAATAATATTGAATATTAATATATACATATGTGTGTGTGTGTGTGTGTGTGTGTGTAATAATATATATGTATATATATATATATATGCATTCCTCAGTGCATTTAAATCCGAACTTATTAAGAAGATAATTTCAGAAACAACATTTATTCAAGATCTTTGATAATACGACTTAACCATTAAAATATATTTTCTCTGAGAAATTCTTTTCATCGTACAAAAATATTTTGGTTTTCTTTATTCTTAAAGTATATAACTATAAATATAAAAAGTATATATGATAATTGAATATTCATATTATAATTAATAATTAGAGAGTTAAAAATAACTTTCATATTATTTTTCGTTTGGGGTATAATAAAATTTTAATGAAATTACTAAATAAGCTAAATGTTTTTAACGTAAATTTATGATGATCTCCTTTAAGAGAAATCTATAATATGTTAGTGATTTACTAAGATCTGTTTAAATATAAAGTTTTCATACACATGAAATCGAAAATTAAACGAAACAGAAAAATTAAAATATTTAATAATTAATTTTTAATTAAGATTCTAATTTTTTATTCTGTTTCATATAAATTTTAAATAAATTTTATTCTATATATCTTATATGGCCCATTAGCCAGTATAGAAATGTTTACTTAACTGTAAATGATATTATTAATCTAAATTTTTATAACAAATATTACAATTAGTTTATTTTTGTATCTAAAATATAATCTGTGAAATTTTTATAAATATATTTTCTTTTTGATATAAATACATTATGTTATGTCTGCTAAATAAATAAAAAATCATTATGTTAATATTTGATTAATCATTACATTATATTTGCATTATTTTTAGATATCAATTAATTACGTAGTTATATACAGATTATTTTTCAATGGAGTAGCATTCGAAAAAATATGTCGAGATTGCATTAAGAATTTTATATGATTATAATATATACAATACAATTAAAATTTATATAAAGTACGAATCATTTCAATTTAGAATTAATATTTATATTATTTATTTATTAATATTTAAAATAATATGATATAAAACAAATATTAATCCAGTACAATTATTATTTTGTGTTATTTCTATCTCAAGCGATAACATATTTAGTATTTGTATGTATTGTATATATTTGTATTAAATTAATATACTGGTTTCTATGCAAGTGTGTGTGTACATCAAACTGAGTAAAGTGTCATTTTGATGAAATCATTAGGTATCTCACTAACCTTAAACGAAGCATAATTGAAGTTGCTAAACTTGCTGAACTATATTAAACAATTTTTCTGTAATTAATGTCTGATATTTCAAACTGTAATTTAAAATAATTGGCCACTCGCGCAAAGAACGAACCGTATAAACTTCCACATTTACTTGTATATATATATATATATATATATATATATATATATATATTTATTTATTTATTTATTTATACCGTGGGTATTTTTATTTCGTTTTGACAAGTAAATATATTATAAATAAGTAACATTCGAATTTTTGTCTAGATAATAAGTTAGTTGAACAGTAATCGAGCATTCATTAAGAAATATTAAGGGTAGCATAAATGTTGAGAAACTCGTAGATCAGGAAATGCGTTCTTACAGACGTAGAACTAAAAAACGTGTTTGAAATAGCGACAAACTGTGCTCGTCTTAGATGTCTATTGCTGACTAGAAAAATTGACATGATTTTAACGTTTAATGGTGCATTGACACACCCTTCTAATATTTATTTCTCTCTTACCTTATAACATAATGGGCCGCACCTACGAAAGATACGTGTTCAACCAATCAAATCATGGCTTTGACTGGTGCGCTCAAAATTATCCATATTAGTAAGACAAGGATAGTCTTTTTATTTCATCATTCAAATGGACGATACCCCCACCAACAATGTTTGTTCTTTTGCAGTCTGAACTTTACGATTGTAGTTGAAATTGTTCACAACTTAAAAACGTGCCATTCTATGCAAATATTTCTTATTTTAGGATTTAATCGTAAAATTCGATTAAATTTCCAGATGTATTTTCGAATCGAGTCGATAATCTATTACTGAATATACAATGGCTTTTTGTCAGAAAAATTGATGTCTATTCAATTAGGAAAGAAAATTAAATATAAATTATTTCGGCAGCATGTATTTGTGTCATATTATTTTTTTTCCTTATCTATTATTTTACTGTTCACACACAACTGTACGATTATAAAAGCTATAAAAATCATACGATAAAATATTATTTAATATAAATGATATATGTGATGAAATAAAAATTTTAACAATAATATTTTTGTAATTAAAAAAAAATGTTATAGTTGATCATATTAGTAAATATGTATTTAAATCTATTAAATATTTATTTTTAAAACAAAACAATTTATTATAATGAATATAACAATAAATAACTTCTATTTCAATTTTTTCTAAATTATTTTACGATATTTTGACTGCACGAGATATATATATATATATATATATATATATATATATATATAAATATTTTTTTTTTCAACAAAATGGTACAGGAAATATTAATTACGTAAAGTCGGGGCGAAACAATCAAATTTGAACAATTATTAAAGATAAAATGATAAAGCAATATTTTTATCAATTATAGAGTTAAAAAATTATAGAAAAAAAAATTGTCAATTAATTAATTGAAATGTTTATATATTACTACAAATTTTATACCATTTAAAAATTTAAATTTATAATCACTAAGGAAAATGTGAATTCATTCTCTATTATATTTCTATTCAATATATAAATACGTAACCTAATAAAAACATTGTAAATTCTTTTTGCAATGATGCATAACATACATCTAATTAAGAAATATGTTTAGATTGTTGTAATGATTAATCGCCAATTAACAAAAGTATCAACATATTTTATAAGAGACATGCAATTGATTTATAAAGAAGAATATAATATTAATTAATGAAGAATATAATTTTACAACTAATTTGTATCACATATTTTTAATCGAATTTTACATTTTTGCTAACAAATTGCTAACACATTGTAACTTTAAGAAGCATAGACTTGATATGTAGTTGTGTGTTGAACACCATTAAGTACTCCGTAATATTTTTGCTCCTTCACAATATTTTGCAACTCCATACTCTAGAAAAACTTCATAATTTAATATATTTGTACTAAGTAGTTTTTCAAAAAAAAAACTTTTAATCGTTTTCTTTTCCTAGAGAAAATTATTGAAACATTTCAACCAGTATTCCATTACTAGATTACTTTTGTTCCGTTAAGGCATTGTTGATTACTACTGTAATATTACCATTTCCATACATCGGATAATATTGGGTTAACAAAAATGAGTAAATTCAAGTAGTTATTCCATGCAAAGTCAATATGTTTTAATAAAGATCTATAGAATAAAGAAATAAAGGTAAATAAAATAAATGATCTTTATCTTGAGACTAATCCCATTTCACAAATATTAAGAATTATATCTATAAATGTAATATATCCAGGGGTAACAGAATTTATATTTTGATAAAATAAATAAATTGTGCCTAATGTTCTTGAAATATCGATGAAATCCAATACCATTATCTCAACTAATTAAGAAAGTGAAAATTATATTGATATATATATTTACAACATTAAAATTCAATTGCTTTAAAAAGACTCTGTATTTCAAAAGCATAAAACATTGAACAATTAAAGATTAAATAAAACATATTAAAAATTGAATTTAACATATGTAACAGTAGCTATTCATTAAGGTTACATTTTAATAATTTTGTTAACTAAACGTTCACTGTGTACATGATTCATTTTTTTAATTCATTTATAAAAATTCTCCACCATATACCATAAACATACCAACTTTAACGACTTTAAGCAATTCAATTTTTTTATGCAATTCATAACTATATAATTTAATAAAAATACATAGAACAATTTCTTCATAGCATCGATTTTACATTTCAAATAAAGAATATAGAAATATACTTTCATAATATAAATAATTAATTATAATTATAAATATTTCTTATTAGCAGAGATTCTACTTTAATTTTAATATAATTGACGTAATTGAATTGACTCTTTCAATTTTATTTATTAATAAGAAACAAAGATTTTTTTAAAAATTTCATTAAAATAGTCGATGAACATATTAATATGATCTTATGTTTTATATGCAATTCGTCCCTATTATTATGTGGATCTATAAGAAAAATCTGCTTATATTTTAAAGTACAGAATTTTGATAGAACTAATGCATTGATTTTATATTGTTATTGCATGTTACATGTATTCACTTACGTATACGTGTATTATGTATTTCAATCAGTTAGACACAAGAAAAAAGACGTACAATATAGCTTTTTTCTTCATCTCCAAAAGATTAAATGGCCAGAAGAAAAAATCAAAGCTTGTATCTTTTTGAAACTTGCAACAAAGAAAGTAGAAAATTTTACGTTTCTTAATGTGTGTTATTAAAAATGTAAATGTGAGTAGTTGCCGAGCGAAATTTCGTTGTAGAGTTAAAAAAAAAAAAGATATATTATGACGCAGAGTAATATAATGTGTCAAAAGTAACTTATTTCATATTAAAAAAATTTCTGTTGTATTAATGCGCTTATATAAAAATATAAATTTTTCAATATAATATTTAAAAAAAATATATAAATTTTAAATATTATTATAAACTGTATATAATAATACTTTTCTTTGTTCATAACCTTATATACTTGTTTTTTTTTTTTTAATTCAGATACAGAAAAAAAGAGGAAGATAGAAATAACTTATTAAATACCTTTATTCTTGATAATTTTGAAGAACTGTCCTAACACACTACTTAAGTACACACACTTCGTTGTCAAAATGTGATTTATCCTCATATGTATACACACATGTATGTATATATATATATATATATATATATATATAAATATATCTTTAGGCCATATCTTTCGAAGATATCGAGAATAAAAGTAAAAAAAAATTCCTGAATTGAATACAACATGGTGGGTAATACTATCTCCGCAAATATATCTACTACCTATTAGAATTTTAAGTATATAAACTTTATTATTTAAACTGTTATACTATCTTACATTTAAGGCTTAAACACCAAACTATTAAATATAAATTATTTTAGTTTGTATATAAATGAACTTACAATAACTATGTTAAATAATATTCAATTAAATTATTCTATGATTATAAACTTCTGTAATTTTGAATAGTACCTGACATGCATTCATTATCTCTTAAAAATTACAAAAGTTTACAACTCTAATTTAGCGATCTTGAGATCTATAAAAAATGATTCGAACTAACGACTGAAAAAAATTTATTATGAAAATATAACCATCAAACTGGTTATATGATATTAATCAGAATTTACAAAAATGTAAAAATTTTTAAAATATTTAACTACAGTTTTCAATAACGTATGAATACAAAAGTTAATTATTTTTTTAGCTACATTCATTTTTTTTTATATATTACATATTAATCGTATTATTTTACATACTTATTTTAATTTAAGAAAAACTTTTAATGTAATTATTTAATTTTTTACGATAAATTATGCGAAATAAGAATTTTTAAATACTATTTTTTTTTTAATAAATATGAACATTAATGTATAAGCTTTGTAAGCTTACCAGTTTTAAGGTTACGATAACAAACATAATTTTAAAACAGTGACTAACGCTCCACTTGTAGAATGAAAATACAAGATAATAAATTACATTGTGTAATGAATAATTATCGAAATATTAGAACAAACATATATACAAACAATTATTAAATAGCATTATATTTTTCACGTACTCCATCCTTATCCCGGATTAATGAAGCTTGTTTGATATTATTATGGTGATGATAGTATTATGCTTAATGATTACGATAAAAGTTTATATCTTTCCTTTTAAATATTATGTATATTTTTTTTTTTAAATATTTTTATTAATCAACAATATATCATATATATTATACAACAACGCATAATACTTGTTACATACACGTACTGTTACAGTTATTATATCCTTTGAATTTACATAAGTACGAAAATTACCTACACCACAATGGGTTCTTGTTGTCACTATGCAAAATGACCATAGAGAGAATATTCGGAGGATATAGTCCTCATATATAAAAGATAGCTTCAAATATATAAACTACGCAGTTATATATAAGAAATTCAGACTCATCGCTCGTGTTATATCCTACAATAGTAAGCTTAACTCATTTCGAAAATTAAACGTAAATCTGAATAAATAAATGTTTCATGCAGTTTTTTAACAAGTATTATTCTAGTTAATTGGTCCTATAAATGAAGGTATTGAAAAATAAAAATGATAGTTTGATAAGTTGATATGATACAATATATTTTTTATTACCATATTTCGACAAAATTATAAACATTTATTTTTATTTATTCATAGAAAACGTCTTATATCGTTTTCAGGAAAGTAATGTTAGTTTTAAAATAAGTAATGTAAATAATGTGTTTAAGCGCTCGATAAATTCAAATTTTCAACAGAGAATTAAAATATATTAAAATTATGTTATACGTAAATTAATTCTTGTCAAAGTTTTTTTTAACACAAACAGTAACATCAGACGAATTGTTATTCTTACCTTTTCTATGAACTTAGTTTTATTTTAACGAAATATAAACGAAAATCAAACAAAATTTCATCTATAAGTAAAACTCTGGATAGTACTGTAAATTTGTTAAAATAAAATTGTTTAATTAGATTTGAAATATTACTTTTTTCCTTCATTATTTTTAACCACTACACTATAAAATTCGTAATTAAAACAATAAATATGTACATAAGTAAATATATACAATATGTATTCCAAATATAGTATTATATAGAATTTTAAATAACAAATTAAATAAAATCAATCAAAATTCTATCAAATGCTTGCAAAAAATAAAAAAAATAAGTATTTCGAAAGTTATTGTGAATATAGAACAAATTTTTTAGTAATTCAAGGATGTAAAGTAAGTTCATTATTATTTATTATATATTATAGATATTTATAGTTTAAATTTATGATGCAGCAACTATATTTTGTTCATGCATGTTGTTCATTATTAATACAGAATGCCGTTTCTTCTATTTTGATCTAAAATGATTATGAATCTCTATTCCTTTATGGAAATTGTTAATCAGTTTTCATTTTACGTAATAATAATCATCGTTCGAGCAAATGATGTTTAAACATCGTTTCATATCTTGATGCGTGGATGAGAGAGAGAGAGAGAGAGTGAGAGTGCGCATCGAATGTAAATCAATGCGATTTTGTACGTATGATGAAGCATCACACACAATTACCGAAACTTTACATATTGGTAATAGGTTTGCAAATTTCAGTTCCAGTTCAATTTGTAGAAATGCAAAATTTCTGAAAGAAATTGCGAAAATTATACAGTTCATTTATTTGAAATAGACTTATATGTGATATTGTAAAGATATACATTAACTAATAATAAATTATATATAATAAATTATTCAATAAATAAACATAAATTAAAATTTTTCGTTCTTTTATTGTAGTTTTCATTTTAGAAAATTCTATAACTCTTGATTTAATAAGATTTGATTTATAATAAAGCATTTAATTCAAAATTAAAAAATAATTATTATTAAAGTTTTTCATATTTTATACTTTTAAAATCAATATTTAAATTAAAATCATTCAGATGAATACATTTAAATTATATTTAAAATACATATTTATATTTTCTTCATGTAATTCTATTATAATATTATAATTGTGAAATAAAGATAAATTTTAATAGTATTTGTTCTTCATTTAAATTTTTGTGAGTGTAACGAATTTACTTCGGCATATAAATTAATTACAAGTTCTGATTGATAATTTATTTTATTATAAGATAATTATATTCTGCAGAAATTGAGGTAGCGATAAATAAATAAAAAATTATATCTCATATAATATATTTAATTGTATTTAATTTAATAGTGCATAAGTCGATAAATATAAGTTTATTTTATTCTTTAATATCTATTTATTTTCACTTTATATATAATATAAATTTGAAATAAATGTTTTAATGAATTGATTGATTATTTTTATAAGATTTTGAATCAATTATCAACGTACGAATAGAATTACAGTCAAAGTCCATGACTTAGAACATCAAAATCATCACATAGAAAATTAAAATACCCTATATTATAGAAACGTATGCGGTTAGTTAGTCGATTCATAAGTATTCATTATTATTTATAATCGTGTTTTTTAATTCCAAATTACAATGTCAATTTTAATACATTGAGGCATTGCATTGGAGATCCGCTGATTATTTTACAAAAATTAATAATTTAAAGTCATAAATTAAGAATGATAATAATAATAATAAAAATTTTTATTATATTAGTATATACGCGTATATGTAATATGTAGTACTCTAATAGTTTAAAATTTAAATGATTCGATTTTCCAAGTATGAATGGCATGCCGAAAGCAGAATCGAAAACCGAACAGCACAATCGTACGAAGGAAGGAAGAATGAATAAAGTCTACTACTACGATTATCGCAAGTAGCTTTCATCGCAATTTCTCGCTGCAGCGAATGTAGGCGGAACATATACACATCCTGATCTTCTCATCGCGGCGGGGAACTCGAGCTTTTCTACTGACCCGTAAATCCTTGAAAACCTGGTTCGTGTGATTTATTGAACATCGTCGATTGTGAGCTCGTACACACTCCCCAACAGTGGCAATAAATTTACCTTAATGACGATAAATCATGTAGGACTGCTTTGGACTAGTGGTAAAGCGAGCGAAGGTGTGCATGATAGAAAGAAAGAGATAGAGAGAGAGAGAGAGAGAGAGAGAGAGAGAGAGTAAGAGAGGGGGATAGATAGAGTGAGAGGGAGAGAGAATGAGAGAGAGAATGAGAGAGTGAGAGAGAGAGAGAGAGATGGAAAGTGTGAGAGGATGGTGGAGAACCGAGACAATTATCAATAATCACTATGAAATAGTCGGGGAAAGACGATGGACAAACAGTATTTCTACCTGAATTAGTACGCACATTGCTGTAGATTATAGTCAGGACTCGTGTGACAATCCGAAATACCAATTTAAACTTGTCATCGTGAGTAGCCATCTCTCTCAAATCCTCGCTACTTAAATAAAAGAAGGATAACGAAGCTATAATGCCATATTTACATCAACATATACAAGATTTTAATTATATACGTTTGAGCAATGCGCAATATTTTATTTTTTTATTGAAAATACTAATTTCATCAAATAATAATAATTCGTTAATTGCATAGAAATTTTAATCTATAATTCTACATATAGAATGGAATTTAATTTGATTTGAAAATATTTTGCGCGCAACTACAGTGCCATGAACATTAATACTTAGACAAAATAGTCTTTAAAGGTTTAATTAATTGTGAAATTTTATCAATATTGAGCAAAATAACACTCATTGAAGCAATTATTTAAATGAAAATAAGTCTTGAAGTTTGAAAACTTTTGTCTTATTATTTTAATTTTTAGAATTGTTATTTAAAATTTCTTAATTATTATGTGATAAATAGAAAAAGAGCATTCAACATGAAATTATATAAAACTACATAATAATATATTCATTGAAATATTAATTTTGACCAATAGCATCTATATCTTTACAATAATATTATTATATTACTTTATATCAGTTAATTTTTACATATTTTCACGTTGAATAAATTACATGACCATTAAAAACTATTATGAAATTTTTTTTTTAACAAAATACTTCATTTCAATTAATTGGTTATTTTTTAATTCTTGACCAGACTTCGTTAAATTAAAAGAGACGGTTCGACTTTCAAATTAATGAAATAATAATTTTGTACAGCAATATAACGGTGCGGATTGCTTCGATGTTGTCTTATAATATATTTTACGAAATATTAACGTCTAAATAAATAAATGAATAATAATTAATTTCAAGATTCTATTAAAAAAAATATATTAGTTAAATATAAGTAGTTGCAACATACAATTTAAATTTAAAAGATCCAATTCCCATGTAAATTCATAAATTTTTTATACATTTTTTGTTTAACCTATTTTAATAAAACAACCAATCTGTTCGATTTATAAGATAATTAATTTCTACATGATAGTTTTTAGTTTAAATGAAAGGGCATATTTCTCGAACTTAAGAAATAAAAGGAACTAATGGAAAAAGTTGCATGCAGCGGTTGCTATATGGTTTTTACAAGGTGGAAAAAAAAAATAACCAATGCAGTGATGACAAGTGGTACGTGCAAGAGAAATCTCATTATCTTCGAGCGTATCCTTTATACGCATTGCACGAAAACTTTGTGGACAGTGCATCTTGTTTTATACAATGCATTAGCATAAAAGCAGCATCATTATAAACGAGTGTTCTCAACTCGCTAATGCATAGTAATTAATAAATGGAATATTAGCTACCTGCAGAATTTATGTGTACACGAGACTATTATGGAGTTGAACGAAGTGAAGCTGGTCAGTGACGTTATTTTATGTACATGTGCATGAGCGCAGACATTGGCCAACGCGCTTTCTCCTTCTTTCCCCTTCGGTAATAGAAAAATCAATTTTGTATTGACGATTGAGTATTTAATTGAAGCGATTACAAATTACAAAAGGTTTGAACGTATTCAATCATTATTTAATATGCAACGACTGTAATTCATATGTTCTGTTGAAACGATCCGAATTTTAATGAAAATTAAAAATATACTATTATTACTTAATATTGTAATAAATTAAAAAGAAAAAAAAAAATTAAAAATTAAAAATTAAATATTGAACCGATTCTGAATTTATTCGTAGTTTAACGAGTAATTTTTTAATAATAAGTCAATTTTGTTAGTTTTTAAAGAAAACGTGAATATTGTGAAACAAATATATATATATATTCCAACATTTTGCATGCGTTATAACAAGTTTATTCCAGGATAATTGAGAATTTTGACAACTTGAAGTAATCAGTTTAATATCATGAATATGAATTTTAATAGACTTTGCCTTAAGAGCTCAAAAATGATATGATAAATGACTTTAAGTCTAAGTGGTCGTGAAAATTAAACAACAAGAAATGCAGGAAGATAGATATACTAAATAAAATGTATGCATATGGCGTGGCAACAATACTTAAGTAATAAATTGTTTGAAATAACTAGAGACGGCAATAAAATAAAACTGTATAATTCTAGCATAGAATAAAGTGAAAACCAATAAAAGAAATATATTCAGTTCTATTGAAAATGTTACAACTATAAAGTGAAGTGTTGATAAACTAGGAACTGTAGTGATCGAAAGATGTTAGGTAAGTAAAATAGTGTAGAAAATAAATGTATACAAAAATATGGTAATAAACAGTTTAGAAAATAATAATGTAATTAAGAGAAGAATCGAATGTGGTTATAGAGAAACAGCTGGAAAGATTCATGCTTTAAGAATTTTTCAATGGTATAAATATGAAAGAAATGAATATAAAGTGTAGAATAAGGATGCATTGAAAAGTAAAATAAATTATTGCTGAAAAATAAGAAAGGAATAGGAGAAATAAAATTGAATATAATTATAAAGGAGCGGAAATTGGAAGTACGAGTGCAAAGCGAACAATGAAAGTATAAAAAAAATAGTAGGGTATTCTAATAAAATGATGGAAATAAAAATAAATGCTAAGAGATTTTATTCAATGAAAATAGAAAGAAAAGAATAAAAAATCTTAATACCAGAAATGAAAAAATTGAAATCCGGAAAAATAAAAAATATCAAAAATGCAGTTAAATATAGGAATGAACATAGATAAAAAATTAATAATAAATTAAAAATAGGGAAAAAGAGATCATTATAATAGATAAAGATAAAAATATATAGAAAGTCATTGAAATTTTCCAAGATTAGGAAAAATTTAAAAAAAAAATTCAGACGGAAAAATATTATAAAATACATAAATATAAAGAGACAGAGAAGGAGAAAAAGACAGTATTTAATGTGAATGTAAATTATGTAGTAAAAAATGCAGTGCATCGTTTTTAAGCATTTTGCCATGACAGAAAATCTCGAGGCAAAAGATGAAGGAATATTTATATAGGAAAGAATTGTAACGCCAGAACGATAGATAAAGGTTGGAAAACTGTAAATTCGTCGGACAAAAAAGATGTTAAAAAAGGAACGTACTTTTAATTATTCAGGGAAAAAAGAATCGAAGAAAATTATAATAAATATGATCTAAAGTCATTCAACGACAGCAAATATAAATAAAATGAAAAGGAGGTATTACAACTTATTGTAAATTAACAAGAAAGAAACAAAAAATTACGTACAAAAAACAGATTAACTCAAAAAGAGTATTAAAATTATCATGAAACTATGAGATTTATAGATGTAATGTAGAGCAAGTAGAAAGTATAAGATGAGTAATCAAAAAAGTATATATAGCCATTTCAAGAATTAAGATGAAGAAAGTAAACTAAAAACTGAAAAGGCACAATGATAAAACATGGAGCATAACAAAGCAAAGTATAAGAAGAAACTAAGAAAATGGATGGTAGAAGGAGATTGCATAATAAAATATTATTTATACCGTCAAAAGTAATAAACATAAAAAAAGGGAATTTTTAGACACACGGAAGAGAGGAAAATAAGATAAGTTATAATCAAAAAAATTCATTAAAAATGCATTAAAACTGAATATGAGTGGAGGAGAGACGAAAGCTGAATAGTTCATGGAATTGGAATGCGCTTATATTAAAAAATTATTGTAAATCTTTCTTCTCGGAATTCGTTCATTCCAATTTGGTCTTCTGCATTGCTGCGTCACAAATCGCCGTAAGATGAACGTTTTAAGTACTCGAAACTACTTGATTGTTTGGCAATACCAACTACACGATAACTGCATACATAATCATTCAAATAATCCGATTTACCCAATCGGTCTTGTTAGGGAGATCTACCAATCTACCCCTGCCAATCATTCGCTACGTAGGGGGTGAATATTATTACATAGATAACTATTAAATCGAATGATTTGCGTTTATTAACATTAGTAGAAAATACAACGAATAAAGGCGAAGATTAAAAAGATTAAAAATAAGTATACAAAGATTTTAAGGATAACTTCTGGGAAAATAATAAGAAATTACTAAATGAACAAGAAGCTAAGGAAAAATATGAACTAGCCGTTTTCTATGGAAGTAGATAATTAAAATATAATGTGAAAGCAATTTTACATTCAAACAAATAATAATAGAGAGGAATACAAAAATATGTAATTAAAAATGATCGGATTAATGCTTATGTAAAAATTGTATGTAAATTTACAATGACTAATAGCAAAGAAGGTAATTTATATGATTAATAATATTAAAAACTACGTAATTAGTGCAAAATGAGAGATAATATTACTATATATTTCGAGCGAAGAGAGAGAACTGTTCATAAAGTAAATAAGAAATTGAGAAATAACAGAAGATTAAGATAAATGATCAGCAGACTGAATTGTGGAATAATATTTAGAGAAAAATATATGTTGGAAAGTAAAAGGCCGATGTATTTAAAGAATATAGGGTGAGCAAACCGGTATGGCCAGAAGGTTCTATGCGTCTATCATTATTTAATGTGCACATATAAAGAACTAACAAACAAACCAACAAATGACAAGGAAGTAATAAAAATAAAAAGATGAAAAAAAAAATTATAAATTATGTAATGATACTAAAGTTCTATTATTATATTCTATTACATTCATTAGTTATATTATTAGAAAATAAAGTATAAATAGAAAACATGAAATAGACAGAAAAGATTAAAAACAAAGTCTATTGTAATTTTTTTTAATTTACAGGTAAAATAAAAAAAGTTGAAAAATAAAAGAAAACAAAAGTAGTAAAAGAACTAAATTGTAGTAGTAGAAAAAATGAAAGGGAGATAAAAGCATAAATGATAAAGAGAAAAAAATAGTTTTAGCAATAAAAGAATTTTGAACATAAGAGCAAGAATTATCAGGGAACGTTATAAAAGAAAAATTAAATTATACATAATATTTAGACAAAAAGAGTATATTTTTCGCAGTGGAATTACGAAAAAATTTTATTTTTAATAGAAGAATAAAAAAAGGATGAAATACGCGTTAAGATTGGATACAGAACAACGGAATTAAATTGTAACAGTAAGGACTAAGATATATTAATATAAAATATAAGATATAAATAATTAATAATAGAAAAGTGGAGATACAACTAAGGTAACATCAAAATAGTCTTGAATATAAATAAGAAATCAAAAAGTATAGATTATGAGAGAACGAATTTAAAAATTCAGTTCTCATTTTAAAAGAATTTAAAAGAATATTGTTCGAAAATTATGTAGTTTTCTCGTCTCAAACTGCCAATGTTTCGATAGTTTTATGATAATTTGCCGCCGGCCCTAGCAAATGCTCGAGATGGAGTTTAGTGGAAGAAGAGAATGAAGAAAATATCGTCCTTTTTGATGAATATACGATTTATTATACATTTTTAAAATACAATTACATATTGTTGTCTTGGATGCATCTGGAGTTTAATGTTTCACTTCATCATATCATGACTGATCCTCGAGTCATGGACGGACTGGACTTTGTGTACTCACAGTGATACGGTGGCCTTGATCTCAACGCAACCAACGCAACCAACGCAACCAACGCAACCAACGCAACCAACGCAACCAACGCAACCAACGCAACCAACGCAACCAACGCAACCAACGCAACCAACGCAACCAACGCAACCAACGCAACCAACGCAACCAACGCAACCAACGCAACCAACGCAACCAACGCAACCAACGCAACCAACGCAACCAACGCAACCAACGCAACCAACGCAACCAACGCAACCAACGCAACCAACGCAACCAACGCAACCAACGCAACCAACGCAACCAACGCAACCAACGCAACCAACGCAACCAACGCAACCAACGCAACCAACGCAACCAACGCAACCAACGCAACCAACGCAACCAACGCAACCAACGCAACCAACGCAACCAACGCAACCAACGCAACCAACGCAACCAACGCAACCAACGCAACCAACGCAACCAACGCAACCAACGCAACCAACGCAACCAACGCAACCAACGCAACCAACGCAACCAACGCAACCAACGCAACCAACGCAACCAACGCAACCAACGCAACCAACGCAACCAACGCAACCAATGAAGAAGATGAAGTTAAGATCTATCAACCTTATATGCTGCACAGGAGGGTTGATGTATCATCTATCAGTCCTTCCATCAGTGGATCACTTAATAAAAACTTGATCACAACTTTTCACCATCGATAAGCGAGATAACTGATTCCTTCTTGGCTTCCCCACACGCGGACAGCGAAGGAATTACTAGACATTGACAATGACAACGTCGCAAAAAGCAAAAAGTGTAATCTTTGGCAGCAGCGCCTTCAATTTGTTAGAGGCTCACCCCATTGTGGGTATTAACGTTGCGTGGGGGGGTGCAGAGGGATGACAGAGGGGCGCAGAGAGGGGAGGGGTGTTCTTGGTAATGCGTCGCTGCTTGGCCAATGCAAGTGGCAACGTGTGAATATGCAAGCGGCAACAATGTATGTGTGATGTGTTTGATGAGGAGACGAGGATTGGCCGATGTCGCACGAGCTGAGTTTCTCGTTACAACGAATTTTAGGAAATATTTTTCTACTCGATTGTTTATATATTTCTGTCATTCACGAAATGTTCTCGCATAAACAGACTCGCCGCGCTCTTGCTAGCAACGACAAAGGTCACTCATTCCACTTTTTGAAGTTCAATATTTTTCATGTAATTTTTTCCCAACTGATAACCTTCGCGAGATTCTCTGTTTCTCGAACAAATATGGAAAGGCAAAATTAATCAATAGTCAAAACCATAAAATGTACAATATTCGACATTTAAAAAATATATGGATTAAATAATAATGATAGTACATGGAATTATAATTGGCTATTTAAATTAATTTTAATATCAATTTTTCAAAACGCACATCAGGATAATTTAATGAATATTTGACGATGTAGTCAATATATAATTAACTAGAGTCAAAATATTATCAATACTAATATTAGTTAGTCTAATGCCCAATATTGATACAAATTTAATTTGAATAACAATATAATTTTAATGGATAATATTATTTAAGTCATTTATCAGGCAAGTTAAGAACTTAAAATTTATATTTGCAGTAAGAAAATAACGAAATCAATCATAATGTAAATATTCCCTTCTATAAAAAGTTTACAAAACATAAAAAATTGATATGGTAAATATATTGTACAATAAGTAAATTATAAATTTTGAATATTGCCAGATATAACAATAGAATAATATAATGTATAATATAATAACAAGTATATATTTTATTATATTATATCAATACAATATTATATGCTTAGATATATGCTTCGAAAAATGTATCTCCATATTGATTTTATTGCTCACTTACATTCATTAATTTGCATTTTTAATTGCTACTTATACTTAATTTACCTATCATTATTAACCATAGATTTATTCGAGTATGTTTAAAAAACGTTTATTATATAAAACTATTATGCTCATAATTTATTTACCTCGATCAAGCATGTTTGTTTTAGTTGAAATTTATAAGAAGAATCGCCAGAATATATTCAATGCCGTTTCAATAAGCAATTTTACAATCCGTCTAAAACTAATGAAATTGAACGAATAGTGAAAAAATGAGATATTATAATGTAATGTTAATAGTATCTATTTCAAATATAATATAATAATACATCAATTAAATTCCTAATTTATTCCTATAAATTATTAACAATATCTTAATATTTAGAACATTATTAATTGAACTTAAATTTTTGCTATTTAAATGCGTTATGTAGATAATTAAATAATTTCAAAATACAAACTTATTTAATTTGAATATAAGTAATTGGAAATGGAATTAGAATATAAAATAAAGTCTTTTATAGGCTTTTTCCGTTCAAAGTGAACGGAAAATCAATAATTCGGTTGAATGAGATTAAGAAATAGAGATCTGCCGCTTCATCGATTTGAGTGGAAATATTTTTAATTTTTATTTAAAAAATTAATGGCTTTGTGAAAGAGTGAATTAACCGTGAATGAGTATGGATAACAGATTTTGACAATAGATTCTCGACATAAATAATCCAGAAACGACTGTGCGCTTAAACTTCTACGATGAGCATTTTATCAACATTTTAGCCAAGCGATACATCATCTAATCAACAATAGATTGGAATTTTATTTGAAGATCTAAGGTCAATGATTGTATTAAGCAATAATATAAGAAAAATTAATCGAACGAACAATAAAATGCGTAATAAATAACATAAAAATTATATTTTACATGACATGGAAATTTTATTACTAAATTATTTCAAGGTTACAATTATAAAAATAAACTTTTCAGGCCAATTACTATTATAGTAACACGTTAATTTTATACATTCAATATTGTTAATATATATAATTTTTAATAAAGTAATTGATAATGAAATGTTTCAGTAAAGCTAGCTGAAGGAAGTGCTCTAATATCATTAATATATTATTAAGAAGGAAAAATTTTGTTTGTACCTGTTGATGCGTGGTAACAAGATATAAATTCGTGTTAATCAACATTAACTTACTCTAAAATCTAATTGACTAATTAATTAAGATTCTCAATATTCGATTATTTTTTCATTATGCTTCCATTAAATGTTATTAATAATTACAATATATGTGTGTCAAAATTTTAACAAAAAATGATTTTATATAACATGTGACATATATTATTTGCAAACTATAATTATTTCTTCTAATTATTTTATTTATTAAGATTTATGTAATACATTTATATAGTATTTATATAATACGTAATATGCAGTAATGATTAATCATTATTAATTTAACTAAAATATTTTAATTATTACTATTGTATATTGAATATTGTAATAATAAATTTTCCTTTAGTAATTAAATCTAATGCATCGGCTGTTGAAAAAAGGTTAAAAATGGCCAAAATGTGAAAAAATTTTATATTAAAAATTAGTAAAATATTTCAAAATAAACTGATTTTTATGATGTACTTGATAAAGCAAAAAAGAAGGACTGGCTTAAAGCGCTAAATTTGTTTTTATCCGCATGATAAAGTCCTCAGGAGGTTTTCAAAATGGTAACGTATGGTCATACGTCTAATAAAGCTATCTAGTCAATGCCAATAAATAAATCCTTTTTGGTATTTGGCTTTGTCTGACCGAAGACTAATAAGGATAGAAGCCCCAGTCGTATACACTTAAAGCCATGCGTGACAAAGAGGGAAATAGGTAAAGATAACAGCATAATACGATAGATATAAGAAAAAACAAATCTCATCAGATTCTTTTGTTTCGTTTGTCTAAAAATCTTGGATTTTTTATTTTTTCGTTTTAATCATAAATTTATAACTGAGAAATTGATAAGAAATTTGAATCCTAATAGATATTATTTATACTATAAGTGACAGTTTTTAAATTATGACTTAATTTCGAGAATTTAATCAAATATTATAAAATTCAGAAAATCAGTATTACAACAAAATGTAATAAATGATTAAGTAAGACTTTTAAATTGTATGACTTTAAAAAACTGTGTACAATATCTATTTACTTAGGGTTTGTGTGCCTAATAAATGATAAATTACTCAAAAGAAATTAATTTAACAGAGAACGCATATTTTCAGAATATAAAACAATATTAAATTTTTCTCTAATAATATTATTTTTAAAGCACTAAATTAGCTCGTAACATTTTATTTAAAATTTTATCTTTTTATTTAGTTATATAAGTATATTTAATTTTTTCGAAAAATTGATTAAGATTGCAATTCAGAATCATATTTATTCGAATAATGGGATATTTGAAGCTCATTATCCAATTATTCCATTGCAATTCGAATTTATATTTCAATCCACGAAATTACATTTCTATTAAAATGAAAGTACCATTATATTGATGTTTATTTGTAGATCGTTTATATGGTATATAGATATAGAATTTTATTTTAATTATTTAAATAATTTTCGCAGTTTAATTTATAAATTAGAAAAATCAGTAAATAGAATATAAATGTAAAATTAATACTAAATATATTTATAATAATATTTTAGTTTTGAACATAAATTTTAAAAAAAAAAACCTATGTGTCACGTATCTAACGTGAATATTCAATTTTGTATAATTTTGAATAATTCGTTTATCGTTAATGATTATAATGGGAGACAAATGCAGGTCATAGCTTCTCCATATTTCTATAACGTCGATCGTGTTTCATTATTAATAAATATATAATTTTATAAATTTATCAAAAATGTTCAAATTTGTTGGTAAATTAAATTTATAATATCCATAAAATTATTAAAGAATAAGTTATTTATTAAGACAACATGATAATTAAAGTTGAATTTTCATTGTATTTATTAATAATTTATAATTAATTAGATGAATATAAACATAATAGTATTATTATATATGAAATGAGTATTGGTACTGTTATGTATGATTCTAAGGCAATACTATACGATGTTGTCTAAGCAATAGAATATAAAATTAACAACAACTAAGATTTAATAATAAAGGGGTAAAATCGTAAATGACCCTAATCATAGAACATTTAAGTACAATAATTATAAATATTTATTCATTTAATATACCTGAATTTTCTTGTTTTTCTCGATTTTTGTCAATTTCGAATGATTAGTGTATCTCCTTAACATTGGTGACAATCTTTAAAAAATATTTCCAATAATACAAAAAAATACACAATTTTTCTCTTTATTTTTATTCATTTAAGAAAAATATGTATTTTATTTTGAAGTCTGTTTGTTATGAATTAAAAGCAGTCCAATAAAGTCATAAAGTACGGTAAAGGCACGGTAGTTGCTACTCGTGGAGAATCGTTCTTTAACGGAATTATTTTATAAGAAATAGATAGGGAAAACGATAGCGTGATAGCCCTACGATTTGCAATGTTAATCAAAATGTTTAAATTGAATTTCTAACGAAGTATTTCTCAATCGCATACCAAGAAGTTTCGCGAGGGTACATTGATGTGACTTTCGCTGCTCACTAATCATTTATACCTCAATTACCGCAGCCATTTTCCTCGAAGTGTAAAATTCTCGTTTGCCAAACATTAATTAACCACACATGAATATAGTTCTCAAGTTATGAAATATCTTGTAGCATTCGCTCCTTATTGCGACTGTAAAAACGATCTCCCTATTTATCTTCTTGAGGCATATATAAAACATTTGAACAATCAACCTCAAAAAACAATGAATAATATTTATAAATAAAAAGCAAAATTTTGCAATAATTAATGTAAATAAAAATGTAAAAAAAATTTTATTCGTATATTATTGTACGTGTTATATTATATTTAAATCAAAAAAAAAAAAAAAAAAAAAAAAAAAAAAAAAAACATATATTTTGTAAATTTTTATTCATTTTAATAGCGAGAAATAATTATGTGATATAGTTGAATTTTGAACATTTTTCTGTGCTTAAAAAGCACAATATACGCAATGTAATTTAATACAGACTTTGCAATTTTTATTTCGAATTGACGTTGAAAATACTTTTTGCACATATTATTACTCTTATATTTATGTAGTCGAATTAATTGAGCATGAACTAAGACAAAAGAAACAGAAATTTTCCGATAAATTTCTGATGTATTAATTATAAGGAATTTTTTTTTTTTGCCATTTTGCTCGAAAGAATCTTTATGTATCGACATAAAATCTTATAGCATAATAAGTTTACTGAATTCTATATAAATACGATTTCCACATGGGTGAGACTCAAATAGGTAAGCCGCATATCGACAGTACAGTCTACACCGGACAGTACATAGTTTGCAAGAGTCGAACGAGATTTATCAATCTTGCTAAGAGATTCTTTTTCTCTTTTTTTTTTTTTTTTTTTTTTTTTTTTTTTTATACTTGTAGAGCTAAAGGAAATATCGGATATCTCGTTTGAGACGGATGAAAGGTTGTCGTAAGCAACTAGTCGCGGGTTTCGTTAGTGGTTAGCGACGTAAAACGCATTTCCGACTATCGTCGTCCTCCCGCTGATACTGAGCCGCCGTCAGCCAGCATCGATTGTCTCGTCATGAACATCCTTCCTTACTCTAAGGTCGGATGATTTATCTTCTGGCAGGAGCATCCCGAGGTTATTTGTTGCTTCCGGTTGAGCGAGAACGCACCGCTGTTTGCGCCATCTTTTCTTTCGGCAAAATTACATTTATACGGACGGTGTAAGCGCTTGCAAACCTACTTGTTCTAACATTCGATGCCGATATTAACGAAGCTAATCAAGAATTCACATGCGTTACGCATGCATTGTATATCTAAGTACACGTCGACTTGCTATATCCCCCATTATAAATAAGTGCAAAATTTTATTCTCATGCGAAGTAGCATTATTGTTTGAAAAATTTTAAAGATTGAAGAAAATTTTGTCCCTCTCTATTTATAAACTGAATAAAACATTTTTTAACGAATTGTCATGTTCACATGAAATTTGCAATATATCCGCCTGACTCGTAGTGCTTCATAATGAAGAAAATCAATCGTTCGTATACTTTGCACTTAACAGAGTGCTTTTATTTATATTTCTAGTAGAATAAAACAATCAAATTCGATCCTTAATGAACGAAATTTTAAACAGCATCTGGTGCATCCGTTTGTTGGCTCTAGAGCACTTTGATCGGGATACTCGTTGAAATATTAATTATAGGCTTTTAACTCGCTCTAAGAATATAAATTAAATTTTAATAAGGGCAGTTATATTTCGATTACATATATTACTACGAAATAGAATCGCGAAGAACGTTGAATTTATTACGTGACGGATGATTTGTTCTAACTTTCCTCCACTCCTTCGCATCTATATATTAAATGATGTTGTAGAAAAAAGAAGACTTTCTTCAATATAATTGCAATTACCGTTACACGTACATCAATTACATAGAATAATATACACAAATGATTGATTAAAAAACAATGTGCTTGCTTCTACAGTATTGCAGGGTAAAAGTTAATCGGGATAACCATCGGTTTTAATTCGGCGCCTATTGTTTTCCATTTTGTTTTGAGGGACTTGGAAGTCAATAATTTATTAGGACCAAACAACTGCTTATTGATTAGCTATGAAATTAAGCGCGATACAAAATCTTGTCACGCTAACGTGGATATTGGATAAATTTATTATAGAAAGTACTTTATGCCTTACGTAAATATAATAGCCTTCCACTTAAATATTAACCATACATTGACAATTATTTGGGCGATTTACCTTCAATTCCCTATATGGAAGAATAGTCATATTCTCTTCTAGTACTAAGTAAGTATATCTTACTTCTACTAAGCTAATGATCATTTTACCTCACGAGTCAAACTGTACCCCCTATTATGTATTTAGTGTAGAATTTCTGAACTAGCATATGGAAATAAATAATGATATGTGAATCGATGGTACTGTAATGCAAGACGAGTGCGATTTATAATCGAGTTTGGGTCTGGCACATGATATTTTGTATAGACCCACTGAAGTTTCATCGCTAAATAAAAAAAAAATAAAATAAAAATAACATCAATGGATAAATACTATAGGAGGAGGAATTGCAGGTGTTGGCTTTGAACCTTAAACATATTAACCAAATCTCCACAACGATAGCCTAAGCTTTTTAATAATTTCGGCAAAATTTGCCTTTGTATAAAACAGGATAATGAGGCATATATAACTTACGTAGAATATTTTTCGTCGAAAGTAAAATACAATAACAACACGTTTCAATAGTATTCGATATAAGTGTGTAAGGTAAAATTCTATAACGAAGCTTTCTACGGCATATTTAAAATATTCCGGTACTCATATAATATTTTACGAAATAAATAGAAAGTACACTAATTATTCAGAAAAAATATTTTTACATAAACATTCACTATAAAAACTTGATAAACTATCTGTCATAATACGTGTAAAATTTCTCTCTAATAATTCATCTATTTGTTTAAATATATCAAAATACATATCAATTGAGAAATTTTACGAATTTATCTATTTGTTTAAATATATCAGAATACATATCAATTGAGAATTTTACGAATTTACCAAGGATAATTAACTTTTTTACCAAGAATTATTAACTTACAAAATAGAATAATAATATGGCCCTTTCTAATTATAATATGTAATTTAATACTAAATGTTTAATAAATGTTCAATTAACGCGTACATTCATTTGATAAAATTAACTAATAATCTATGATGCTTAAAAGTAATATATTTCTTATCAATAATATCATTAATTATTCTAGAATAGATTTTTCAATACATATTAAAATAATAATATATTTTAAAAAATAGTTCTTTTAATGAATTATAATTTACAGAGATTTTTTATACTTCTTAGAAACTCATTTAGAATATTAATGATAAACTCGTTCCAAAGAAAATTTTTATACAGAGAATACTTATGCTCGAATATTTCTCAATTTAACGTTCTTTATTATTTACTTCCTTTTTTACTTTTTTACCTTTTTACTTTTTTACTGTTACTTGGAAAGTTAGCAAAATTCAGATTAAATAAGACTTCGTTGCATTTTTTTTAAAAACTTTTATTCTAGGTAATCTCAACATATTTGTCAATTCATTAATTTATTATCAATTCATATTTACCATTCCTAATAAAAAGAACATACAGTCCAGTATTATATTATGTCCTATTATTACTGTTTTCTCCCACTTCTCTCTTTCATTCATTCCCTATTGGATTATCTATATCTAGATTTATTTTAAATTTAAGATTATTTATGATAGATTATTTCAATTTGGTAATAAATAATAAAATAATAAAACTCTTTGTTTTACATTCTCTCTGACAAGTATAATAATTAATATGTGTATATAATTTTCCAAACATTTGGACACATATTTATTATTCTATTTAAAGGTCATCATAATCATCATAATCTCCATGGATACACTATTTTTAATATTTATTATTGCCTCTTAAGATATTATAGATTTTATTATTTTTCTGATTTCCAGATTTTTTTAATTCTTGTTTAAAACAATGTTTCGTATGTATATAGTACAAAAATGAAAATTTTCCCGTAAACCCTAACATTAAAATTATGCAAATTTTCACTTGGATAATAAGCATAATTTTATAGACTATTAAACTTTTAAACTTAATTTTGTTGGGAAATGTCATTTGTGTATACTAAAACTTATACGATTTACTTAGAAATAGAATTTTTACTTATAAAATCAAACATTGATTAATTGAAATATAAATAAAACGCATAATTTTCTTTAATCATATAAAAAGTTAAATCTATAAATTCTGATAATTAAAAGTAATTTTGCTATATTTTTATAACTAAAGGAATAAACACTCCATTAATACATATAGTACTTGAATATTGTTAAAATACTAAATTTAAATACCAATAAAATACCAATTTTTCTTCATTCTATAATTTTACATTCTTCCGTTAATTCTATTATTTGCATATGTATAACAATAATTACACAAAATAAATCTTTTCACTTACAATATACTTATAATAAACAAATTAACTTCAATAAAATTGAAAATCAGTCATTAAATTATAAAAAAAAACATTTTTTCTATTTATTCCATTTATTTTCAACGTACGTAATTCTTAAGTCTTCAATTGCATGGTTTTGTTAAACACCACTGTAATATAATATAATAATGAATAGCTAAGGTGATAATTAAAATTCCATGTAGATTTATGTGAGAAGCAAAGATATAAAAGTAGGCAAAGCTGATCTGACATGTGTTAAAACGGAATTTTCAGTCCATTTGTAGTTACAAATTTATAATTTTTACCTATCCTTCACTCACTCTATACCCATCCTCTCTGCGTTGCACTCCCCGCCCCCCTCTCATTCTCTCGATCTTTCTTTTTATGAGTCTATCTATTTATCTATTTATCCTAATTTGATTCTTATCCCTCTTATATAATATAAAAAAGAAAAAACATTACTGAAATAATACAAATGGGATAAATAAAATGAAATATATCTCAAATTACACATGCACACACGCGCGCGCGCATGTCTATATATCTATATATATATATATGAACAATAGAAAAGGTAGATTATAATTGAATATACAAATAATGATATTTACATTTTAGATATTGACATAATTCTTCACAGTACGTACGTATAACAACAACAATAATTTTTTCTATTATATTATTATAATTAAATCATATGTAGTGCGTAAGAGACATAGAATCAATAATATGCAGTGTTTTGATAATCGTCTGTTCGTTGCTTATAAATGACTATATAGTTTTCAGAATATACATGCTAAATTATAAGAAAAATTAACGTCAGATATCGACTTGTAATGCGCAACAAGGAGCTTAAACCTATAATTCCTGTTTATTCAATATCTCTTTCAATACTTCGTTTGTTTATACGTATGATTAATCTCACATTCGGATTTGTTAGCATTGGCAACATGCTGAGCAACTGATCCCGTTACACGTACAAATATTCATTCACAGGATGTGTCATAATTTCACTGTGAAAATTAATTTTTCTGTATTTTAACGATTTTTTTTCTTGAAGTACTCATTGAAATTCTTTTACTGAGAAAGTTATTTAAAAGAATTAACAAACAACTGCTCAAATCGTACATTAGCAAATTAGCCCTTTGTAGTCCATTAGGAGTAAGTGGCTAGTTTTTGAATATTAAGCAGCTGGCGTTTTAAGCGCAATTTGAATATTTATAAAATGACCACATTGTAAAGAAGAGCATTGGTAGTAGGATCTTTACAAAAAAGTCTTTGAAAAACAAATTGAAATAATTTTACGTCACTTACTACAAATTTTAAGTACATTTTTAGCTTGAAATATTCAATTTTACAATTTTATGAACTTAATCATTAATACTATTATATGCCGATTTCGACCTTGGTCGAAAATTTGATTACTACAATAGTTTACGACTTATGGATCAATAATTTTTTCATTCCTTTCGTATTTGCAATACTTGTATCGGTATATTTATGTAAACTTTATTCCATATAATTAGGATAATTTTTCATAAAAGCAATCACACACATACATATATTTATAATATCATGTATAAAATTAATACAACAATTTGTACTTATTTAGTCGAGTAACGTTTATTGTTCGATTATTAAATTAATTACATTATTTAACTAATTAATGCAGTTATTATTGATGATATTATTATTAATGATAATTTATAAGTTATGCAATTATTTCTTAAATGAAAAAGTGAATATATTTTTCGTTCAATAATTCAATAATCGCCTTTATCAACGCATAAGGATCAAATCAAATTGATTTTAATAAGTTTTTGATAAAACTACATTATGTATTTAAGTATTGATGCTTTGATTTTAGGATCAAATTTTTTTTGTATAATACCGTGATTTTACATACATAAAACACTTCCAATAACATACTGAAAGTACTTTAAATCCACCTAGCCTCTCAGAATATTTCTATAGAATATAATTTCCGGACTTTCAGAATCCCTGTGGTGATTGACTGTATGAGTGCCATTCCCGGTGCGTTTTATATGGCCCTTTTGCCTTGTCTCTGTTATTTCGTCGTTCTCTCGTGGTTCATTTTACATCCGGTACGTTCGGATACAAATGCGAACAATATAAAGCCTCGTTGGAATCGAGTTTTTCAATTACTTCAAATATACACGAATGCTTGATAATATTTCTGTAAATATAATGTCAACTGGAAGTAAAAAAAAAATACCCTGTAATCTAGTAGGTTTTCATTTTCAAATTAATTGGTCTTTATTTACTTCTTTGTTTGGTGATTAGACATTTACTCTGAAATAAACTTCGTGGATTTATTATATGTATACGCACACGCACACGCACACGCACACGCACACACACACACACACAAAAACACAAAAAGTGAATAAATTCATTTTGTACTAAATAATTTAATTAAATTATTTGATGCAATTGCTTTATTAATTTTTACAATTTCTACGACTTTCGACATTATATTATAATAATTTTAATAATTGCAGCTCCCATGCATATGTATTACAAATCAATAATATGATAATGAATTTTGAAGAAGTTGCTCATATATTACTAAATATGTACGACTCCATAGTAAAAATATAACGTATTACACAAAATAACCATAACACCAAATTCAAGATTAAATATTTGTTTATTATGAAATTTTTAATAATTTTATTTATTATTATATTTCAAATTTTCCAAACTATGTTTCCGTAATATTAAATATTTTTAACTTTTATGATTTTCTTCGAAATATTTTTACATTAATAATAAAATGTATAAGTCAGAATGTTAAAATCAAAATTATATTAATTTTAATGGAAGCCCCATCGTTATTTTGTATAATGTTGTTTACATTCTAAAAATATCTTTTTGAATTTAAATTGATGTAAAGAAGAACTGTTTATTTACAACGTTGGATTTAGATATTTTTACGAAATCAAATCTTATCGAGTTTATTCTGACCATGTAAGCTGCTATATGTATGCCGCACACATTAGACAATCGATTAAGTAATGTCAACTAAATGAAAATTAAAAATTAAAAACAAAAATTTAAATAAATACAACAGAGAATTACAGGCGGAGGAATATTTATTTAACTAACCTTTCTGATTGGATTCTACTAATCATTTATGTTATTATTAATCTTATGTTTAATCTCAAATTTCTTAGAACTTAAGGCAATAATTATTTAGTAACAATAGTCGTATAATGTGAACAGAAAAACGTGAACGATTATGAATATCGTGAGATGTTTTGTATTATTAATGTTACGAGATTCGATCTTCTGACACTGATACAATCGAGTATGCTTGAAATATGTTTACATTGAATTCTAGAAAAATATTTAGTAATTTTGAGCTGATTATTAAAATGTAAATATTTATTGACGAAACAAGCCAATAAATGCTTAACGTATTCGAATATTTTTATTTGAATTATTTCAGTACTTAATCAAGAATCGCGTGACAAAATTTATTCTTTTATAATCCTGTATAATCCTGTATTTATTTTATAATCCTGTAAATGATGGATTAAAATTAATTGATTAAAATATACATATTTACGGTATACTCTCTGTATATAATCCTGTAAATGATGGATTAAAATTAATTGATTAAAATATTGGCCCATAGTTTCGTGGATAACATCTCATTGCCTCGTGCAACTAATCGGCAGGGCTAAGAATTCGAACAAATCTAAATTAAATATAGAGCTAAAAGCATAAGCGTCGGCAATCTTCGTTATCAACATTATTTCCATATAGGATACTTTCACCTAAGCCAATCGCGTTAAGCTCCATGGATTTAGAATCGAGCTGATTAAATCATTATCTAATATGTATGTGAAAAAAATGCTGCGCAAAGGATTTACATTTGGCAGTTGACCGTGGCCGATGGAAATTGCAAAATTCCGTGAACCTTGGTACTCTGGGCGCACGTCACTTGCAGCTCGATTACACGTCATAGTCACGACAGCCATGGCGGTAGTAGCTAAGCCTGGACTGGACAATCGATTGGTCGACGTCCATTGTGACGCACCGGACAGACAACCTCTGCCATATTAGCCATTGCGACATTACGTCACGAAGGCCCCACCACTTGTTTGGTGCAAGCGAATGATGACTGAATAATGGACAGGTAGCGATCCTGAAATTTAGTTGTTTAACAAATTGTCAACACTCCCTTGATACGTGGCTTTAGTACGATAGGAATTGCCAGATTGTATTAGCGCACATAAACTTTATGATTATACAAAACATTTTACTAATGCGCATGGACATTACATTTATACGCGTAGCCTATCCGATAATTAAGCATTAGCTCACAAAGAGTTTTAGAAAAATTCATTTAACGTTACTGTAATCTAGTCTATATAAATGAGTTTAGTTATAAATAATATTTTATAGTAATGAAATTTTAATAAAAACATAACAGCGTTAAATTCCCTTATAAATTCAATCATCATGACATTTCAACATGATTATTATTCAAAATTTAATCTTGACATTTAAAAATGAATTAATATTAAAAGCATTTATTTAAAAATATTATCATTATAAACGACAATTTTTCTTACGAATGATTGATGCAAAAAAGTAGAATTAAAATGATAATAAAATTGATGACTTTAAATTAATGACGCAACTTTGCTTCTTAAATGACTTGGATTTATAAAATCTATATCAAGAGAGTAGAAAAAATTCTGTGTTCAAACCTACTTATAGAGCTGATCGATATTACCGTCTACCATCAGATACCAGCGAAAAACAAAAATTAAATTCTTAATATTTAATGTGAAGCTCGGAAAACATATTTTATACATATTTAGTAAATGCAAAAATGCGCACAGAAACGCTAGCATTTATAATAATGTGATTTTACTCATTATTTATTCTATTCTAATAAATGAATTTAAACATGATCTGAATTGATAATAGGAGCCATAAGTCATTGTAATAATATTATCGATAATATGATAGTCAATTCAATCAATCAATATTAAATCATTTATGCATTATATTTATATTATTTTAAATCTCATTATACACACTCAATGAATATGAGTATAAAAGCGAGGGTAGATGAAATAATTTCAAGGGAAAAAAAGTACGTTACATTACAAAAAAATTTAACATAAATTTACGTAATTTGTTTGGAACATATTCTTAAGAAGAATAAGATGCAAAAGTAGTCTAATGATAAAATAATATGAATTAACTTATAGACGGACAAAAAAGTATAAAGCTTTCATACATAATTAATTTCCTTCCACCTATCCTTCAAAAAAATCTCTGCGAGTTCACAAAATTTACATTCGAGTTGTACTCTCTCTCTCTCTCTCTCTCTCTCTCTCTCTCTCTCTCTCTCTCTCTATATATATATATATATATATATATATATATATATATATACATATATGCAACTAGTTAGGGGATTTAAAAAT
The DNA here is from genome assembly GCF_000503995.2 of Ceratosolen solmsi marchali. Lineage (NCBI taxonomy): Eukaryota > Metazoa > Arthropoda > Insecta > Hymenoptera > Agaonidae > Ceratosolen > Ceratosolen solmsi. The sequence continues at coordinate 1,429,570 of NW_011948432.1, forward strand.
CGTTATTAAAACACTCGGTCGGTTAGCCCACAAGAGGATGCATAACAAACCAGTAGAGTAAGAAAATCAATATAAAGAGGTAAATATGAAAACTTTTTGTTTTAGCTGAAAAAGGACGGGCTTAATTACACGTCGCGAATCCAGCTATTCGCGCAAGCACGATAGTGTTGTTCCATAGATTTGCGATCGATTAAAAGCCAACAGAAAGGCTTGCAAGCACTCGAGTGGACTTGACGCACATGAGCCATCATTGCGAGCGCGACTGAATTAGGACGTGAGCGATCGATAAAGGATTCTCTCACCGGTACTCAGGGCTTTGGCCTTTCTCGCCTGATTCCGCTTCCGGCTTTCACGGGTCGAGGGCATCAGAATTACGAGGGGACATTAAGGGCTTTAAGGCTCTCCTCGAAGGAAACGGCCGCGTTTACGAGACTCGCGGCGACGACGCCAGAGCAGCGAGGCGCCCGAGCACTTTTATGAAAGCTCATAGAGGGCAAGTGAGTTGAGCGACTTGTTCTCGCATTTCGCGTAGGTTGCAGTCTTTTCTATACACTGTTATTGCGATCTCAAGTCCTGCCGATACGATGACGGAGTAAGAGAATAAAGAGTGAGAGTCGACAATGGCTACACTAGATGTGCGCGAGTGTCGAGAGAGGAGCGTAAACGTGTGCGAAATGGTCTATTAATTTTCATCCTTCGTGCAGCTTATTAATTTTTTTTCAGTTTATACGGCTAGATTGCGAGCTGTCGTATTCGCGCGTTACTTTACATTTTATCGGATGTCTCAATGGCTGTGAGCATTATTTCGCTTAATTAAAAGCGATTTAAGATCGTCGTTTTATTACGTGCGATTTGATATTGTAATAATTGCTTCGACAATTTGCTCGTATATTAATTTCTTTACTATACTCTTTCAGCAAAAACAATAAAGCAATTCGTTTATACGTTCACTTGTAAAAATACTGACTTGATAAATGACAAATGTATGAAAAAACTTTATTTTTAACAATATATCCTTCAACAACATTACATTGCACTTAACATTGGAGATAAATAAGATTTAAATGAACTAAATCACAAATGTTGTCACAAACAGTTTTACTAATTATTATTGTATAATATATTTATTTATTTGCATGAGAGAGAGAGAGAGAGTTCTCTTTTACCTCTAATTTACCTTCTGATTTCCATTTCACGATAATTTTTTTCACAATATAAGCAGAATAAGCAATAATTAAAATTGTCCGTCACTATAAATATTAAATGAAAGATTTTATTCGCTTATCTAAAAAAATGCGAATTAAGTACATTCGTTGACCCGTATGTTACAGTACTCATAATCCCACCATTTATTCATGTAAAAAATAATTTCAATTTTACTTCAAATTAGGTGAATTAATTAATAATTATTTCAAAATAAATTAAAATAATTTTATATCATGTCATAAATTTATTAATTACCTTTGGATAAATCCTTTTATTTACAAAATGAATAATCAATATACTATCTTAATTTATCACTAATAATAAAAAAATAACAATTTTGTTATTCATTTATTGTAATATAAGATTATTTTTTATGCAAAATTAAACATTTTTTAATAATAATAACACTACTAGGAGATAATGATAATAAAGTTTTAAAATTTTTACATGTATATGGATAACTTATTTCCAGAAATTACACATATTCCAAAGGACACCGTTATTCATAAACAATTTTTAAAAATTATATAATTAAAAAGTAGAAGTATAAATTTTTGTAAAACTCACGTTTTAATGAATATTTAATGCTACAACCATTGCTCCTATTTACCTAAAACAAATTAAATGATTTTTAAATAATGTAATAATAGACATTAGATGTTGATATAGAAATTAGATAAATAATTTACGTTAATTTCATATAAAACTTATCACTTCTAGCGAAATAAATATCAATTGGCTAAACCAACTAACAGGAAATACATATAATAAATGCTATACGAACATTATTTAATATAAATTATATGTAATTCTGGAATTATCGCTACAAAGAAGACTTTTTTTTTTTAACAATTTTTCAGCTTGAACTTAAAACGGCATCGCCAATTATGTTATCGCCAAATTTACGTCACTGACAGCCATGAAGCTGACATTAAAATAAACCAACTGAGAATAAAAGTTTCCAAAAAAAGTCGGCACATCTCTTGCGACTCTTTAAACGCTTTAGCGCGAATGTCGAAAAAAAATTCGAAACGAGCAAACTCCGATAGCACTGGCCCCATCCGATCCGACGCTAAAGAGGACAAAAAACAAGTGGAAGCGCGGGGGAGAAGGAGACGGCAAACGTCGAGACCCAAGAGTCCCGGTGAGTGCATTCGTCGACTCAAAGCCAGATACAACTGTAGTGGTGGAATGATAATTCCGACTGCATCCAGACCGAGGGAAAGATGGATAAAGATGGCGTGAGAGCTTTAATCGCGTGCCCGAGGCTCGCTGGCCAACCGAACAATTACTCGTGCATTTCCTCTGTTTCCCTATTCAGCGTGGGTGCCGCGCGGGAATACAAGTACGGAGACTCCGTTCGAACGTTTTGAGGCGGATGAGGAGCACCGTTCGCTAATAAAAAGAGCGAGTACTTTGCAGAAAAGAACGAAAAAGAAGGCGAAACGAGAGCTGCGTAACAAGAAAGATAGAGGATGGAGTATCGACTGCGCGACTGATAATGGGTTGGGGGATGTGCAATGGAACGAAACTCGTTAGAAATAACCAAAAAAGTATGCATAATAGAGAGAGAGAGAGAGAGAGAGAGAGAGAGAGAGAGAGAGCGAGAGAGAGAGCGAGTGGTCTAGACAAATTGAGATATTTTGGTGTACAATGCATAAAGAGGAAGAAAAACTTTACCAAAGAGAATACGTTTGCAGAAAAAAACTAACTCCTTACACTATCTGTTGGAAATTACAAGATAAAGATGAATGATTGAAAAAATAATCAGCATGGCAATTGAATGAAATTGTAGTGTATAATTGTAGTATGTAATGCGTAATTAAAATGTCTTTAAAAGAGACACTTATTGAAATTAGATTTTTTTTAATTTCATTGATAATTTCTTTTAATAAGTATTTAAAATAATTGTACATATTAAAAAATATTTATGTTACCGTATATTTTCATACTGCAGAATACAATAATGAGTTACAAAGTGTAATTTTGCAATAGAAAGAATAACAAGCTCTCGTCAATCACTTTTTATACAAAAAGTAATATATTCGCGACAATATAATGCATCAAATCTTTCTTACAAATACATCAATTGTCAAATACATAAATAAATACATTAACACGGTAAAAAATACTGATCCTAGATCTATAAACGACAGTTATAAATGTTATCGGATCTCTGTGCACAGCTGTATAATATAGCTAATTGAAAATCCTTTCAAAGTAACTGCATAGTCGATTCCTCCTACAATATTAAAAAGATGAAAAAGTTTCAAAGCGACAGATCTATATTTTGCATAAAATAATTTTTTTACGTACATAGTGGTAATGAGAGCAGTATATGTATTTAAGAATAGATAAGAGGCTATGAAGAGATGTTAATTTATACGTAATTTAGCTACACTGAAACAATACTCTTGTTATTTTTGGTTTTTGACGATTCTGCAGTCATAATTGTGTGCACAAATATTAAAATTCTTACAATGTTTAATACATTTTTTTTTCTTCGTAATGTTTTAGCTTCGACATAAGTATTCGGATTTAATTAAATATTCAATTATAAGTCACTTCTAGAATTATTTAATTATAATATATCAATAAGAAAAGTTACATCATTTTGTATATTATAGTTTAGAATATTAAAAATTCTTCTTGAAAGAGTACGCAGTCTTATAAATTATTGCAAAATATCGGTAATGGAATATAAAATATTCAGGCATCAAAATTTCAATTACACAAAGGTATTTTTATATATCCCAAGCATTATTAAAATTATAAATTCATTTTTTGCCAAAAATCAATTATTTACACTACATAGAAACATAAATAATTTTAAGAAATCTTCGTTAAACCTTAACTTTTTCAGAATTTGCATTATATTTTCAATCTTATTTTATGCATAGAATTTAAATTTATGAAATTTTATTTTTATCTCAAAAATTGCTGCTCGTTATAAATAATTTAACGCGGCGCTAAATTGTTTAAACATAAATTTAATAATTCTTTAAACATATATATTTAATTTAATAATTTTAGGATATTCACTCGAAAAATATATTTTTACCGATCAATGTGTGTCGTTCTTTCAATAAACATTTTACAATGTGACTTCCGACCGCTAGGCTTTTTCAGACATTTTAAATATTTTGTCTATTGGAAGAAAATGTGCTCGTGAAGCGAAGCAAGTCATCTGTTAGAGATACCAAGTATCGATGTGTGTAAACTCGCGATTGTTTGCGATCGCGTACGTACGTGTGCTCGTCCGCTCGTGCACGAAGATGTGTAGTCATTCCATTGAGCTATCATATTGTAGAATTTATTGTGAATGAAAATAAAAAAAATAAATAAATTTAAAAAATTTAACTTAACATTTATCAACATTAACGTTATTAATAATGGTTATTTAGTTCGTGGACTGAAATCCGGTGGTATAATTAAATTAATTGCGATATAGTTTATCCGGTGATTTAATTAGTAACTTAATCAATTTTCTAAAAAGTATAATGCAACAAGTTCACATTAAAATAATTAAGTAAGTTCAAAGAGAGAAATATGGTAAGTTGGCAATGTTTTTCTTGCAATATAAAATGTAAAAAAATTTTTCCTCGAAAATTTTTTAAAAATTAGGCAATTATCATTAATCCACTACATCAAATTTTCTATCTATCACCTTTGTATATCCAACCTCTTATTTCTTCTATATAATTAGAACGTAGAATTTTACGATTATTTTTAAATGCTTTGTTACTACTCGAAAACACAATTTTACAAACATAAATATCAAAAACGTCCAAATAATAACTTTGGCAATAAATAGATAAGATCATTGTAATAAATTTTTTATAATAATGCCTCTAAGTACAATATATTATTTTATTTACAACCTAAGTAAAAAGTCTTCAACAAAAATGAAAAAACCATATATGTTGCTAGTATTCGCAAATACACTAAAATTTATTCATTAAAATTTTACATAATAATAAATTTATTTATATTTTAACAAGCATAATTTTTGAGTAATTCTTAATTTATATTTAAATAAATTTATTAACCCTTGAATTCATAACTATCGTGTTTATATTTATTATTGTTTAACAGTTTTATGATAGAGTAATAGATAATATATGACATTCTAGGTGTTTATTCACACACGCGCGCGCACACGCAAAGACACACGCAAAGTCATACATATTATTTTTTATTTTTTATTTTTAATATTGAATTTGATTTTTTTTCTCGAATTAATTTTAATGTTCGGAATTAAAACAGTAGTTTAAACACATTCATGTTTCAATGATAAATCCTTTATTCATCATATTATGATAATGCCAACAACGTTAATAAGATGCATTGTAAATATAATTAATATTTCGTATTTAGTAATATTTTACAAACTTCAAAATTAACACAATAAATCTATTTTTAAAGATAAAAATAATGAAATAAACTGTCCAAAATATACTTACTAAATTATAATATTTTTTATAATATAATAATGAATATATATAAGAATAAATATAAGAATATCAAAAAAATTGCCCTAAGTCATGAAAAATGTAAGTATTCATAATTTAAATATATAAAAAAGAGTAAAAATGTCACTTTATCCATAAATAAAATAAATGTAAAAGAAGATAGTACAATTCGGTTTTTATTTTGGAATTGAGATGCTTATCAATATATATGGTCAAAGAAATGTTAACAATTTATTTCTTCGATTTGCATTGATTTCCTAAAGATTCTTGCATAGATCAATTTTCTTCATTTGCGCGATATGTGCATGAATTCTCCTTCGATTTGTCTGCAAAATGTTAAACAACCATCTAGCATATGGTTATTAATATTTAAGTAGTGAATGGATTTTTGTAGTTCCGAATGAAAAATATTATCACGCTACCGATACAAATATCAATTGTATCCGTTTTTTTTTTTTAATATATTTAATATATTAATATATTTTATATATTTAATATATATATATATATATATATATATATATATAACAGCTTTTTTTTCTCTAGAATAGTGAGCTTGTATGTAGCTGTGAAGAGTGTCTGTCATTTTCAAATGCTACGGGGGTCTCTTCCATCCTTCAAAAACCAGAAGCGAAAGCAATGGAAGAGTGTGAAGTCAAACAATGCGGTGCACTCGAGGATTATTTTTAAGAACCATAAATAAGAGTAAACATAGACGAGAAATAATATTATTTATATGTATCGTTGAATACAGTATTTTCTTATTTGATATTAAAAAACTTTTTAAATTAGCAAAGGAGGTTGGTTTTTGATGAAATATATTTTCTATTTTTATTTTTATTTAACAAGCTACAGTAAAATGAATAATGTAATGATTATTTACTCAGTTAAAATTAGTTATTAGAGGTATATTAATAATTCTATTTTTCAATAAAATTGAATATTACAGTAAAGCATAAGAAAAAATAAAAATATATGAACGTAAATAAATAAGCAGTAAAAGTATATACTGGAAGTGATAATTGTTATAATAATTAGATTATTATTATACACTCAGAGAATTAATTTAAAAACATAGCGCTTAGATATATTATAAAATTTTTACTGAAACATTTTATAAAAAATTTATACTAAATATACGTATTAATTCAATAAAATAATTTTATAAACAGTGTTAGTAGTTATTCCATTGATAATTCAGAGACATTATTGAATATCGAAATTAAAAATTTTTTAAAACTTTTTAGAGAAACATAATTGTAAGACATATCAACGTTAAATCAATGTATCATCAATAATGGAGAGAGAAATTCTTTCTAATTCAAATGTTTACAAACGTATATCATACGTTTACATAAATAAAACGTATACATAAATGATATTATAATAAATCATTCCTTCTATATGTTTAATGACATCATCTATGACTATTAACAAACATTATTGGTAGGTTACATTTAATCCTGTTTAAATGTTATTCATAACCATACATAGAGAAATAAATACTATTATTATTTTCTTCAAGTAGGATATATCAAGTATTTAACAGTTATTTTCATTGATATAAAGAAGTGAAAAAAATTAATTGAATGAATATTAAATGAAAGACACGACACGTAAAAGATTAGTTTGAGATTGGCCTACTGGATCTGTCATATAGTGTATGGTTGGCTGCTCTACACACTCAACTCACTTTACATAATACGAGGTAGTTTGTAAGACTCGCTCTTATACGCTAAATACGACCTTTTCTTGTCGCTTCAGGGAAACATTTCTAAACAACGACTGTGTATGTGTAAGTGAAGCCGTCTAGTGGCATTATGCTATACAACTGATTAATTTTTGAATGCATAGGCGGATCCTCATTGCTACACATATCCAATGCTTCAGAACAACATTATACGAAATTTTTAATATGACAATATTTATTTTAAAATATAGACGAATGTTGTGATAACTATTTCTTTAACTTTTAATTACATATGATATTTTGAAAAATAACCTTTTAAAAATATTCATATTACATACGAAATTTTTCTTTCTTTCTTTTTTTCTTTTTCTGTTTCTGTTATCTTACAATATAAATGTTTTTCAAATTAACGTAGCTACATAAAGTAATGGAAATTAAATCTTACTATACGAGTTATATATATAACTCTGTTTAAAAACTACTGTTTATTTAGAAATTTTAAGGGCATAAGCTTAGAGTTTTTAGAGGAATGTTTCAATCTTATGATATTAGCGTTTTACGTTTGAAATATACGACAATATCGATGGAATATCTTTGTTATGATATATTAAATAATCTACATAAAAATATACAATAGTATTATGTTTTTAATATTTATTTAACCTATATTTTAATTATACATCAACTATCGCATACTTCGCAGATTTATGTTATAATTTAAAAATCAATGATGTAAAACTTTTACATCAGAAATAAAATCAGAGAAGAATACTAAAGAACAATCTATAATTTAATAAATTCTTTAACTACAAAAGTGCAAAGGAAGCAGTATTCTGATACTATAATATAACTTGTATCGTATCTATTTTATATGACAAGTATAAGAAATATAATTGTAATTAATTTAAAGAGAAAAACAACTATATAACATTCAATGCTATTTGGTTCTTGACTATATAATGCATCAGACATAAAAGTGTCCAATAATCGAGGAATTTATATATAATCATAGCAATATATTTTTTTTGCAAATCCAATTTTTATAGTACCAATACTGGATATCTAAACGTAAGGTATATGAAATATTATATTATGAATCAATATTCAATGATTTCAAGCATCCCAAAGCAAATAAGCTATACGATATGAAAATGTAGATTATACCTTAGTATTAGTATATAGTATATAGTACTATATATACTTAGTATATAGTAGTTAGTGTAAATCCATTGGTCAAATTAAATTTTTTTTATACTTTATTCCCCATTCGTAAATATTTTGCTTAAATACCTTGTCGGTGATATAATTATTAAAAAATTGCCCAGTAGTAGCATAGAAACGCAAATTGTACGAATATTAAAGTAATATATAAAATTATTTTATTGGTACTTTGTGGTAAATTAAATTCTACGAGAGTAATTTATAATTTCACAATGCAATTAGAAATAATTCGTTTAATAACCATAAGCATTAAAGCATATAGATAATTCATGGTTTATTTATTTGATGAAATGCAATTCTTGAAAAATAAATTATGTTTTAATTATTGATACAAGCAATAAGATCTTCCTTTAGGTATGATAAATAATTCACCACGAGTAGACTAGGATATTTTACAAAAGGACGCCCGCGGTATATCGAAAGCGATTATGTGATTGTGTGATCTGCGATCGGGAATTTGAATAATTTTACAATAAAGTAGAAATATATCTCTTGGGATTAATATGACACATCGTGCTCATTCTGGGATGGTATGGAAGCGGTAAAGAATTAGAGATTTTAAATCAAAGTCGAGCCCGATGGGATATTCTGTAATTCGATCTCGCTACTGTACGAGGGACTTGATTGATATTATCGTTGTACATCAAAAATTTGGAAAAATTTATGATAACTCTAAGAGAGGATAACTGTTGGTACTCCATGACATAATAAGGATATATAAAAAGCCTAACTACTTAATAAACTTGCACTGTACACACATTTAATTATTTATTATACTTGTGAAATTATTTTCAACTTTACTTGGTAAGTAATACTTATGAATTATTATTATTATTTTTTTGTCGAGTTGATAATTCAATAAGTAAGAGATGCGTGAGTATCCTTTTTTTCTTACGCTTTTTGGAAATTGTTAAATTTTCCATGGATATATATATATAATAGTTATATATATATATATATATATATATATATATATATATATAAAACTGTGTGCGCGCGCGTGTATATGTGTATCTATTTGCTAATAAAAATATAAAAATTTAAATATATATAGATACTGTAAAGAAGAATTATTTATTAAAAAATCCTATTTTTCATTAGGGGTTTAACAAAATTTTCTATAAAAGCGCACTGCCATTTTTCGACCATAACATCGCGGAAAAAAATAAAGACAAATGACCAAACTAAAATAAATATTGCAAAAAAAAAAAATTTTATTTAAATTTAGGTATCTGATAAAAAAAAAAATATTAAAAAAGTAATGTTAACTGCACAATATGCTGTATAGTAGGAGAGCGATCTACTAGTCACAGCTTGTTCGTAACGACCGCTTATTACTCTTCAAGCTATAAACTTATATCAGTTTCGGATATTGATACTACGTTATCAACTAATTTTAAAATAATTGAAAATTACATTTTTATAGAAAAAAAAGTCCTATATCTTTTTCTTTTATATTCTTTAATAACTTGTTGTTGCGTTCTATGAGGTTCTATACACTTTGAAATTATTTTTCAATAAAATTATACGTTCATATTGATGGATGATTATTAAATTATTAATTATTATTTATGTCCTTGGTAAGTTCGATATAGAAGAATATGAAAATGCAAATTAATGCTTTAACAGCTGATTACTACGGACGGCAATATGCCATTCTTATCCTATTGATCTTGCAAATGAAAGTTAATTTTTAAAAGATGAATTAAATCATGGGCTAATTTTTTATTAGGGAATGAAGAATATTTTTACTTTAATTTATAATGCTGACACAGCTATCATCACATATTATTTCATTTAGTGCGAAGTAAGAAAAAGAAAGTTAGAGAAATAGGATCAAAGAGAGTGATAGGGAGCGTGAGGGGGAGATCAAGGATTGGAGGACTAATGGAAAATAAGAAAAGATGATGAGAAATAGTGCAAACCGAGTGAAAGAAGAGAAGTCGAATATTGCCTTCGTAGCCAGATTTTGCGAGCATTTTGTTTGTAAAATAAATTTCATCTTTCAGTTGCATTTCATAATGAGATGCGACTCACTTTCTAAAAATTTACATTTCTCCCCCCCCCCCTCTCTCTCTCTCTCATTCTCCTGCTCTTTTTCTTTCTTCTCCTCTGAATTATCTTTGATTATCGTAAGTATGAATATAAAAAAAAGACCTACGTATGCGAAAGTTGTGACTAGCTTAATTGTCTGCCAAATTGTTTCAATGAATTTTCGAGAAAGAGTTAAGTGTACAATAAAGCTATTTAAGAAAATAATCTCTACCTTGAAAACGTTCGATAATATTTAAATATAGCTTAATAATATATTGTTAATAAAACTCCGATAATAAATATATTTGAAATTTAACTGCTGGTCCCTGTGGACCCAGCTGGACACTATGAAGTTCGATCAAAATCCGTATACAAGGACGAGTATTATTGTGGAACAATTATAAAATTTATTATGTATAGAATGCTATATATATATATATATATATATATATATATATATATTTTTTTAATATTGTAAACATCAATAAATTGCAAATACGATGAATGACAAATGAAGCAACGATTCAAAGTATAAAAATGAGAATGATTAAAATTGAAAATATTTAAAGTCATAAAGGCAAGGTTTTTCTCATTTTTCTACTGTGGAATCGATAGGAAGACATCGACCTCGAAACCTCGCACTCAGCATAATTTACATAGTACATAGCGCGGGTACAAAATCCACCGAACGAAATTTATAATTTTTGATGCGTGAAATTTTTGCGCAACATCAGTTACATGCAGTTACATAAAAGAAATTCGAGATACGTGAGCGCAACTGTCCACTTATGCGTACTTGCCGAGCGTTACAGATTCGCTCATTAGCGGTGTGGCATCTGCCACACTTGAAGTAATTAAATAATTGGTCAACGGTTCTTCTTTGATGCGTTGATGGATCCCAGACCACAAGAGGAAAGTCTGAAGTACGTTTCCATCGTGTTCACTCGGCAGTTTCGCACGTTTACGTTCACGTTGCATAGTAAAATTCCAAATGATTTCTAGAGAGTATCTCTATATTCTTAGAGAGAGAGAGAGAGAGAGAGAGAGAGAGAGAGTGAAATTGGAAAAACGAATGAGATAATGCGAGGAAAAAAGGAAGACAGAAGTAGAACGATGGAAGCAAGAAAGTTTGAGAGATAGCAATTAATGGAAAAAATTTTCTATTAAAGAAACAGAATGGAAAAATAATTCCCCGTATAACTGCCATAAATATCTGCAGAAAATATTGATGAGTATTATATTTCAATAAATATACAACTATTCAACATAAAAATTCAAATACGCATTTTGAAAAGTACAATTATTATTCCATGTAAAATAGGTAAATTGAATTAAAATTTTGTATTACCAAGCATTAATAAAACCACTATTTACTTATAGTTTTTCCCTTCTGACACAATATTTCCAAGATGTTTTAATGTAAAAAAATGTTGAATTAAAAAAAAAAAATATTATATAAGAACGTGTTTTCAGTACTTTTGACCGATAATAATCAATTTTTAATTTTATATTAAAAATCAAATATGTTATTATGCTGTAATGGTATATCATGCAAATGCTCGAATATTAAAATTAGCTAGCGATCATCATTACACGTGTAAAAAGTTATCGATAATTGAAAATTTAGAAAATAATAACTTTTCTCTTGCTGTCAAAATAGTACTCGTATTTCTTTATTAAAATAATTATTTCAAAATGAAATCGACATTTACTATTTATCATTTCAACGAAGATAACAAATTTCAGAGAAAGTAAATTATTTTATTTTTATTTATTTTTTTTTTTTCAAATATCGTAAACAATTAAAAAAATTTTCTTTAATTTTCACTTCTTGTAACTAATCATAACAGTGAAAAGGACTGTTGAATACTTTGATTTTTAAACTGTTTTTAATACAAGTTTAAGTGAATTATCGATCATTATTAATGCGTAAAACCATTGATCAAAATGATTTTGTATCATAATTATTGTATAAGATTTATGTGCATTTTCATTAACAAATATGTGCATTATGTTTCTGTAACAAATCATATCTATAGTAATTAGTTCAAGTGTACGTATAATTTATTTCATAAAGTATGTATACTGGTAAATTATTATAGCTCGAACCAATTTTTCTGAGACAAGTAAAAATCAGAATTTATTATCATTAATATGATTGTTTTAAGCATATAAATAAATCGAGGAGATTTTATTAACATTATTACGATCTTATACCTACTGTCTTGTTCAACACGTTTAAAAATTTTTTATTGAGCTATACTCTATGGATCTGCAGTTCAATATACCGAGAAATAAATTATGGCATTTTTGTACTTAAAAAAAAAATACAACTGTATGCATGCAATAATCATTATGTAATTGATCTGTATATAGAAAGTACAACGTCATAAGTAATTATTACATAACAAAAGTACATTTGACGTTGAAAATCAATTCCCTTACAATTGCTTGCTCGTGATTCATCAGATTATTCATATATTTCTTCTGCGAATATCATGAATAAATCGATCTTTCAATTCTATTAAATTTCGCAAAGTAAGCTTTAAAGATGATACTGATCCAACCTTAATTTATATAATTCCAATAAAACCTTCCATCAAGTACAATAATTGTATTCTTATTCAATATTATTTTACAATCTGATATCATCACTATTATATGTATTAAAATGTGAAAAATAAAGTTCAAAACACTATTGAAAATTCTTTATTAAAAAAATAATTGAATTCTCTGATTTAGCACTTACGATAAAATATGTACTTTACAACGTTCTTGGATCATTCATTTTTCAGTTAAATACGTGTGTATTGCGATTTACAATGACAATTACTTAATTGTATAAGAAATATGCTGCACCTTACAAATAATATTTTTATATTTCACTCTATTATGGAAATTATAATTCTATTTCTCTTTATAATTATAATAATATAATGTATATCATTATAATTCTGCTAATTGTGTAAAATTGTGTGTTTTTTTTTAAATAATAGATTGGAAAAGTATTTAACTTTTGATTTGTAAGAAGTCGGTTTTGTAGAAGTGAAATAATACTTGTTTGTTATTTTGTTTAAACAATTTTGAGAGAGATAAGAGTCTCTATTGAGGTAAAATAAAAATCGCATCTCCAACCAAGATTAGGACAGGCCTGTACATAAACAAGTCCTCAAATGATTTTTCGTTCCTAGTAAGGACTATCCCATTTTAAAAGATTATCTCTTGCAAATGCCGACACAAGCCTCGGCTTTTAAAAACATTGACTCCAAAGAATGACTTTGTATGGAAATGATGCGTAAAGCTTGATTTAGTCGTACGTAGATCTCAATAGAAGGATCGTGGAATATATATTTGAGAGGCAAGGGTAAATTGTAAATAGTAAGTGCCACAATTCATTTATACACTCTACCAAAATAGATTTGCCAAATACGCATTAATATTGTCTATTCGAATTTTATTAATATCGTAATACTTTGATATAAAGTTACCGTTACACATGTTTTCTCGCTCTATGAAATCAATTTTCCTAATACGGCAATATAATTTTTAATTAAAATTTATTAGCGCCTAAAATAAAATATAATATGGAACTACGTAACCCTTATACTTAAATACATAAATGTTAATTACTATCTTTTCATGGGCCTCAATAATCAATGCTATTCTACACTTTTAAAAGTATTAGTTTATTGCTAAGTTCAAAACAAAAATCAATTAATAAGATTTATATGAGAATAAATTTTTTCTCAAATATATATGGAATTATCAAATTTGAAAAAATAAGGTTAAATAGAAATCTTATATTTACTAAGTAAATTTCTATGTTGCCCCTTTATATTATTAAAGCTTTTAAAAATAATGTGCTATTAAATGAATAGTAATCGTATTAAAGTTATAAGTCTAACTCAATGCCTCTCTGCCTAAGAAAGAAAAAAAGAATAAACAGAGATGATTTAACAGTGGAAGATATATTTTCAAAGGGAGCAATCAATTTGACAAGGGTGGGAGAAGGGGAGAAAGCTGTCTTCACCTTCGCAATTTCTGACTTTTCATCCACTGACGAACTATAGGAAAATATTGGCGGCTTTCCACGAAAGGAATGAATAGAATAATTTGCTCGAATCCAACGACGTAATTGTTCACTCTGGTAAAGTCAGTTTGTGGTGTTGGGTATCCCCTCGCGGCGGCTCCCGGAAGGTACGGCATCATCGACGGCTCTTGTTGATGTAATCTTCTTCTTTGGTCGCCTTCTGCACTTTGTTGTCTGACTTCTGGCTCAGATGCGCCACTTCTCGTTCTCGTGTCGCCATAACGAAGCGGCTATGCTTGGAGGGGAAAAAAAAATAACATACGCCTGAAATGCGTATAGTATACTCTTGCAGGAGTCCAATTAAATATTATAATTTTTCGCAAAATAATTGTATTTCAATGAAATTATTCTAAACATTTCATTTTCTTCTTACTCTATAAACTGTAATTTTATTTACAAATTGAAGAGAATATAACAAGCGATATAGAAAATTAATATATATGTCATTTAAAGTTTCTTCGCGAATACTTAGAATGAAAAGTACTCCACGAGAAATATCGTCTAAAACATTCGATAATTTATCATTGTTGTATAATTAATGTTAAATTAATTTTGAAGTAATTACCGATTCTCAGCATTTACTTATTTCTGTAATTAAACCACTATGTTTATTTATATAACATTAATTTACATCGTAAAATTAATTAGTGATAAATTACAAGCAATAAATGAAATATATTCTAAATTGATTTAAATTAGTAATATAAAATAAATCTGTATTAAATGAATAAATAATAAATTAATTGAAATAACAAAATTAATAAATAATACGAATATAATTTAAATAGATTAATATAATGTAAAATAAAATCAGTTAAAAGCAGATTGGAATATAAAACTGTTCTTCATTATGGACAATAATTCGTTTAACTAAGCTTTTATAGCAAATTTACTGTAAATCTGTAATATACAATTTGACAAAATCATGTTTCTAGCTTATATCTTTACTATTTTATTCTATAGAATATATATAGAAATATATATATATATATATATATATATATATATTTATTTATTTATTAATTTATATTTTTTAATATATATTATATTATATATATATATATATATATATATATATATATACAATTTAAAAATAAATTAAAACAAAAATATACATAAAAAATTAATTAGACCTATGCAAAATATTATAATGTTATTAATTCGTTAAGTGCCTCGGTCTGTTATATTAAAAATTAGTTGTTACAAGGTGCTAATTAATTTATAGTTTAATTATTATAACGCCGAAATAAAAACAAATTGTTCCTTTTTAACGAAATCAAATTTCTGGTTTAGAGTAACGAATTAAGAAAATTTATATCGTGGACCTTCACTAAAAATATAATGTTTCGGTATAATCGAATGTTTCTCTAGCAAATGCTGAGAATGAGACTTGGATAGCGCCTTTCGAAAATCTAAAAATTTAAAATAACATACCAGCTGATGTAAAGCCGAATGATAATTAAGACACAATTTTCATGACATGTGTCATGTAAGAAGAGGCTAAAGCTATAGCTTGTTACTAAGAGAACGTATAGTACCTTGATGCTACTAGCTATTCATGTTCGTATGATAATGTTCTCGTTATGCTTCTCCGACACTTTAATGCTCGATGAACATGCGATCAACCGCAAAGTTTGCCAATCAGTGCCTTCATGAACATAAACTCTGATTCAAGGATATTATGTTCAAATATACATGTGAGAGGAAGAGAGAGAGAGAGAGAGAGAGAGAGAGAGAGAAATTCAAAAGAAGAGAAATTAATCGTATTGCAGCAAACCACTTAAAATAAAGAACATTCGTAGAATGATATAACTCATTAAAATAATGGTTTAATTAATTAAACGTTTAATTATTTAAATACGCGCACAGTTATCTCAATTATGCATATAAATTTTCTTACAAATTAATTAACCCAAAACCTTCGAAAAATATACATTTTATTAATTGAAATTTTTTCATTCTAAATATAATATAATCAAATAAAATAAAATCTAATAAATAACTATTGCGTTAAAATATTTCGAAATTGATTAAGTTTTTCATTAAAATTATAGTATGCAAAGTATGCAAATTTACAGTACCACCAAGTTGACTGATGTTAACTTTTTTGTCGTTGTTAGAGCAGAATATCCAACAGTGAATCGTCGTTATTACTATTTCTTACTTTTAAATTTAAATTGATGAATCACGTTTTTATCAAAAGTATTATAAAACATGGTATGTTTTTTGAAAATTACATTACAATAGTTCTTGACTTATGTTCCTGAAGGTTCTGTATCTACAGGATCTGTATACTTGATATATGAAGGAAAATAGATAACCGTGCTTATGTCTATTACCTGATAATAGTATATAAGATTGTAAGTTTTTGCGAATCTTTTAAAAATATAAAATTGCAAAAATGGACATGCTATTAAAGTAATTTTGCAGAGAAATTGAAGGAGCATTCAATGATTAATATAGCATTTGGGTAATTTTATGTTACATTGAAGGAATTTCAGAAAATAAATAACTAAGAAACGATAAAATAATATAATTAATTGCTAAGCATAACAAAATTATTAGGAATTAATTTCAGTATTAAATATGAACTACGTAATACATGCTAATAATTATAAATTATAATTACTCTAAAAATTAATAAATAGTTACATATCATTAATCGATCTTATATAATCGACTTTATATAATTATATTGTTAGTTCACTTTATATAATTATACGGATATTTAAATTTGATAATATTACATAATTAAATTATAATAATATTCGTGTATTTGAGAAAGCTACACGAAGCTCATAATTATAGATTAAAGTAACGAGTGAATTTTAACATTTTAAAAATTTTACTATTCGTTTAAGAAAATTATAAGAAAAACTCCGTATTTCAAATTATATTATTAGTTCGTTGTTATAACAAATAAAGCAAACAGGGCTATCTTAAAATAAATGTTATACTACAAATATGGTTTATATTTATTAGTACACTTATTTCAAATGTTTTTTAACATTCTTCGGTATCTCTCTTCACTTCCTCTACTTTATTACAAATTACGAACATTTAACATCATCGTAATTTTCATCTGGCAATAATGCAAGCTCATCCGACGGAATCTGAGAAGGCAAAGCATTCCCCTCCCTTTCTCATTTCATTGATCTACCTCAGCGATACACGTAGTTTCGCGGTGTTCATTGTACGAATTGCGACGAAACAAGATGTTACATCGAAAGAGATGTGCTTCAGTGGGCAGAAAGTTATTCGAGTGACTGTGCGAGGCCTAAATGTTTTCTCTTAAAGCGTATTAATCGTTAATTTTAAGAAAATTTCGAATTTACAAAGTATTGGAGTAAATCAAGAAATGATTTGTTAAATTTGTGCAGGAAAGAAATTTTTGTTCCAAAATTTATTCGATATTGTCATGGTATTGATAAAAGTTCTTGATAGAAATGAAAAACGTACATATTATATATAAGTTTAATATTTTATTCAGTTCACCTTAACATTATATTGAATATTAAATCGATATAATAATTTATACACAAAAAATATTTACAGTAACACGCACACGCACACGCAAACAGAGACACAGAGACACAGACACACACATACACATATGTATATATTTTGTCGATCATATTTCTTAAATGTATTACAAAATTACAATTGTCAATATGAAAACATTTGAAATTACAAATACAATTAATTTCATTTTTATAAATGTAAATTAATAATAATAATAACAATAATAATAATAATAATAATAATAATAATAATAATAATAATAATAATAATAATAATAATAATAGTGTTAGTCGTAAATAATAAAGGGTGTCATATTATAATTTAAACTAAATACTGTTAATAAATTATTAGGTATTATAAACCTCCTCAAACAAACAATTATGTAAAATAGATTACGAAGGAAATAATTAAAACAAATACAGCAAATATAAAAGTATTAAATGTAAATTCATGAATAAAGTGGTTTTATAAATTTACAGACAATGACATTGAAATAATGGAAGGATAATAAAACAAATCCTTTGTACTTTCAAATTTACAGAAATTAGCTATCAAAAAGGAACATATATTATTTTAATTTCAATGTTATTACGTTTCATTATGATAAATTTTGCATTAATATAAGGGTGAAAATTATTTTATAACTTTCAAAATAATAATATTATAATGATTTTTTTTTTCATAATTTTAC
Organism: Ceratosolen solmsi marchali; assembly: GCF_000503995.2. Taxonomy (NCBI): domain Eukaryota; kingdom Metazoa; phylum Arthropoda; class Insecta; order Hymenoptera; family Agaonidae; genus Ceratosolen; species Ceratosolen solmsi. The sequence goes on from NW_011948432.1 coordinate 1,448,496, forward strand.
CTTGAATAAACATAGTAAATTATGACGTTGTTTTTAATGTCATAATTACCCATTTAAATCCATCAATTTTAAATGATTTCTCTATAGAAATTATGACAATTAAAAAAATTTTAAATATTTTATTATGAGAGAAATCAAGAAAATCACAGACTTCATTATTAATTATATATTAAAATAAATTATTATTCAAAACTAAGATTTGAAAATATACGTAGAAGAATCACATCGTTTTTGCTAATTGCAACCATAATTTCTGCGTTCTTTACATTAAAACCATTAACACGTTAAAAATCTTTATTTTATAATAGTATTTTAATATATACACATAACTGAATCATAAAGTTATAATGTATTGACATGAAATTTTATAATTACTCATAAGAATACAAATGTAATTAGGTAAATTATAAATAAGATCAATTATTAGCGAACGAAGCATTTTAATTAGGTAATCAGAAAGCTAAAAATATGATATCCAATCTTAGTTTTCATAATTAAGTAAATGATGAATTGTATAATAAGATAAATAGAATGAAAGCATATGAGCTGGACAAAATAGGTAGACTTATGATTATAAAGTTAGTGAATCTATTAGAATTCGTGTAACGACATCCGAGTTCTCGTATCGTCCGTCAAGAGCTGTGCAACAAAACACTTGGAAGAATTGACTGTAGTG